>NC_092017.1:20750681-21061931 GCF_042242105.1 Pempheris klunzingeri | reverse complement strand
CTCCAACCACTCTATGTTCTGCATCTTCAGCCATGATCCATTTATCAGTGGTAGCTCTTAGTCCTGACAGCTCTGAGATAACAACTCTTCCTGCTCCCTCCCCGCCTGCTCAGAATAGACGCTTCACATTCATCAAACATGTCATACTGCTGCAGATGTTCCTCAGTTTCTCTGAATTTTACAAACACAAGACACACAAACACACCTCACATGACGCAACACAACACCTCTGCGTGCAGCAGAGTCCAAATAAAGAGGAAAGGGGAGGTGACTTTCGTTGGAGGTGATGGTGCGGCAGGAAGTGGCAGTTTGGCTGTGTGAAGCTCTGAAACAATCACCTCCAGCACTCTCTGCGGCACTTCAACCCCCCCCCTATTTGTGTTTTGCATGCGTGTCTGTGCTGCACGGCACTCTGCTTGCCTGCGTTGTCTCTCTTTTGTCCTCATTTAATCAATTTTACAGTGAGTCGAAATTACTCTGTGCTCTTCAGTCACAGCATTTGTCCAAACAGTAATATTCACAGATGAACGGGGGTAATAACATGCACTTGCTGGTTTGTAATGTAGTCTCATTTTTGGTCTCATATCAGTCAGCAGAAGCCTAGCTGATAGTGTTTTATAACTGGCTCAAGTTTTCAGTTTTACAAACTCTTAAAAGTGCTGTTCTGTTTTATCCCCCTCAAAGTCTCACATCGCACACACAATGGAAACATCTGTATTAAATGTCACACAGCATGTTTATCAGAGCATCAAACCATTGCATGTGTTTACTTTGAGAATTTTAAATGAGGGAGATTAAGAACGACTTTTGAAAACTGATTGTATTTATTGAATTATGCTGTATTAATGTACATATACAGTAGGTAATGATGTCCAGAGTCTGACCTTACACTATAGTATCCTACATCTGTACTAGATAAAATACTGACTGGATTTCACACTAGTAATTTACCGTCATTTTTATGTTTACATTAATTACCTAAATACAGTTGGCTTCCATTAATACAACTCTATAATCCTAGAAAGCATATAACGGTACAGTAAGCCACAGTTTACACCAATGCACAGTAACAGACGTTCGATTGAACCATTATCAAAAGACATTTCTTTAACCTTTTCACTAATACCTTTCAAGTGGAAAATGTAGCAATGCTGCTCACCTTTGTAATGTTTTAAAGGTTCATGGTGTTGTCATTCTCTGCATATACAAGGGAGAGTGAAATTGTTTCCTCAGTGCTACAGTGTTTGTTTTAAAAAAAGACAAAGTATTATTAAGTTTAGTAACTTAAGTGCAATGAATGAAAAGTTCTGTCAAGTGAAGATGACAGTAAAAAAGTAAAAAAGTTCCAATAAATAAAAATTTCAATAAAAATGATGATGAAAAATAAGGAAAATTACTTGCAGACACATGTCCTGTATGCTCAGTATTCGGCACTGAAACGTGTGCTAATATTTGGTGGCTGTATTCGGAAGAGTGAGCAGATGATTTAGCATTTTGCGCTCTGAATGTGAAATACTCTAACGAACGCCAAAAAATAGAGGCCTCTTTTTGTGTGTCTATTTCAAAGTGCCTATGACGCCTCCTTTTCTTGATGTGTGCTCGCCAAACAGTGTCACCTTTCATTCCCAGTTTACAGCATGAGCTTGTTCTCCTTGACCACCCTCTCTCCCTGTACGCTGCTCCGAGGAGAAGGAGAACAACTTTTACTCCAGTGACTCGGACTTTGATGACGAGGAGCCCAAGAAGTTCCACATCCAGATCAGACCGGTCGCCAGCAGCAATCGCAGTAACTCTGCTGCTACAGAGAAAGAGCTGAAAGCCACCGTCGGTGCGCTCACTCTGCCTCCCAACAGAGGGGTACGGACACAGGTAGTGCTTCTTTTTGCTTTTTTCTGTTCTTTATGTTTTTCAGGATTCCCCTGAAGACAATCAGGAGAGTTTTCCCCCACATTGCATACGTTTAAAACTCTGAGGTTACTATTCTAAAAACAGTTCCCCTCACTTAGCTGTGAACTAGTTCCATTCCCTGGAAAAAAAAACCTCACTTTAAGAATAATAATTAACTCAAATACTGAGTTTCCACTCTCAAATCTAAATCTCTTCTGAATGACTAAAAAGGGAGAAAATCATTCATTTTCAGAATGTCTTCTACTCACGATTAGATATTAGCATATCTGTGGATAATCCTGGCATCATTATATTATATTTTTCTTTATGTCAACACTTCCCATGGAAAAAAAACAAACAAGGAATTTAGCCCACTAAGAAATTTAGTCTGTGTAGCCTGATCTATCTTAGTCATCCTATTGTTGTCCATAAACTATTAAAAAAGACACCACTGTTTACTGGGTGAAATGTTCCTTCATTATAATGAACATCAATAGTCATTGTGAGTCACTTCTAAATACACCATCCTGCTGCTGTAATTACTCACTGAAACACCAAATGAATGTTAATTTGCGGCTGAAAATGCTCCCAGACGAGCACTATTTACTCCTGTTCAATTAGCTAAAAGCTTTATTGTCCAGCTGTTTTAGGAAATTACTTCTTTGTCTATACAAATAGAAACCAGCGAGCTTCAAACAGAGTGCCACAAATGGCGTCGGGGAGTCAGAATACTGAGAGACAAATTCATTCTCTGTTTTTTTGACCTTTTTATATTTATAATTTTTATATTTATAAAAGTATCGAATAACACCATCCTTTCCCTGCATGAGTTCACTGTATTGACCAGATTTTCCCCCTCTTGACTTTCAGGTGTCAGTCAAGCGGCATCTCTCCAGTAAGTTCCTTGAAAAGTTTCTCTTTCCTGTACAGTAAAGCAAAGGGGAGTAAACAGCATGCTCTGCTCTGTGTACTGTATCCTACTGTACAGTCTTCCGAAAGCTTCTTCTGTTGTGTCGCTGCAGGAAACTCGAGTACTGCAGGAGGTCGCTCAGAAGAGGGCGAGGGTGCCTCCAACAGGGGTGAGTCTGTCTGTCTGTCTGTCTGTGTGTCTGTTAAGCTTTTCTTTCTTGAAATCTCGTGATTCTTGGAGCGGAGAAATGATTTGGTTGATTAGTTGATTAATCAATCAACAGAAAATGAACCGGCATTCGGTTGACCAAAACATGAACTGATTATCGAGAGAATCATCGATTAATCGATAATTAAAATAATTGTTAGTTGCAGCCTTAATTTGTAACAATCCTTACTGCAGTGGTTAAACATGATCATAAATCTGTCAGGCTGTGCATTCACACCTGTAATGGGGTTTTTAAGTTTCTAGCCTTTCATTATTCTTGTGGCTGTAATTTGAAAAGAATGAAATCCATGTGTTAGACACAAATTACTCCTTCGTGCTGCACCTCTCTACCTCCACCCTGGTTAGCCTCCATGTTTCCCACAAGACAGAAAATCTCTTCATTGGCTGGCGTTGCATGACCTGCCACCCTCCATTAGTCACAGCCGGCCCTCTGCTTGTGCTCCAAAGCGTGCTTTATCACCGACAGGTTTGTTAGCTTTGTTGTTAGGTTAGGCTGGAGTGGAAAGCTACAGAGCCTCTCTCTTTCTGAAATCCAGAGGTGGGGGGGATTAACGATGAGCATCTGATTAAAGCGGTTACTCTGCAGTGACAGCGGCGGCGGCTGGGGCTGAGTGAGACCGGCTAATTGCTGGTATTTATCACAGAGAAGCTAATGACTGATGGGTTTTCCTTCATGTCATCCTATCTCACTCGATCTCAGCCTCCCTCAGCGCTCTGACGAAGAACACCATGCTGCTGATTAGTCCTGATTAGGGAATGTCCCCTGCAGACTGTTGGTTTATCTTTGTGTGTGTGTGTGTGTGTGTGTGTGTGTGTGTGTGTGTGTGTGTGTGTGTGTGTGTGTGTGTGTGTGTGTGTGTGTGTGTGTGTGTGTGTGTGTGTGTGTGTGTGTGTGTGTGTGTGTGTGTGTGTGTGTGTGTGTGTGTGTGTGTGTGTGCTTGTTTACAGATGGAGAGCAGGAGGGCCTACGCAGGTCCACCTCCAGTCCTGATCACAGCAGGTAAAATGGCTCTTCCCGTCATTATTTCCCCTCCTCTATCTCCTATCTGTCTCGGAGCGGTGCAGAGAGACATGTTTGGAGGTTAAATTGTGTCATCACTGGCATTTTAAGCAGATTGAAGCTCTTCATATGTTTCTTCCTCACAGCCCTTCCACTATCTCTGTCCCTGTTTTGTTATTTTCCATCTGCTAGTGTCACCTTTGCCATACAATTTCTCCCACCGTTCTTTCCATTTCTCTAACTCAGACTGAGCACCGACATTTTCTTTTACTTGCATTATCCATCCATCCATTATCTATACCGCTTATACGTCGGGGGGGGAGCTAATCCCTGCAAGACTGGTCGCCAGTCAATCTGTGGAGACGGACAACCGTTCACACTCACACTGGCAATTTAGAGTCACCAATTTAACCTAACCTGCATGTCTTTGGACTGTGGGATGAAGCCGGAGTACCTGGAGAAAACCCACACAAACACAGGGAGAACATGCAAACTCCACACAGAAAGACCTAGTAAGTGCTGCCCTACTTACATTACATACAGTCAGTATTTTTTTAAAAGCAAACCCGGGCACTCTTGCAATAGATACAATATATGGTCAAAGGTATGTGGACACCAAAACAGTACACCCATATGTGATCCTATTCCAAAATCATGGGCATTATTTGCTGCAATAACTGCAAAGTCTTCACTTTACTGAGAGGACTTTCAAGAAGATTTTTGAACATAGCTGCAGGGATTTGCTCCCATTTCAGTCCTGATATCCTGTGATAAAGCCTGGCTCACAGTCGTCGTTCCAGTTCATCCCACAGGCGGTGGATGGGGTGTAGGTCAGGGCTCTGCGCAGGCCAGTGAAGTTCCTCCACACCAGACTATTTATTTATGGACCTGGTTTAATGCAGGGAGGCAGTATCATGTTGAGGAAAGGAAAGCGTCTTCCACAAGCTGTTGCCACAATGTTGGAAAAAGATTGTCTAAATATCATTGTATGCTGTAGCAATAATGTTTCATTTTATTTAAAACTAAGCAACCCCAAACCAGGAAAAAGGGCCTAAACTAATAGTATTTGTAACCACATTTTTTGCCCAATAGTGTAATTTTCTACTCAATTAGAATGAGTTTACTATATGTTGAGTGTTATTTTCTCAATTTTCAGAGAAGTTGATGTGTGCTCAGAACAGCCTCACTTAAGGGTCGGCCATCACAGAGTGGGAGGAGACGCGATAAATGTTAAAATGTGGGGATAACGGTGCAGATTTTCACACATTCTCTCCTGGAAGACATGCATAGTGTTGCATTCGGTCGCTCCCATGACAGAAATAGTTGCGAAGAATGACTCCATATAGCTGGCCAATCACGGCGTGAAGCGGGTGCGAGAGCCAGATTGTCGGTTTGGGGAAAGTTACAGAAACGGTTGGACATTTTAAGAGCCAACAGGAATTCCTCATAATTCTGACTTTGAATTACAACTGTGAGTGTGAACGGTTTCATTAAACAAAATAAACAGCAGCGTATCAGAGCCACTCCACTCCATACTCACTTCAACCTCAATTTGAAAACAACAGAGGAAATACTAGATCTTCACATATTCATTATGGCGTACGATTTCTTCAACATTCATTCTGACATTCACAGTTGCAGAATTCACAGAGTGAGAGTTCCTTCTTCCTACACCCTTCAAAATCCCCCAATTTCCACTTCTCCCACCTAAACCCACACTTCTGTTCTCACTGTCCTTCCATTTATTACCTCTCCTCCTCACCACCCCGTCAGTCACTCCTCCGCTCTCCCTGATTTCCTCTCTGTTTACCCTCCTCGCTCTTCACCAGGTTGAGTTCGACGGCGTCGGGTTCAGACAGTCTGTTTGGACCACCGTTGGAATCGGCCTTCAAGTCCAAAAGCTTTGACTGTCGAGAACAACTGAGAGAGCAGAGCGCTTTCGGTGCCTCTGAATGTAAGAGCGGTTGTTGATTTTTGAAGATTTCCTTGGTCTGTTCATGTTATTACTGATCTACTGGTCCAGCTGTTTTGTTGATTTGATTTGATTGCAGAATATTCATCTGAAAATTTAAATCCTACATCTCTGTATCTCGTCCAGATATGCTGTATAAACAAAAACACAAACAAGAGGCAATGACACAGGCCCACGCTGAGATAAACAACCCCATGACGTACGATAAAAGCAGAACAACTCGAATGCATGCCTAGATATGCTGCATCTCCACGGTCCACCGCCGTGACGGAAATGTCCTTACAAGCTGGAATAGTCGCACATACACCATTTAGAATCAGCCGAATCCACTTTCTGATATAATATAAGCCTGCTGGGTCTCATATGTGCTGGTTTAGGGAGCTTTCAGGACACCCCAAAACAGGAAGTACGCAGTCTGGATCCACTTGTTTCCCAATAATCATACTGAGTAAATAAAATCCCCCCCACCGCCACCCCTGGCCTATAAAAAGTAAATGTGATGCATGAGTTTGGACTGTACTTTCTGAAGGCTGGCATGAACGGAGCAGTCTTTAATCTTCTACGTCCTCTCATCCCAAAGCTCATCAGATAACTCCAAACCAATTACCTTCCTCCAAGCCCTCCTGAGATGAGCGGAGGAGGTGGGCTGTGGTTTAGAGGGAGGGAGGCAGCCGCAGAAAGCATGTTTGAGGGGCTAATGTGTCAAACTGAACAGGAGACAGCGTAACAAAATGTCTAACCTGCAGGTAGCGAAGGAAATGAGGGAGACCAAACTTGGACTGTAGCTGGCTGAAAGAGCATTGTAGAGTACATAGTATTGATGACCTCTGATATGTTTGTTCATTGATATCATGTTTAATGTGTGTCTTCAGATGCTGCCTTCTCATCCGACTCGTCCTCTCCCGAGAATGTCGAAGACTCTGGCCTTGACTCTCCTTCCCATCAGCCCCTTGGGCCCTCCCCTGAGCCGGTGGGTTGGGCAGCTTGGCCTCCTGTGTCACAGAGTAAAGAACAGACACAAACTCTGGGACGACCTGTGGACCCTTTCCTCTCTGCTTTCCGTGACCCCTCCCCCGGTCGGAGTCCTCACCCGCTGGACGACCCTTCCAGCGTCTGGTCCGTCGCCCCGTCTCGTCCCTCTCGTGTCCCCTCAGATATGGACCCCTCATCCGTGCGGTTCCCTGCTTTCTCCCAGTCCCTCCCTCCGCCTGAGATGGAGTCGTCGGTGTGGAACTGCAAACACATCCCCCCCGAGGACCCGTTCCTCGCTGCGTTTGAGAGGACTGTCACCCAGGAGACTTTAAACCTGTCTGACGCCTGGGCGCGCCCGCCGCCACGCCCAACCCAGGAGGGCAGGGGAATGGAGGTGCGAGGGGACCCATTCTCCATGACCCTCCCCGACACCAAGACACTCGCAACCTCCTCCTCCTCTTCCTCTTCATCCTCCTCAAATCGTAAAGACAGAGACAGGAAACGAGATCGGAGCCTCCCGCCTCCTGTTACTTCTGACGACCCGTTTGCGATCACAATGATTGGCAGCCCAACACACCAGTCGTCGCTGGCTGCAGCTGCCGGGGTAATCCCTCCACACGGCGGCAGCAGCTGCGCCGTTGGTTCTACCAACAGCAACAGACTGGGACTCGATGCAAATTCAGGTTCTTTGCCCACAGCCCAGTCGAAGAAGGAGCTGCTGCACTGGAGCTCTGTCCACAACCCGTTCACTGACGGCGTCTCCAAAACGCAGGAGGGAGGATGCAAAGGAGATGGTGGAGGGGAGAGGAGAAAACATCGATCATCAGACAGTGAGCCACGCAGGAACGCACCTCCACTCACAAGGCATTCAGGACCACAGGAGGATCTGTGTTTCTCCACAGACAAAGATCAAGACTGCCTGGATCTGAACACTCAGATATCATGCAGTGTCGGCTCTCACAAGGGTACTGATTGGTTTTTTTATGGTATTTTTTTGCATCACTTTAGACATTATTACTAAACATGGTATAGAAAATTAGAAAATTGAATAAATAATCAAATAAAAATAAGGTACATGCTAGTTGGATACCCAGTCAACAATATGATGAAATGAAGGCTGAGATAAGGCTCTTAACTGCGATTGCTGCAAAAAAAAACATTTCATGAGGAAATTCTATCCCCCAAAATACCCTTTTAATCTAAAATAGACATTTACATGTGTCTGTACAAATGAGTTGAAGTCACAGGTGATCAAGGAGGAAGCCTTTGAGAGTGCTGCAGCACTCAGCTGTATTCTCCACCTGACGGTGCCATAAGGCTGCAGGTGCATGAAGTAACATTTACATACCGTTTTTTTTAAAGGGAGAGATAGATGGAAAAGGATGGAGAGAGAGAGAGAAGGAAGAGTTTCCTAACTTTGGCCCAGAACAGAAATTAGATTAAACTAAGATACATGGTCAAATACAATGCAGGAAAATATTTTGCACTAAACCAGTTTATTTTCTGTGGTGCAGGACACTGGTTTCTAATGAAAGCACGTCTGTATTCAGACGGCCTTTTTCATTAGTCAGCGTGAAGCCTAATCTTTCCATCAGGGTCCTGCTCATTAAGCCTGTTCAGCTAAACCTTTTTTTAGTCATTGAATTAGCTGCAATTTTTTTTAAATTAGCTTTTTAAAAAATTACTTTTACTTTTAAAATGTGAGGATCCTCTGTCTTCAGTGATAGTTTGTCAAACATGTTTCCATTTTGGACTGCTGTCAGAGAAATGATTGAAGATGTCAACTTTTTTTTTTTTTAACTGTGAAACGATTGATCAAAATTTTATTGGCAGATTGATTGATAATAAAAATAGTCATTAGCAGCCCTAATTGATTTAGTAAGGATTAGAGTTCTAAATCATATTAAAGCTGCTCATAATTGGTTGCATCTTAAATATATCAAATTGTTGTATGTTGCATGTCTTAAACTGTGTATATGCTAATAATTTTTCTGACTGACAAAACCAAAAGAACCAAAGAAATCCCACGTTCACCTTTTACCTTCGTTAGGTAAAATTCAAATCATGTAATTATCATAGATTCACACAAGTGAATGAAACGCTCTTCCAGTAAAGGGAGCACAAGTGATGCTGGATTTTCTTTGGTTCTTTCTCACTAAAGAGGAAAATCTCTTCGAGGAATATTCATATACCAACAGGATGCTAAATCCCTCAATTAAACCAATTCAAATAAAATGTTAGTAGTTTAAGTGCCAGCTTGTTTTGGCAGCGCGTCTCGTTCGTCTTGTCTTCGGCTGTTCTGAACACAACTTCTGACTGATTTTAGAGGATGTCTTTGTCTTATAATCCTGTTTCACTGTGTGATTCAAAATGGCTTTGAGTCACTTTGTGTGTCCGTGTCTTTGTAAGGGTCCAAGCTTAACTTCAGCAGACAGGAGACAACTGAAGTGGTCGCAGCTGCTCCCCCGAGAGCGACCAGGGCCAAGAGGACCTCAGGCCGACTCAGCGGCTGTGAGAGAGTGAGTATAAGTCATAAATTAGCAGCTCATCTAATCTAATATGTTATATTCTCTTAATGTTAGGGGTTATGTGTGATTATAACTTTATTTTACTTAATTAAGGCCTAGTCTTTTTTTCCAGAGTAGCCGTCATATTCTGTTGTCTAAATCTAATAGTCTTGTAATACTGTAAATATGACCTTTCTGACGGTTATGTTTGTAAAATGTCAAGTTTGTAAACATCATACAACCAAATTCATATAAACTGTATAAATGCTGGATCGATTAGGGGCATCATCCACATGAAAGTAGTGCCGGTACTGAGTCATCTTTGTCCCTGTGTGTTTCAGTCCCGCTCTCTGTGCTCCTCCCCACTCCCGGAGCCCAGCCCTTCCCTCACCTCCTCCTCCTCCTCCAGCCCCAGCGAGTGGGGGCCGCAGGCCAGGGACAACGACTGGGGGGGTCAGAACCGAGCGCCCAGTCCTGCCAGGACAGGACAAGCCTCACCACTGCCCTACCAGCACCAGGACCACCAGCAGAGACAGAGTAAGCCTCAGCACATAGACGAAGCTGCACTACAGGATGGATGTTTTAAAGCAGCGGCATGATTTTTTTTTTCCCCCTAAGTAGGGGGAAACAGTTAGCCTCTACATCCGTGCAAATACCAAAGTGCTCCCAAGCCAAGAATAGTCCAGCACAACTCCTCCGAATGTGTGATTTGTCGTTTTGATCTTTGGATTTTGCAATGTGTTGACTAAGGAGCTTTAAAGCTGCTGGCAGGTGGAGTCAGGCGAGCTATTTCCACTTGATCCTCGTATTTATGCTAAGCTAAACTAACAGTCTCGCCCTTTTCATATTTGTCTTTACATCTCACTTTCAGCAGAAAAATCGAATAAATTTATTTACCAAAATTCTGAACTGTTCCTTTAAACATGCCTGTCTTCATGTAAAACTCATTATATTAACAGACATTTGTTCCTCGCAGTGCACCTGTCACGAGGTCCCAGTCCCATTTCGCTCAGCACACAGGAGGCCTGGCCAGTGGCAGCAGCCATAACAGAATACATCAATGCCTACTTCAAAGGCGGACAGCACAACCGGTCAGCATGATGCCACTGTCTGAATAAAATCACAGAAAAAAAATACAATCATTTTGTGTATCTTGCATTGCAGGTGCCAGATTTTGACAAGAAAAAAAAAGCATGTGGAATTAAAAAGACAATTTCTCTGGTTCTACTGCATCGATTTTGATTCTTTCTTTTAAAAAAAAAAAAAACTGTCGATCTCAAGTCTGATTGTTTTAAAGGAGGGCGATGCTGAATCAGTGGAGTAGTCCCGTAATTTAAAACCACCCTTCTATGAAGCCGGGGGACTTCCAAAAGGCAGACTTGGAAAAAATAGGTCAAAATCAAAGCAGAGAGATATCGTCACTGTATTTAAACTCCACACTCTCAGTTTATAACACAGGCTTTCTGTTTAAAAAAGAATGTAGTCTAATTTGAGATAACCCTGCGGACATCATTAGGTTTATAATCTCAGACTTTGGAAAGCCCCCTCCACAGTCAGGCAATGCCTTACACAAAGGTCTTTATCAGCCGAGCAGCACATATGTTGATGTGTAAAATGTGGTGGAGTTCCCCTTTAATGACATCTGTAATGCCTATTAGGTGGACGCTCGTTAACGGGGTTAATTTTAACTCGATTTGCGTGTTTGCTTCTTTCTCCAGCTGCCTGGTGAAGATCACAGGCGACCTGACGATGTCCTTCCCTGCAGGCATCACCCGGATATTCACAGCTAACCCCAATGCCCCAGTGCTCAGCTTCAGACTCGTCAACATCTCAAGGATCGATCACTTCCTGCCCAATCAAAAGCTGCTCTACAGGTCAGCTGCCGTCTGCATGTAGAACCACAACAGTGTGGGTTTTTTATTTTTTCTTCATTTTTTTGACTTAATGTTTTTGCTACCATCCGTGTGTCTCCACAGTGATCCGTCTCAGAGTGACCCAGACACCAGAGACTTCTGGTTCAACATGCAGGCTCTGCAGCTGTACCTGCAGAAAGAAGCTGAGCTCAACCCTCAGGCGTCGTACTACAACGTCGGCCTGCTCAAATATCAGGTCTGGATTTAAAACGGGTGTTCTCAGCCCCCATTACTGATGTCTTCTACTTATTTTTGGACATTTTGATACAATTCCTGACCTCCTTATTAGAACATTTTAATTTGGGTTTCTGCTGTGGTGTTGACTAAAACTTCTTTAAGTCAATAGAGAACCTAATTCTCTTTTAATTCTCGAGTAACGTCCTAATATTTTTCCAAGTTTAGCGGAAAGATAATAGGAATTTTTTAAGCCGAAGTAAATCTTGATTCACTTGTTATTAATATCTGTTTTCATTTTTGTTTACTTGTAGACATTTTTTCAAATTTCAACGTGTTCTGTGCAACTTTCACTCTAACCCTTTTAATTGAAAACATATGAACTGAACACTGCCTCTATTTTCCTAATACTCAGTGCCAAATTACCTGGTATTCTGCAGAAAACCTTTTGGCAATTGTCAGGAAATAATTCAGAAACGAGGGACTAATAACAGATTTTGTGAAAGCAATTTCTGCAGTTGACTTAAGTCAGTTTTCTATAGCGTCAAGACGACTCTGATCCTGCTCTGGAGGCTTCACTGAAACTGGTTTAAACGTACAAAGTCCCCGTTGTTTCCTCAGGTGTCGTCTCAGGACCCGGGTCGGGCTCCCCTCCTGCTGTCTGCAGAGTGTCAGCGCAGCGGCACAGTCACCCGGGTGTCTCTGGACTACCACTGCTGCCCCGCCACCGCGCCCTCCACCCAGCTCACCGCTGTCCAGGTGCTGCTGCCGTTAGACCACACCGCCACAGACCTGCAGTGCCAGCCGCCCGCCTCCTGGTGAGCAAGGACGATGTGGTGATGGAGGGATAATGAGCAGTTTCTGCTGACTGTTAACTCTCGGCTGACGGTAACCGGTTTAGCCGGAGTCTGCCCTGTTATTTACTTGATAAATGTAATCTACAGGATTATTGTAATGCACAAATGGACGCGTAAAGGAACCGTGTAATCATAATATGAGCAGAAGCACTGTTAACGACCTGAGAGTTACTGGGAAGAACAGAGAGAAGGCGCAGGTCAGACTATTATTCACCCATATAAATATATATATATATATATATATATATATATATGTACACATATACATAGAGAGAGAGGTTTCATTTCTTGGTGATCCATCCAGCATCTGTTGAGATATTTTGATCTGGATCAAAGCGGTAGACACACTGCCTTCATTAAATATTTGTTGTTTCCAGCTAATCTGAGGATGACTGTGATGGGTGTGAAGAGACATTTTAAAAACAAGTCAAAGGACGGAGAATAAGAAGCAGATTAGGCCTCACTGATGACTTATTTTCCTCTGCAGGAATGCTGAGGAAAGACGGCTGCTGTGGAAACTCTCCAACCTCTCCCCGACCAACCACAGCAAAGGTCAGAGCTCTGCTGCAGCTGCTGCTCTCTTGTCACCTCTTTGCTTTTATTTTCTCTGCCCTCATTGAGAGCAAGGAAGGTGTAATAAGAAGACAGAGAGGGAGACAAAGATGTGCAAACGCACACCTTGACGTCTGACTATCATTCTTAGCCTGTTTTGTGTCTATCAGCAGCAGCCAACTGATTCTTAAATTTGCCTTCATTTGCCTTCTCGTCAAGTTCACATCTCCGTGTTGTGTCTGACAAATGTAGAAATGAGTAATTAAGAGTTGCGTTAAGAGATCCCCGCACACCGGATCCTTCTCTTTTTAAAAAGAAGCTGCAGTCTGAAGACGCGTCATTACCTTTTAGCTGCGGCATTAGCATCTGAACAGGGCAGCTGCTGTCGTCGGCCTGCTGGAGTGCTGCCGAATACGGAGCTGATGCAAACACAGATGTAAAATGTTCGTCTTTTATTTAGTGTCAACTTGATTGTTGCTTTTATTTCACAACCTTGCTGGTGCACAGACCAGAGACGGCATGTAACAGATGCTTTAATGGCTCTAGTTTAAAATGGTGAAAGTCTAAAATTAAAATCAGGTCGGAGCTCGATGTTTCCTTCACCTGTGGGGCTCTTTTTTTTTTTTTACCAGACATCCACACTTATTCTTTTTCATTTTATTCTCTTTCTCAACTAATGATTTATTATTACGTCGGTGTGAAGCTACAGGCCTGGAGAAGAGATGAAAAGAGACTATTCATAGCCATCGGTGATGGATGGGATGTTAAAGGCTGAAGACGTCTCTGGTTTATGAGCCAATCAATGACAAAGCATGGAAAGGTCACCAGAACACCTCCCTGTCGCTCCTAAAAATAACGTTTGACTGCACAACATTTCTTTATGGCTGAAATGTTAAAAAGCGCTGCTTTTCATGAATAATGTCTGGTAACGTCGAGCCATTTATTTTACTGGACGTCTTGCTGCCATACTGGAGGAGAAATTTCTCAGCTTTAGGATGAACGGTAGTAAATCCTAAATTTATAATAATTTCTCCTCATATTCCTTCCCGCTGCATGTATTTATCATGCATAATAAATCTGTGAACATGGCGGTGTCTGTGGCGTTTACACACACAGGAGCCTGTGACTGACTCTAGTGTGTTTGGTGGTTTGCAGTCCAAAAGATGATTAGACCTCCAGGTTGAGTGAAGGCGAGCTTTGATAGAAAAGGGGACAGTTTTTAGTTGTTTTCATCATAAATCATTTTTACAGAATTTACACGTCTATATTTCAGTGTGGAACAGGGTGCTAACTAATGCTGAGCTGTTAAATGTTAACTAGATGTTGACAGAAATTTCACTTTTAGACCAATTTTTGTCCTTTTTTAAATCTAGAAAAGAGGCTCCCAGCATTGTTTTTGTCTCCTCTTTGCTTTCATACCGTCACCTCGTGGAGAAGCAGAACATTGGGACATTTCAACAATGTATCCATGACTTTTAGTTGAATGTTTTACTCTCTCTTGTTTCTTCTTAACTAGTCTTCAAAGATGTTTGTCTTTCTCTGGTTCTACCATAGAAAATTACTGAAAGGACATTTTAAGTAATTCAGCTCTTTACTCAGACTTTTAACGATGAGAGTAATTGTCATAAAGAAGCAGCCTCTTTGAGCACTTTACGACACGAACCAACAGACGTTTCATCAGCGTTAAATGGAGACACAGCCACTGCATTTAGGATCTTTCTCACTGCCCGTGAAGTCCTGTTTCTTACGTATCTGTGTGTCTGTGATCGTTGGCGGTGTCCCAGGCTCGGGGACTCTGTGTGCCAGCTGGCAGTGCCTGGAGGTTCCCCGCGGCCCTCCACCCAGCCTGGCCGTTCAGTTTGTGGGCTCCGGGGCGTCGCTGTCAGGCATGGACGTGGAGCTGGTGGGAAGCCGCTACCGCATGTCGCTGGTCAAGAAGAGATTTGCCACAGGTGACGCTTAACAGCAGTACACACACTTGTTTGTTTTCTTGCCTTGGCTGAGAATGTGGTGTTTGCTGGAGAATCATCCTTCATTAATACATCCAAAACTATTCATTACAGACATTTATTTATTATTCTTACACAATATTTATCCTCCCTATGTACAGAAATTAATCTCAAATATCGACTTAAAAAGGGGGATTGACTGTAAAAAATATGAGAGATAATAATAGAAATAACAGTAATAATAATATCCATAAGAGTGTGTGTTTTCATAATATGTTCTAGTGTTTCATTGATTAGTCAAATAGACAAAAAGTTAATTGTTGATAATTTTGATTATGGACTAATCATTTACATCTATTATGGAGCAAAAGCATTTGTTTCCACATTCGTTATGAATGTTAGGATTTGCTTTTTATGCTTTATATAATTCTACATCAAATCTGTAGATTTAAGAGTTTACTGGATAAAAACAATTAAGACATAACCTTCATTTTATAAACTATTATTCATTGTTAAAGTTCTTGCACTTATAGATGGTGGTGTGAAAGTTACTTCTGAAATATGTTACAGAATAATAGTTACCCATTAAAAATGTAATAGCTAATGTAAGTATTTTACTACTTTAAATGAACTTAATTAATATAATAATACATCAGATTACTTTGTGATCCCTTTTCTTTTATAACTGGGTAATAAAAGAGTCTTAATTTAAACAAGGCGGCTTAAACCTAAAAGTTCTTCATTCTAACTTTTATTAAGATTGAGAAAAAATGTTGTTGAATTTGCTGCCCTTAAATGCTTTCTAGTCCGACAACACGACCGCCCGCCTTGGCGAGGTCGGCTGGTCGCACACAGCAGTGCACGTCGATTTGATTGGTTCTCTTGTTTGAACTTGCTCCGCCTCTCGTCTGTCAATCAAAAACACTAAAAATTTGAGCACGTAGTGCCAAATGAATAAAGCATGTGTACACGTAGAGACCCAAGTCATCCTGTCCTTGATGGTGTGAAGCCTGCCTAAAGAAGGTATTCCTGTACAGTGGAAAGATGCACAGCAACAGAATGAGTGTTTTATTCTACGTAAAAGCTTTTGATCAAAAAATGTTTACAGGGATGTTACCTCTTTGTAATCACTGGCAGCTTGATTACTACATCGATATTATTACATCATTTATGTTGTAATTTAATTAATGTAACTAATTAGAACACTGCTTACAGGAGCAAAACCCTCCGACTGAAAGAGCCAAAATGTCCAGCTCAGTCCGTTCACTTTGTTTTAACTGTCGGTCCTCAGACCATCATCAGGTACAAAACATGGCCGACAGTGTTTAGGAAGATTAGCTCTTTAATTGCAGCCCTAAAAGTCAGTTTGGAAACATGTCATTTGGGACTTCATCACAGATTCTTATTTTTTAAGGAGTTGAATTTACATGAGTTGATATAATTTCTGCTTAGTCATATCGAACATTTCAAAATTTTCAACAATTTCAAAAAATTGAAACAAAAGAACAGAAACCTAAAACTATCACCAATAAATCAAAATAAATTTACATATTCATGTAAAACACGGGCTACAAAACATGAAGACAGACTTCATATAAATAAGACAAAATATGAGGGAAATCAAAGATAATATATTGTGATGAGTTAGATGATACATTAGTTTATTGTTACTAAAACATGTTAATTCTGAGTTCACTGTAAGGCGACAGAGGGTGGAGGGTGTTCTAGCATGCTGAATTCTGTACGTTGGTTCCTCAGTTTCTCTAAAAAGTGAAGTAGCTGGAAGCTTTAGCTCACACGTCTGCTTTAGGTTCATTTTCTTTTTTTATCATATTGATCTTTTGTCATGTGTCTGACAGGGAAGTACATGGCAGGCTGCTCCTTGTGAATCGTGTGAGGGACCATCGCTGCGGGTTCAGAGAACTTTGCACTCCTTCCGTGCCTGACGGAGGCAAGTCGTGGTAAGACGCTAAAAGTGAAGACGAGGCACCTTTACTCGGACTGACAGCTCAGCCTTGAGGGACGATGTGCACTTACTTCTGACGGTGTCCTGCTGTTTTAGGACCAAGCCTTTTCTTCTTCTTTTCCTCTAATTTAAGTTGTGTGTTCGTCCTGCCTTTAGCGGGGAGGAAAACTCTTCTTCTGGTGAATCTCCTGTTCGTCGTGTTCTGAGACCGCAGACTAAGCTAGATGTCAGAAGTTTTCTTGAATTACAGAGGAAAGGAAAACGTGTGTGAATAAATAATCATATTACTGTCTGGAAATGAGTTGCCATGGAAACTAGAGTTTTTAAATTATGTAAATACTGTATGGAAGAAATCTCTAGAGCATCTTAAAGGATCAAACAAGTCACTTGTGAGCAAAGATCTTCTACCAAACCTTAGAAAAAGAAATGTTTGTAAATCTGCTGTTTGTTCCAAATAGGTTTTGTGATGTTGATATTTGATAAAAATAAATGTGCTCAAACCTTTTGGTTTACACCAATTTATTACACATTGTGACCAAGTACAAAATACAGCTGAACTATGCAGTTTATTACAGACCATCATCTGTCCTTAGGCTAGTTAAAGTGTAGTCAAGAACAGGTTTAAAAATGCACAAAAATAAGGGTTCAGTATACTTGTAAGAAGAACCAAATCTAGTTCAATAAAAAATAATCCTCCGCCAAAAATCTAAAACAGCCTTACAAAACATTACAAAGTACACACAGAAATTACTTTTTTTCCAAAGCACTTGAAGGCAAATTACTGTGACAGGCACAAGTTACAAAAAGCCTTAAATAACTCAAGCTCAACGATTCTCATTGCTACAGCAAAATCATCCAAAGGGGGGAAAAATAAATCAACCAAACAGATTTCAACACAAAGCTGATGTCAATCAAATCAGAATAGTTCATATAAATAGAAATTTCTCTCATTACAGTTTAATAGTTTACTCAGGTGCCAAAGCACCACAGTAATAATTGAATTTCATACACTAAACAGTTGAGATTGGAAACAAATTTATCACACACGCCAGTCTAATCAATTACACAAAGCATTTTCTTCTGATACAATGTGACCAACCAAGTACAGTGTGAGGAGAGAGATTAGGCAAAGAGTGAAGGCCACAGAGCACGCACTTTCTACATCATACAAAGATATATATATATTCATATATATATATATATATATATAATTTATTATGGAAATTCCCCAAATAACGCACTGTATTTTTCTATCTAATTCAAACAGAATATAAGACTTTAATCTGAGTAACAGCATGAGGTCAAAGTATCTGAAGTCGGGGAGTGTGTGCCGGCTTAGACGCCAACGAGATCCTCTTTTTGTGTGTGAGGGTTTTGGTTTTTACAGGTCCAACACACTAACATGTATTAATTTATCATCCTTGGATGAATTGTACAACCGCTTTTTAATCAGGAAATTAGGCTCAATGACACAGACCAGATTCCAGTTTAGGTTTTAACATCCCATCTCCATTAAGTCGATTACTCTGGATTTATGCCCAACTCTGTGGCAGCGGAGTAAACGACCACACGAGTCTCTGGATCAGGACTTGGTGAAAGCGTCCATGCAGCACACGGAGGAACTACGACAGGACGGAAACCATTTGTGGAGAACTATTTACATGAGAGGAAACAGGACTGGGAGACACAAACCGCAACAGTGGCTACATATTTTTAATACTTGCCTCATGTCATCTGAGCCTAACAGAGCACAGCATAGAAATCTATTGAGGTAAACAAACCAACATCTTACACAGGTAACGTACTGAGTTCCCTGTCTTCCTGACTACTGCGAGACTATGGCTAAGCTGGTGGGGACGACTGAGGGAAAGGTCCTTTGGGTCAGTAGGTTGCATGTTCATTGCTGCTTTTTCCTTTTTTTTTTTTTTTCCTGTGTGTGTTTGCTGCGAGCTGCAGCAGAGGCAACGAGGAGTGTACACACCTACACCTAATCAATGTGGAAGGTGCTTTGAATGTCTGAGGTTTGGAGACGATACATTCATACTGCGGTAGAGGCACAGCTGAGGGACAGATAGACATCTGTAGTGGTGGTTCAAAGTTAGCAATCTAAGGCACTCAAATGACACTATGGCACAGCTAGTTAAAATGTAAAAGAAAAAAAAAAAAAGAAAAATCACATGAACACACACCACCACTCCAATACAAAGGTACTGCACAAAGTCATTCACAGTTGCAACAAAAACGGAAAGAAAATCAGACCTGTGTTACACCCCTGTGAGTTTAAAAAAATAAAAAATAAAAACCCAGACATGCGAGCTTCCTGGTAGAAAGACCACCGTCCTAATAAACTCTAGTGAGGGGAGGACTGACGCTGCTACTTTCTTCTCTATGTACATTGCACACACTGACTGCAGAGGGACGCCGTGTGCCCGGCCGAAAGCCGCTGCGTCCCCAAAAGCCACCTTGTGGTCACCTTTTTAGGGAGAGGTGATGGTCGTTGTGGCCCCGTTCGGACTTGACTCACATCTCCTGCAGAGGGTGGCTCATTTCAATCCTCTCTCTCTTGACAGCTGGTTCAGGAGGGCCTCTGGATGCGTCGGCATCACTGCCCAGGTCGCTCATCTCATCAGAGAAAGAAGCATCTAGTGGCACAGACAGAGATTGTTTGAGTCAAACTAGTTTAATTTTATGTCAACGATGACCCTTGGAGCAATCAGGGTGAAAAAAGGACAAATATAGCAGGGTTTGAAATTACAAAACAAATTCATCCTCACAATATAAAGGTAGCATAAGGATTTTATTTAAAACACCTGAAGAGCAATTCCATACCTGACAGATTGATGTTTTGCTATATTTACTACTGAAACCAGAGAACATTTGCTGCAGTTTAATTTGTGCTAGTGAGTGAATGTGCTTGGGGAACTCAAGAAGTATACAGCTGTTTTTTGTGGTTTGTGTGTGTGTGGGTTTTCTTCTAGAATATGACCAGACTGATGTTTTCAGCAAAAGGATCTTAAAGGATCAGTTAGCTTGAATATAACCATACTAATATCAACACCAGCACTGTAAATAATAAAGGCTTACCTTTTTCCATGAGTGATGGCATCATAGAGCTCAGGTCACTGAACTGTGAGTCAAGAGAGGAGCGAGCATTAGTCGGCAAGACAACAACAACATCATCATTTTCTTCATCATCATTAAAGTGTTTTGAGCAACTGCTGCAGTCTCACCTCTCCCATGACAGCAATGGGAGTTTCTCCAGTGGCCTGAGCCACACGGTGTTCCACCAGGTAAAACATGTACTCATCATACAGCAGGCGAATCAGGTGGAAGGAGCCAAAACTGGCTGCACTACGCAGGGTCAGGTCTCTGATCACCATGGAGCTACAGTAAGACAGACACTGTGTCATACAGCTGCACCGCCATAAAAAGCTAAATTATCCTTTTGCCTTAGATTAAGTATATAAACCAGACTGATGCAGGGATTTAAATGGGAGTGTAAACAGCCTGACCCCCCCCTCATACCTGTAGAAGGACCATTTGAGCAGGAACTGGCGTGCAGCTTTGGGGAAGCTGGGGCTGCCCTGATGAGGCTTCAGGACCTGAGAGACCACGTTGTCGAGCCAGGTGGCCCACTGGTCCAGAGAGCTCTGCTGCTGCAGGGTGACCTTGAAGTCCTGCTCCAGGCGCTGAACCACGCTCTCATCGCACTGACACACCCACGACGCCTGCTCCTGTTAGCCGCAAGAAACACAGACAACCACATTCAGCAAGAAACCCACGAGAGATGGAGAGCAGACGGGGAGTCGACACGAACTGTCTGCTACTTCTGCAACATGAGGTCTTGACATTAAATAAACCAGGAAAGCTGCCAGAAAGTTTACCTGGACGTTAGCAAAGTCCACCCGGTTGAGGTCAGAGAGCATCTGGTTAATCTGGGAGGTGTTCTGGAGGACGGCGCGGGCTGCCTGGGCCAGGTGGTTCAGACTGGTGTAACGTCTCAGTGTCTGGGCAAAGGCACTGACCACAGCCACCTACACCATGGAGACAGACCCAGAGAATCCATAACAGATCCTGAAATTCTACATCATTCTGTGTTTCTGTCAGTAAACATATGCAAGGACCCATCCAGTCAGAGTTTCAGTGGCTCTGTGAGCCTGAGTAGAGCAACAGTTCATATATGCACAAGTCATTCAACCATGACCAAGACCACCACTGGAGAAATGTACTAAATTTAATCGAGGAATTTTTTAATTATCGAATTAATGCCTGCTACATCTTGTGATGTTTAATGTACAGATCCAATCACTAAGCTAAATGTCACTGAAGAGGTAGCAGGCTGTGGATAGTAACATATAACATTAAAGTGAAGTATAAAGGCTGGAGATGTAAGACAATGTGATGGATTTAATGATCTGCATGCTTAAGGCACAATTGAAACATTTTATTATCACATATTTTATATGCACACACAATCTAGGGAAGAGTTGTTAAAAAGGTAATCAGAGATTTTCTGGTTACCTTGGTGCGAATAATCTCTTGAGGAAAGTTGGTCATGGCGTTAGTCAGCCAGCCTTCCAGACTCTTAGCAAAGTTACGGATGGCCTGAGTGAGAGTGCCTGAAGAGAAGGACAGCTCGGATTACAGACTGACTTTACTGCATTCACACATGTGTAAAACAGTGGAAGTAGAGATGTGAAAATGAAGCAGACGGCAATAAAAAAGATTCAAGTCATTCTGGAACAGAATAAACAGCAAATTTCCCTTGAATGTGATTTTGTCTGTGGTGTCAGTGTATCATTATGGGTGCAAAGAGGTAATACTGGGACAGTGAGAATCAGATTTTGCTGTATTGTTATTACTTCAGTGTGTGTTTCTTAAAGTGAGGCGATTCAGGAGTTTTGGGACCACAGACAACACACAAAGTCACTAGTTTTGAATTCATTCCATGTCTCAATGCAGTGCACTACTTCATAGTAACTTATTAAATTCATAATGAATAAAAAATATCAGTAACACTGACTGGGAACAGGACGCAGGACATCAGGGATGAGGATCTCCACCAAAGCCTGGTAGAGGATGTGGTCACAGCTTCTCATCCATAGTCTGATCGGTTCATATTTACACATAGCCACCAGCTTCTCTCTGGGGATCACACCCTCCAGGTCATCATCACTACACAAGGGAGGAAACGAAGAAAATACCCAAACTGTAAATACTGCCGCCTTGCAAATAAACCTGAGCAGACTTTAACATATGGCTAAAATAGCAGATTTAATATAACTCAGAAATGACATTCAGTGTAAAAGCAAGAAGTGGCTTTCTCTCCGACACTGAAGCTTTAGCTTTTATGTGTGATCTGACCTGCCGGGGATGGCGGTGCTCCCGTCACTAGATGGCGGTGTTGAATACCAAAAGGTCTGCCAGAGTTTCTCAATGTAGTGGAACTGGAGGTTCATCACCACGTCCAAAGTAGCCTGCAGGAGAGCAGCGAGGGAGGGAGGGGGAAAGAGAATGGGGGGGGGGGGGAGAGGAGGGAAAAGAGAGGGAGGAATGGGGGGGGACAAAACATACAGAGCTGAGCCATGGCAACCAGACACACAACAAAGTTTCTACAGGCAGGCAGCCTCTCGCTCACTCCAGGCCCTCCTGGTTAGACAATGAGCCAGCTTAAACACAGCTCCCTGCACATTAATCATCAGGGGGATCTTAAAGGCCACGTTTAGGCTACGTCTGGAGTTTTTTTTGTTGATTTCACTCAGTTTTTTTGTTTTTTTTTTAATTTTGGGTCGTCTTTATAAAGCAGATTAGCCTCAGAGATTTATGTATGCATTTTCCTCCGTTTAGTGGCAAGGCGCTGACCCGAACTAACCCATGTGACTTCCTCTTTCCTGTTCATATGTATGAGGCTCTTAGAAAGCAGGGTATACAAGTGAACACTGCAAGAACAGAGCGCAAAGGAAGCAGTGGGAAGCCAGAGATGTAAAATGATACAACTACAGTTTCAGGGCTTGGTCAGAGAAAGAGCCGTAACCTGGCTCTAAAAAGAGACTGACCTAAACTCTAAACCTCCACTAACAAACATGCAAGTAAAACAAAAAAAAACAGCGCACTAGAGGTTGTCGAGGACATTCACCAGAGGAGATGTCAGCCTGACTCCACATGAGTCAGAGGTCAAACTCTTTTGTTTTTGCTCTCAAACGGTTCAGTATATTTCTACATTGAGCGTCTATTGAGTACGAGCGTATGATTCACACCATGCCCTGAGATTCTCTTCTTTCTCTATCTGGCAGGACGTGCACTTGCCGCTGGATCTTGTTACACAGCAGTGTAGGCTTCAATCACATGATATGTTTTTGCTTCCTCTCCAGCCGTTGCCATGGCAACCTTGTTTACGGTTGCCCCAAGCAACAGGTCAAACACAGAACTCCAAAACAAAAAGGAGAATTCCCCATCCCCTCTAAACAAGAGCGTTTTGCCTCCACAGTTTTTCGCCAGCATGAAGAAAGAAAGAAAAAAAAAAACACAAAAGCGTGGAGGAGAAATACCACATGTTTGCATGCACAGTCATAGATAGACGAGCGGCCTGCGGCAGAGATTCCCGAATCTTAACTCCTCACATCTGTGCACACACACGACAAATACTGTGGTTTATAGTTTGATTTATTACCTGTAAAAGTTTTATTAAACACCTAATCATTTGTACTTAAACAAACAACATTAATTTAATAGCACAGCTGTTACCTGAATATTTGTCTGTTGTTACCATGACATTATTAAATACATGCCCAACAGTGGATACAAATCTGTTTACAGCCCTGCTGTAGAAGAGAATAATTTAACTGCATAAAAGTAAAGTCAGAAATAAGATCTTTTTTGATGCTGAGGCCAACTTGTTACCTTTATTTGTGCTGTAACTTTAAATAATGTCAATGAAAGTCTTGGCTAATGTGTTAACAGGTCACTGTTTGCTCACAAAAAGGGGGAAAAAAGTGAGATGCATAAACATTAAACACGTAGAGGCAATGAGAGCTGTGAGAGTGACAGAAATGCGCTGGCAGACAAAGACAGGAGCCCATGTGCCTGTCCGCAGACAAGGCAACACAAAGGCCCAAGGGGAGGCCACCACAAAGACACCAAGATGTCCACCCAGCGCGCTGAAAGGTTAATTGGCATGTCTTGAAAGCTGCACAGAGATGAAAAGACGGCTGGAACAAAGGGAGTGTGGTGAGACTGGACAAGGGGAGGGCAGGGATAATATGATAAAGCCAGAGCTCCGCTGCTTTAATCACAGCCTCTGCTACTGCTTAAGACCACGGATTTTAATGTTTAATATTATTTCTACTTTCTTATTGCTGATGCACTTTATCTTGGGGGGGGGTGTTACTCTCCCATCAAGAGAAATTAATTATGCCCTCCAACCTGTGAAATGACATTACGCAATACACCATGTCTTCATAGCTCTTTCTTCATATATTTTTCTAATCCAGCTCTTCATAGATTCTTCTTTCAAAGCTGGACACCTGTTGCTGTAGTTTGCTTTCATTGAGCCTCCGAGTTCAGGACATGTATCTGCCCTTATTAACAAATACACCTTGATAAGGCTAGCATTATTCAAGACAAGAAATCCCATCCATCAAAATATCCAACTACAGCATCAACAGTTCAACATGAGATAATCTAGTGTTTATCTGATAGCAGAGTGCATTAAAAAGAGCAATTACAATTTACAATGTAATTAGTGCCATAAACAGGATGATGGAGTTTTATTGTTACAGTGTCCTTTTTTCCATTCTGTTTGGGACCAATATAAACACATTTTCTTTCTTGTAAAAACCTGGTGCCTACATTACCTACAATGCAACTTGACCGCAGACAGCTGGTGGATGTGTTATGCATGAAGCCTCGAACTGCCTCAAGCAGAGATAATGAGATAAGGTCCCCCTTTAAAGCTATTCCATGTGTATGTTTACAGTTAAGACTATTTCAAATATTCTCCTAACGTAATGGAAAGTGTAAAAAAAAAAGTGGTGCTGTGAAATGACATACCTCGCAGTGGTCTCTGTAGAGTGTCTGCAGCTTCTTGATATCATTCATGTTGATGCGCTCAGGCAGAGGCTGGGTGCCCAAGTCAGGAGTGGGAAATGTAGGCAAGGTGTGGGACGTATCTGCGTAGGGCAAAAATGTAGGCAGGTGTCACTCCTTTCACTCGCACACACAGATCATATAGTGAATGTCAACACAGAAACATATATCCAACAATTGTCTCAATAAACAGGATGCCTGATAGTCTTCACCTGTGTTTATAACGTATGTTTGAGTAGTCAAAATGAAGTCATGTCAAATATGACTCCACAAAAATGTAGCACCAAAATGAAAGATGAGATCAGAAAAAAAAAATCAGAAGAAAGAAGTGATGATAGTTTCAAACACTGATTTCAAAGAGTTTACAAACCGTCGTCACAGCAGCCGACCAGCTCCTGTCCTTACCTATGTACTGCTGGTGGTGTTGGCTCTGAGCAGCCACAGACTGCTCTGGAGTGCTGTTACAGTGCTGAGAGCCCCCACACAGGCTGTCAGACATACCATCCACCTTCTGTAGAGGTTTGAACCTATACAGACAGCAGAGGACAGCACATGGATGTCAGATGGGTTTGGAGGGGAACATGCAATAGTGCAGGTTTTCATTCCAATCAAGGTGGGACAGAGTAGTGAAATAGCATGGGTGTGGTTAAAAAGAAAAGAAAAAACAATTGCAAACAGTTTGCAACATTTTCCTGGTTTAATGATACGATTCATCCCTTCAGTGCAAAATGTTTTGCTTTTGAGACATGTTTGCCTCACTCTGATGGATGTGTCTGAGGTGAAAACCAAAAGGCACATGGTGAAAATGAGCAGTGGCCCACACACACACACACCCACAGACACTCTACAGTGATCCTAAAAAGTATGAATGTCGTCCATTCTGCATCACTAATAAAGAGTAACTTAAAACCAGAGTCTCTGATTGAGACTTTCAAGTTTGTTTCACCTCTGACAAGATGCGTTTTTGATGTCATAGTGTACTGACACACCTGAAGTACACTTCTACATCACTGCAGCAAAGTGAGATGTTAAACCACTGAGGTCAACAAAAACAACATTTTAAGGGGTGTTAAGTTACTCTTTAAACAAAAATTAAACCCTTCTCTACCACTGTTCTATGAGAAAAAAAAACATAAAACATACAGAAAAGCACTTTGCCACAATAGCTGCACTGGTACCAGCAGTTAACAACAAGTCTAGAATGAACCTCTGTTTCATTAAACATGAGTACACTGCAGCAGCACTGAAAGCAGCCCTGTTCATGTGTTTGGTTAAATGTCTTGTATTAGAAGATGGGTGAGGGAAAACATAGGAAACCATGCAAGAGAATGAAAGGGGTGAGGAAAAGAGGCCAAAAAGGAGGAAAAGGGGAGGAGATGGCAGTCAAGAAAAAGCAGAACATGGGTAATGACAGCGATGCAGCTCTCACAGAACAAATGTCATCAGTGGCAGAATTTGATTAACTAATGATCTTCATTCAAAAAACAACTAAAACAAATTGTTGCCATAGGAAAAAACAACCAACAACGTCACAGGGTGGATGGAAAATTTCAGAAAGCTGCAACAAATGTGGCAGAGAGCGAGGCAAATGGAAATGAAAAGAAAGAGAAGGGTAAAGATGGCAGACAGGGGAGAGAGTGCTGACCTCTGTTTCTGGTGGACAGGCTGCTGCCTCATGGCCATGTACTGGGTGTCTTCCTGCAGCCGGTTGAGCGGTGAGTCTGGCTTCACCCGAATACCATAGTAATGATACTTAGAGTTGCCTCTGGTAGATTTAGTGAGAGAAAAGCCAGAAACCAGTGAGGAGGAGAAGTCTTGCCATCAGTGTAATCACTATCATTATCCTCTTCCATCAGCAAATCTCCAATGCCTATAAGCATCATCATACTCGTCACATCTATAATAGTGACATGATTACTGTTATCAGCATCTCCTGCATCAGCAACAACCTCTTCCTGTTTGTACCTGGTGCCGAGGCGGCGGGTCCTCAGGCCCATGAAAACCGAGCGGATGAGTTTGCCGAAGGAGGCTGCGTTGACCGGGTCCAGTTTCTGTTCCTGGCAGTGCCGTAAGTAATGGTTATAGAGGGAGCACCGGGGCAGGCTCACTCCCTCGGCTGTCTCGTAGTTGTCCAGAAGCCACTGCAGCTACAAACAAAGAGGAAGGTACAGTTGCAGAATCAGTGAGCCCCAAAAGATAAAGTCGGCTCTGTGATAGTCACCTGGCCAGAAATAAAGAGGAGCAGTGCATCTTATTATCACATCAAAAGACAGATAACACACACACCACACACACTCTCACATAACCATCTATTTTAGGAGGTTAAACACCAAACAGATCACTGCACTCCCACTGTGGCTACACTTAGGGCTTTATATTCTTCACTGAAGCGGTGACTGCAGCATAAGGAATGGCTGATTGAGTGAACACTCAAACATCTGAAGTGATATGTAGTCTATCAGACAAATCTCCAGAGGACATTGTCATAGCTCTCTGTGACAGCACTGTCATAACGACTTTGCATAAAAAGATCAAATTACCAATTTGCAAATGAGATTGAAAGCATATCCTTGAAACACTATTCATACAAATGACGTGGAGATTGTGAGAGGACAACTGAGGTGAAGAGTTGGAATTTAGGGAAAGTATCTAAACCACAATATTTCCCATGTGAGGAAAAATCTGGATAAAATTACACTATGAATCTTATTTAAATTTCACAATAATTGAGTGAAAGCCTACCAACAAGAGGAAAAGTTATACTGCAGCAACATTTTGTAACACCGAGTGCATGTCTTGGTGTACTTAGAAGTGAAACAGAAATTTTGGAAAAAACAAACAAACCAAAAGAAAAAAACAAAATCAATCAATTCAAGTCCATGCAGGGCATTAGGAAAAATATATAAGATGCATTCTTGAGCAAAAAGTGACAGCAAATGCAAGTTCAGATGAAGGACAAACTAACTGACACAATTATGCGAGTCAGTGGGACAGTGCAGAGGGTAAGTCAAGCTAGCAGCAGGTAGTGTGTTCAACTTTGCAGAATGTGAGTCGAACACACTGCCTCGAGGTTCAGCTTTTGTTTTTGTTTTGTTTCTCTTTTTTTCATTTTCTCTTGTGTCAAGAAAGTTCCCGGTTTGACTTACATGGCTGTTGAGCAGGCTGCTTTTGTGACTTGCAATTCCTTCAGACTTTTGGAGGTTTTCAATCGCCATTTCAAGCTAAAGAAAGAAGCATGCCAAAAAAAAGGGGAAAAAAGTGGACACACAAGAGGGAGGAGGCAGGAGAGTGAGAGACAGAAAAAAAGGAGGGGGCCGAAATAAGCAGGGGTATATATGGAAAAAAAAAAAAAAACACACACACACACACAAAAAAAACAGATAAAGGAAATAAGACTGTTAGCGAGCAGCCAGATCTCTGCATTTCCATTAAAATCAGTCAGTGTTGCAGCCAAATCCATTATTGGCTGACAAAAGCATGCAAATCAAGGGACTCATAGGGTTAAGCTGCTCGGTGAAGGTTTGCGTTCAGACACTCTAATATATGCAAATAGGAATTACAAACAGGGGCACAGGTCACATCAAGTTTGGGGACACTAGGTCAACAATGTCTGGCCCCAGCCCACCCCAACCCCGACACGTATCAATCAATGCACCTTTGAAATAATATACGAAAAACTAAAAATCAGATGAAGTGAGATGTAGCCATGATATAGGCAAGAGCGTCTTCGTAAAAAATATTTTGGTATATTATTCTGTCTTTGGACAACAAAAGATTATGGAGTCCAACTGGCAGACAAAGTGAGTGACAAAACTAGGGACATTCTGTTGAGCTGTAGAAGAAAATCAAGTCAAAAAAGAAAAGATATCTGGTATTGCAGCCAAAGTGGAGACATAGAAGAAAAGGAAAAAGAGGCAGGCAACGTTCCAAGCCTTAAGAAGGCTCCCGAGGGCTCCTGGCCAAATGGTAATGAGCCCCAGGGGTTGCTTTGTTTCACAGGGCACTCAAGTGCCTGTGAAAACCTCTGAAACAAGGCAGTGCTGAATTATTTAAGCCGGTGTCCCGATTCTACAGGCTCTCTGCCCTGTACCGCTCTGCTCTCTGTGTGTTACCGCAGGACCAGGAGGCCCCTACGCAGGTTGCTGTAAACCCTGTGTGTCTCCCTGCCTTTCAGGCTTATCCGGGAGCCTGGCCAGACTGGACGTAGGCTCAGGTGGCAGTACTGATAGTCAGCACCACTGTGCATCTCACAACACCGTATACTAGTGGGAATCTCTGCTCAGGATGTCATGTTGCACTGAAGTTAGTAGTAAAGTGTTTATGCACTTTAGAGAATAAAAGATAAGATTTGGCCACAGGTGAGAAAAGACAAACAATCCCCCAGATATATTCGCTGAGTCATTCATTTGGTGGGTGTAAGCCTCTGATTTACAGTTTGCTTGCTGTGGTGGGTCATTAATCCCTTTCCATTGGAAAAGGTGCTTCAGAGTAACACAGAAACTTTGGTATAGGTGTTGCTCACCATAGCCGAGGAGGAGCGTGATGAGTGGGATATGTGGTTGCGGCTTCCTTCCATGCTTCCTCCATGGATCAGATAGGTGCTTCCACTGGAGATGATGTGGCTGCTGCCCACGTCCATAGCGATGCCCACCATCCCATGAGGGGGCACGCCACCGCTGGCAGAGGAGACCACCGTGGTGACATGAGCTCCACCCGCCTGTGAGTCAAAGTAGGTTCCCCCACTGCCCTGCCCATACAGCTGAGCCTCGGGGTTGTAGGAGTAGGCCGCTCGACTGGGGAGAGGTAATTGAAATTAGCATGTGGTGATGTCATTTCATGATGATGCTGAACAAAGTACTTTCGTGACAACTGATGAATTTTAGGATCTTGTTTCTCAGACAACAATATAACCAGTGTGATCATATTGTGTGTGTGTGTATGTGGGTCACTTTGGCTTTAATCGGGCATTTTGATGAGAGCCCCTTCAAAGACAGTTGGAAGTTAAAATGATGAGAAAAGTGGTTTGGAAAGTCTTCTTTCTCATTATGCTTTTCATCCAGCAACTATTCATATAAAATTCAAGATAACTCTGCATTTGGAGAGGAACCAAATACAGTTTCACTTAAAGTGCAAAATGATTTACAGCACTTCAGCATTTTTCATTAATACAGTAGCCATTTCTAACTATGGTAAATATTCTGAACAAAAATGGCCACACACTGGGGAAATATTAAGGCTTTCCTATATAAACCAAATCATACAAATATTAAAACTTTTTATTTTCATTAATAACTCATTTTAATAAAATGTTCTTCTCAACTGGGTTTCATTAAACTTGATTTTATAGTATGCTTAAACTAAACAACGAAACACATAAAAAAGTAAGAAAAAGTATAATGTTCCTTTATTAAAATTGTGAAATATTGTAACATTGCTTACATAGCTCCATTGGTGTAAACAGTCTCCCCACTTTCTCCTACATACTGGACCTGGGACGGGTAGACATGTTGCACCTGCTGCACCTACAAAGAGACAACAGGAAATCAAAGCAGGAAAACGAAAAATCTTTATTAATAGTTCCATATTTATACAAATATAAGTCCTATTGTAATTACTATTGGCATAGTAACTGACTTTTACTTTACTCTACAAAATGAAAACATTTCCTTATGGGTGTAGGCATGTTTGCACCTATTAGAGTGTGTACATAAAGTGCAGTGAAAAAGTCTATACACCCCTTTTTGCTTTTGCATGATCACTTGTGCAAAACAGAAGCCTCAACAATTCAATGTATCACTAAATCATTGCCTACTGTATTCAGACCTACCAATGTCCTTTATTTAGGACTCTGTAATATTTGAAATGCTAAATAAGTATGTTATTTTAATGGGGGTTCAGGAGTAAAAGCCATCTAGAACAAAAAAAGGTTGTAAATAACAAATAAAAAAACACTTTTCCCTGTAATTTAAAACAAAGTTGTTGAAATAATAATTGACAATAATTTAAATACGAGCTGATAAAGACATACAGTACACATGGTTTAACAAAGACACGCTGGATTTGACAAACATAACAACTGTTAATGAATGATTTACTGAAGTATTACTGTTGAAAATCAGGTAATGACCAGTCCACCTGCTATTGGCTTATTTGGTGGCATATCGCCTGGAAATATAAGATGGGCTAATAGCACACACTCAGGTCAGCTCCTGGTTTTCACCATTATATGCTAGATGACACGCAGATTTCGTGTTGGGATTTGGTTCACGCCCCCAGGAATCACCGGGCTTTGCATCTGGTTCACATAATACCCTGGGACCCAGAGAGGTCTTTTTGCCAAACACATCACCACAACAGAAGCAGCTGCAGAGCTACGAATAATCTTCATCATCACATACATTTAAAATTACTCTTAATTACCAACCATTAAGGCGAGTATCTATTTAAAAGCTACCAAGAGTTGTATTAAGATGTTATTCATGTATACAGGCAGTGGGCCAGGCTCAGCCAGAGAAAGACACTTTCACACACCTATGAGGGGCAGCAGGAGGCAGGAACAACATTTTGACACATGCCCTGGATGACCAGCTTTCAACTGAATGAATGTGTTGCCATGTTTGGGACCTTAATCAAGTGCGTTGTTTGGTTTCACAATCCTGGTTAGGCTACTTTTTAACTTGTGAAATAACTGATGCATCAGTCGAAGCCCAAACCTTTGACGCCCCAGTCTGACTTATTATTTAACCTGAATGTAAATTCTGGCCCGAATGAGACATGACCAAATACTCAAGTGACAAATAAGGCCTGGTGAAACAGTCTTTATGCTTATTTTGCCAACACTGGATTCTGTTTATTTGAAATTGCATAAATAAATGTTTTTTTTTACTTTATTGTAAAAGAAAATGCCGGCTCAGTCACAAAAGTCAAAATAATTAAATTCGTTTTAAAAAAACATCAAGGGGTGTACAAATATTTTCACAGCACTGTACATGTATGTACAGTACTGTGTACCTGCTGAGGGACCTGTTGAACCCTGGGTACTGAAAGCTGCTGTACTTGTCCTCCCTTCTGAGCTGAGCCTGTTGCTTGAACCAGCACCCTCTGTGTGGATACAAGACATAACTCAATTACATAGGTATGCACGTACAATCACACACACACATATAATCGTAAACATGTGACTGTCAATACAACACTGATGAACATATCAGCAAATGCCCTGAAGTCTATAAGCTGGTGCTTATAGACGTCTCTCTGCCAGTCACATCCTGAATATAGTGGTGTATTTAGTGCAGCTTTGCCTTTTGGCAGCTTCACTTACTGACAAGTTACATATTGGAACCACTGCTGAAAAAAAACATTTTTATTTAGTGTGTTCAGGAGAGATTATATTGTCAGGACATTGTACAGTTTCTTTCAGACACCATGCACAAGCACTAATATAGCGAGTAGCTTAGTAGTAGTAGTTTGGTTAATAAAATACTTTTATACTTCATTCGAAAAGGAATTGGATGGAACCGTTAAATCATTACAGACTTTCCCCTTTTCTCATGTCATTACAGTAGCAGCAGGGTAGAAGTTGTACCCTACCTGCTGAGAGGCTGGGACAGGCTGTACCACAGGGGCCTGAGCTGATGATGAGGTCCGCAGCGTTGCCACGCTGGTCGTAGTGTCTGACCCTCCCTCTGAGCTCTGCATGCTGGGTTGCAGGGGAGACATAAAGGAGAGGATCGAAAAGACATGAGCAGGAGGGAATTTTATACCAGACTGAATAAATACTCTTACAGGTAACACTAAAGGTTGTAAGAAAAGAATAAGAGCATCTCAAGTCTATTCACATGGACAGCCATACTAGATAAATGCCCTTCCAACCCACCCCTTCTCTCTTGGAGCCACAAGAGCATTCTTCATGCCCCAGGGGGTTTCTGGCTTTGCAAAGTCAAGCTGAGTCAGTGAGGCTCTCAGAGCCCCAGAGGCAGCCCACCTTTGGCCTTAATGAATGGCAAAATAAGTGCCCCAACAGTAGTACACAGACACCTCTGGTCCTGCTGACAGATCAGACCCAGGTGGAAAAGTTACAGTACAGGAGTTCAAGTTACCAGCAGGACTGGGCTGCTTCCTGAGGGCCAAACCCACTGCTGCCATTCGGCTTTCCACTGGGTGACAATGTGCACAGCATAGCAAAGGGGAGCTAAAAATGGAGTGACACAAAGGCTCTCTTTTTCAAAAAAAAAGGACAGAAAGGGAAAGAGCGGGAGTAAGGCAGGGAGAAGAGAAGAATGGAACTGCAAGGGGGAGTAAGCAGATAAAAAACAACTTCTCCACTCTCTCAAAAAAAGAAAAAACTAAGGGGGGAAAAAGATGAAAATGGCAGTGGGGCTCCAGCTCCTGCCGGGGTCCTGATGATATCCAGCGTTTGTTTCGAACGAGAGCCGTTCTCTGAGGGCTCCAATAATCCAGCTGATATGAGGAAATTCCTTAATGCTTTGTAAACGTTTGTCGGTTGCTATGGAGAGGAATCCATGACGACCACCCCCAGCTCAACCCACCACTCCTCCCCTCTCTGTTAACCCCCCACCCCACCCCTTTATGAAGCTCTTGCACAGGAACTTTCGAGTACGACCGCAAAGAGAAGAGGGGGAGGAGGATTAGAATAAGGGAGAGAGAGATACAGCACAGTTGGGGGGGGGGGGGGGGTAGAATTGATGAGCAGTCTTTGGTTTAAGGCAGAAATCCAGGGGCAGCAGGAAAAGTCAGTAGGTAGATGAGGGAGCGGTGTTCACCAGGAGCATTACAGCAAGGCTGCAAGACTCAACCTGCTCTAGACACACTGTGATAAGTCATAACACAAGAAGCACATTACAGTGTTATTTTAATTTACTGGAAGATACTTGACGAACACAGTAATCTGGGGGCTGAGCTATACAAGCAACAGGTGCAGCCACTCTTGTCTTTTGGCTTTCTCAAGACCCAGCCCACACTCTCTGATGGTGCTGTACGATTAAAGCTATTATACTCGAGAGTTCAATTCAGTTCTCTGCTTACATAAGAATTAAGAAGACCTTCCTGCATCTGTTGCTCTAAACCAAGTGATCTAAATGTGTCTCTAAAATTCATTAGTAAATGACAAACCTGCCAAAGGCCATGTGCCAAACTGAGCTCAGACAGAAGGGGCAATAACAATAACAAATCTAACATGCGAAAAGCAGGGGCAACATGACTCAGAATCAAGGAAGCCCCACCAGCGACGGAGAGGAGGAGAAAATAAATTCAACCAACCCGTAATTCCAACAAATATGTTCTGCTGCCCACACCACAATAGGAGCCACATCCTCTTTTTGTGGAACATTTTCAGAGTTCAAGATGCAAAATAAAACCGCTCATTACAACCACCTAAAACGATGCCACTAAATACAACATGATGAAGCTATCACACACACTACCACAAAATCCCCACCACACATAATCAGGAGGTTCCCAGGAGATTGCAAGGGCAAACATCTAATAAAAAATGGCTTCCCCGCAGTGCTCGACACTATGTCGTGATCCCTCTCTGGACTAGAATAGAGATCCTCATCTGTGCACTTTTGGCAGAGCTCAAGATTTTGTTCAAGGCTGCGTCACACTACATAATGACTCACATGAGAAGCAAGTCTGGCACGTTCACTGTTAATTTCTGGAAAGTAATTATAGCATCCGTCCTCCAATCACAGCTCTCTCTGGCAGGTGGTCAAAATACAAGGAAATACAAAGTGGCTGTGACACTTTGGATCGGTAAGCTATCTGAAAGAACCAAACACATGGAGCAGACCGACCTCGCTGAAGATGTTTTTTTTAGAGACCAATGGTACGCTAATTAACAAAACAAATTTCCCTGCTGGCTGCAAAACAGTTTCAACTCAACTGTCAGGTGTGTTACGTTGTAAACATCAGCAGTAACTTAGGTTTAGAGTAACCTAAGATTTAGAGTTTGGAGGTACTCCTGGATGTGATTTTTTTAAAAATCAGACCGTGAACCTTTAAAATAGAAAAACAGCAGATTTGGGTGTGCCACCACTGGCATTTTCCATGTGTGGAGATTTTGCCACAGGCAAAGACACTGCTCTGCCTACATGACTAATAGAGTGAAAGAGCTCTATGTTGAAACTCCTGATATGTGTCAATCTTCTGAGCACTATATCCAGTCCACCCTGACCAGCCCTCTAGGTCAATCCTCAATGTATTTAATAGCACATGGCACAGTTAGCACCTACATGTAAAGGCTCTCATAATCCCAACAATTTTTTCTTCACACCTCTTTCTTGTATGTAATTAAAGCACTAAAACGCTATTATCAGGATGACACTAACAAGGAGTGAACATTAGCTGCAATGCTAAAGCATCTTTCGAAAGCAAGGAATTTGTCTATGGAGTGTCACGTTGGTTATAAATACACTTGTAACAATCCCATCATTTATCTTCAGACTTGTCATTTTCACCAGAGGAAGTGACACAAGCCTGGGGGCTTATTTATGCCATGAAGGAGTGGATGATATGGTGAGGTGAGGGGGGTGGGGGGGTGCACATTTTTATCCATTAAAGCTCAAGTAAAGCACTGGTTTTAAGAAACAGGAGAGAGGAGTCTCTGCTTAGTGTTCGTGGAAGGTTAAAAGCCACACAACTTCTCCACGAGCAGCTCTGAAAGGCACAAAGGTACAACACAGCAGGAGACATAGCATACTGCTGCAAAACTGCTGGGCTGCTGTTTAGGGCCAAACCTTTCTGCCTCCCACTCAGAGACAACTTCTTACACACACACACACACAAGTCCATTTTCATGTCAGGTCTGTGAGCCTGGTTTCATTCAGGCAAATCCCAAATGAGCACTTAACAACATTACAGCAACAACCGCTTCTTCCAAGAGTTACCTGAGTTTTAAAGCTACACGGAAACAAAAAGAGACACATTTTAGGAGCCCCAAAGCCTCACAAACTGCCATTAATGCTGAAGTCTATAATGTTAACAGCACAGACAAGATCTAAACATCTGTCACTGACAGATCGAACTTAAACCGGGCTCAATCAGAGAAAAACACATACAGATGTTCAATTAAAAGCAGGAGCCCACAGTCTTGGCTCATGTTTGCACTGGCCCACATTGTTTGCAGAGCAACAACGGTTGCTAGTGGCAACACCGTCCACTCCCGTTTCCAGGAGCCTGTTGCTATGCAACCAACAGAATACTTCCCAAACCAAACAATGCCATCCCCCCACCTGATCCCTCTATCTCACGCTAAGTAGAAACTTACAACAATAAATACTATGTAAGCTATTAATTTCAGACACCGGGGGACATGCAGGCAGAGTTATTCCTGTTTTGCAGTTATATAAAAATGTACAGACTTTATGCTGGTTTAGACATGATTGAAGAGGACAGGATGAAGTGCTCTGTTTTTGTAACTACTTGGTGCTCAAAAGGAGGAGGAATGTTTAAGTCATCAGTAGAGACAACCGTCTATTCTTCGAGCTTGCTTTACAGTCATGCCACCCAAAAACAACACTTCCAAAAGCAAGTCGGGTCTTTCCAAAGTTCTTTGGGTAGAGGAGACAGTAAAGCAGCTTGAGCAGAGAAATACTTTTTCCAACTCATGGGGGAGATAAAACAAAATAAAGCAAAGGCAGACACTTTTAAAGGGACATCTATGGAGGATATTCGTTGAGCACTATGCAGATATGTCCTTCTGTGTCACTTTTAATATACAATAATGACCAAGAGGAGCAACAGGGAACTGGTGTTTGCTAATTTTCCAAATATACTTTTATTTGAAAAACAAATTCATTGTCATTTATAGGTTTGAAAAGACATTAGACTTGCTTTTCTTTGATTTCATTAAGAAAAAACCCATAAGATCACACAGGCACACGCGCTCACACAAAGAGCGAATTAAGATATGATAAGAGATTTCCACAACAGAGGCTGTTCTTCAAGCCTGTCTCATTAATTCACGGCTAATCCAATCAAAGCAGCTCTTGGGGTCTGCAGATGGCAGAGTTTGAGGGTGAGAGAGAGGGAGAGAGCAGAAATAGGAGGCACAGACCACTGTCTCTGATCCAAGCGGCCCCCTCCCCTCTCCAGCTCACCTCCCCACCTCTGGTCATCAGCACAACCTGTCCACTCCGTCACCATGTGCGCTGCAGGCCTGACAGCCACAGAGAGAAAGATCAAACCGTTGCCATGGAGATTGTGTGTTCGCCCGTGCTCTACACTAGCAACTTCCTCCCCCAACGCCCTACCTCTTCTAACCCTTTCCAGATTTCCACTGGCCCCAGCCTCCACCCACCCCCAGCCCTCATCCTTAACATTTTACATCTCGAGATGAGGAAAGAGGGCTTGGAACTGAAACATTTTGAGAAGGTAAACGGGAAAACCCGACAAAGACGAGCAGGAAAGAGGAAGGGGGAGAGCTGGCCACAACTGGGAATGTAATCAGATATACTCATACGTGTAGCTGTCTCTGTCTTTCATGAGTATCTATCTGATGTGTTACAAGGCTGCTTTGCTGTTGACACAAAAGAGGGAACTTCACTCAAGTCACCTGGCTGATTGGGAAGATGCTGGTGACGGCAGAGAAAATGAGAAAGGCAAAAGAGTTTCAGCTGCTTTTCTTATATATGTTTTTTCCCCCCCATTTTCCAAAACATTACTAACATTTGGCATTAGAGGTACAACAATGAATACATTAGTTGTCAACTGTTAAATTAATCTCCAACTATTTTGCTAATCAACTGGTTTGAATAATTTTTTAAGAAACAAAAAAGTCAAAGTTCTTTGGCTCCAGCTCCTTTTTTTTTTTTACTCCTCTGTGACAGTAAACTGAATTTCTTTGGGTTGTGGGCAAAAAAAGACATTTGAGGAGGATGTCATCTGGGGAAACACTGATCCACATTTTCCACTATGACACTGATGACATTTTATAGAGTAAACAAAAAAAATCGATTAAATGAGAAAATACTCAAAAGATTAATCTACGATAAAAATTGTTGTAGCTGTATTTGGCACACCCAAAAACACATTATGATCATCCAATAACTTTCTGAATCCTTCAACTCTCTTGAAGGCCTTTTCATTGATATTTGCACAGCATGTGAAGAATAGATAGATCTCAATTTAAACATAGTCACAGCTGGATCCAAAGCACACGGTATGGCTCCATCTGAAACGTAGCACATCACTGAACAGATTCACAATCCCGCCAGAACTCATATCCCTGCAAAGGCTGCAAAACTGTTAAAGGGATTTTAATATATATACTGAATTAACGATTCCTTGGGCCACAGCCTACCTTTCGATCTCAATTTATGAAATCTGTTGCAAGTTAATGAGATTTCCTGCTAACTACCAGACAAACAAAAGGAATTGCAAACATGTCCCTCTTACCTCAGGTAATTTTGCTGTCACTTTGAAAATGCATTAAATCAAAACTAATCGGCAAGTCTGACAACTTGGAGTGGTTGAGTATCCTAATGCTTTAGTCTAGCCCAGACTTGCATCCTATTCAGTGGATGTATAACAATACTCACTCCAGATGCAAAACACTCACACCAACGTTCTTTAGATCTGCTTTCACTTGCTCTCTTAAACAGGTGTGTTTCCAACCTGTGGACTATTTTCCTGGGAACAACATTTTGCAAAGGTAACTCTCAGGTGCTGACGGCCTGCTATGCCAATCTTGACAGATGAACCTGACGAGAGGTTTGTTGCACTGGAAGAGTGTCAGCATTCACTCCACACAGATATGACATTGTGAGTCACAATACTGTATGTACAGTATGTTTTCACAGGGACTTTTTGACAGAAACAATGACTCATCAGTTGATGCTTGAAATCTGAAACTGGTCCACGTGCCTGTTCATGCAAAGAACACTGAGCCACACTGAATATTTGCCATCTGACTCAGATTTAAGTATTTAATACCTCTTTGACATTAAAAAAAAACCCTGCAAGAGATATTACAGATGGTTCACTCTACATTTGACAGGCCATACCATAAAAGTGACCACAGATAAATGTTGAGTTGCTGCTATTCACATGAGTCTGTAACCATGTTTCTTGTAAATGGTACTGCTACAGTAACTACAGTTGCCACATTTAAATATCAGTGTGTTTAATACAATGCAGTCTTAACAATAGTGATTCAACATGATACAATGTCAATACAGCAACTGACAGGCAAAGCGCACACTTACCATTCAACCTAAATCCATTGTGTTCAACCACTCATATGGAAAAAAAACAGTAGGTATGGATTTTAAATCATCCTCTCTGCAGCCAGCAGTGAGATCCAGTGATAAGCTTTAGATATTAAAAATTCTGAGTTACATGATATCAGCAGCATTCACACGCTAAATTAGCAAATCTTATTCCGTGTCATTTCCAGATCATTAACCATCAAATTACTTAAGAAAAGTGTTCCTGCACTGCAATTTGCATCAAGAACATGGGGCAATCATGGAACGTACAGTGAAAGGTGGTAACAGGATACGGTTGACATCCTGTCTATTGATTTACATACTGAATTAAGTTCAAACATTTCAAAACCTCATCTAGTTGGTATTCATTTCTTTACTTCTAGTTGGTATTTATTTCTTTGCCTTTCATTTTATTTGTACTGACTGAATATTTTTTTTAAATATTAAACTTCCAGGATGAGAGAGAATCCAGATTAGTTTGACTACTTTGTCAGTGGCAACACTTTACTGCCAAACCATCTTCCCTGGTTACAATTTGCAACACACATCAGCCATGAAACACAAATGCTGCTCACTCTTACGTGGAAATAATTGGCATACAATGCTGCTTTTACATTACCCCCCATGTCGAACAACGTGACAATGACACTTGCTCTCCTTTGAAGCTAATGAGTGGGAAGAGAGGATTCTCAAAGATGAGGAATGGGGTCTGCACTATATAGGGACATCCGCCATTGAGCTGAAACAAGATTGTTTCCACCTGTGACAATGGCGTCCGTTGCCATTGTTCCCTATTAAATCTCCTAATTACAGAGCTTCTGAAAAAACACAATAACATCCATCTAAAACTGCTGTCTGGGTCTACTCGTTTGCAAATCTCACTCCACTAAAGGTCTGGTTCTGGTAATTATTTTGTAGCAGGTTTACACTGACAGAAGTTCTTTAAGCCAAATAAACATCTCTTAACAAACTAGCCTTAAACTCTATAAAAGAAAGGAAAAGTGAGGAGAGGGTGGGGGGCTGCTACTATCTGCCTGCCTGAAAGAGAGAAAGGGGGGGGGTCAGTTATTGTAATGCAAATGTCACTGCCTTGTCTGCTGTTTGTGGCAGGAAATTTAATTAGCAGTTGTGTAGCTACGGTACAAACAGGTGGAATGTTAAGAATGCTCCTGATGACACACACACACACAGACAGAAGAGACAGACTGAAAAACATTTCATTTCGCAACGAGTTTCTACTTGTTGCCACTGTGCGAGTGCCAATCAGTGGCAACATTTTTTTGGTATACGACAGGATTTGTTTCTTCGTATCCTAGCAGCGTAAGCCTACAATGATTTCCAAAATCTTTGTTGCTGGAAGACGTGATGCGAGAGTCACAAGGACACTTAAACTATTTTCCTCTCAACAGATTCTTAAAAAAAACACTAACAGCACACCACTTTAAATGAAAAGCTCATCACAAATAAATGCATTATGAAGATTATGAAACTGAAACATTTCATGTGTACAAATGGCACTATTATTTTCCACTTAACAAGCCCCACAAGGCATTCTCCTCTCACTTGTTCTGCTTTGCTCAGTGATTTCCTGACATGCCTTTGACTGGAGTTATGGGATAACCCATTAAAACTGTGTTAATATCAGACAATGAACTGTAGAGAAGCCAGGCAGTTCAGTTAGCACAGTAGGGGGAGATAAATGCAACTCTATTTGAATATGATCAACTGTAAACTGCAGCGACAAAACTGACAGCAGTGAATAGGTCCATGTCTATATCTGTAGCAGGCCATTGGATTGAGACCTTCTCCCCAGGGCAACAGTAGGCCTTATCAAGATAAGCTAAATACAGAATGAGCAAACACACATACACAAGCACATCCACACAGCACACTCATGTAGGTGCACACACACACACACACACACACACACACACACACACACACACACAGAACATGTGACCAAAAGCTGTGTCAGGTCACTCGCTGCCCCAGAGACCACTGCAGCTGTCCTATTGATAGCTGAACTGTACTAAACACATGGGTCCATTAAACACTCAAAATGGCACACGAGCAATGGCGCATACTACTACGCAGAATCATACAGGCAACTCAAGAGATGGCTTAAAAGAAGGAGAGAAGAGAGGAGGTTAGGTCTATAGAAAGCATTATTTTCTGTAAATCAGAGGCCAGTGTGGCACTGATTGCTGAAATGGACCAAAGCTGATCACAGGCTGGGCTAATAAAGGCAAACGTGGTTTGTAAAATTCCGGATACAGACAGATTACAGGTAACCTACCTAGAAAAGTAAACTACATACCCTCTCAAATTGGCATTGTCATCAATTATTTTCTGTACATTGCAACCCAGTATGAAATTTCTACACAACTCTCCAACCACCAACTACTCTCCACTGTTTTTAATTGTCCTCCGAGTACCATTTCTCTCTGACCTGCCTCTGCAAGCCAAAGCTATGCACTCTTACCAAAAGGAGGAGATGAAAATAACCTGATTAAAAACACTGACTTTTAAAAGAATAACATTTCACCCCCTGGCTCACTCCATCTCCTTTCTTTCCATGACTTGGGTGTATTTGTGTATCAAGTTGCCATGTAAACATAACAGTGTCACGCTCAAATTGGGGGGTGGGGTTGGTGGGGGTTACATCCAGAGTTTCAGCGCAGTCATCTCTTTATTTTCTTTGTAGCTGCGGTGAGTATTTTAACCAATCAAAGTTAAGTTTCCTTCCCTGACACTTACTTCAAAACAAGGCGAGTCTTCTGTGGATTCAGTTCTCCCTTAAAATTTTCTGGCCAAAAGCTAGTAAAATCGTAACAGGAGGAAAGCTTCATTAACTTAGATTTTAATATAACATGCAGCCGAGATATTAATCACGATTAATATGACCATACTCCAACCTGCTTTTTGACCCCTTTTCACCTAAAAGGAAATAGATATTGGGCTGCATCAATAATACATCTCCTGAAGTTCATCATTCAGCTCTCTTCTTTTACAAAATGAATACTTAATGTAAATACAAATTTGGAGGTTTATAACGCAATTCATTAGCAGCACGCAGAGAGGGCGGTAATTAGAGAAATGTTCATGCTGCATAGACTCTTCCCGATGCTTCAATAGCAAACAACATTACAAACGACAGAGCACCTGACAGCTGTCTCTGAAAAGATTCATGAGAATTAATGTAACTCGGGGGACAAAAAGAGACTCCCAAAAGGAGAAAAGGGGTACGCAAAGTGCTGGAAACCTGCCACAGATACACTGTAAAACAAATGAAAATGGGAACTTAAAATCATTGGGGGTCTATTTTCCCTTGGTTTCTCATTATTGCTGAAGCACAGGTTGATGTGAGCCTTCAACTCTAATGAGAGGTCAAACAGCAACCCTAGTGAGACCTGCCACATGAACAATAAAGCAGTGCCCCGGGGAACAACTCCAGTATTGGCAAACAGTTTGCTTTTAGGTCTGTTAAATGGGCACAATATCAGTAAACGTAGAAATATTAGTAGATGGAGCCAAATTACTTGAGATTAAATGAGAGGATGGGAATCAGGTCCAATGACTCTCTCTCTCCCTCCCTCTCTCTCTGCTTAACATAAAGTGCACACGTGTATCCTATTTGAAATGTAGTTTTAAAAGCACATAGTAAACAGAGCTTTAAATATCTCTCACTGTAAAAACAAGACAGAGCAGTACGAAAGAACCATTACAGCACCACCTAGCTGTAACATATCCAGATATTCAAGCCATTTGTGAAATATTAAAACCAACAAAACTTTGTGAAGTACCAACTTTGCTCCATTCAGATAGCAAATGCTTTATAATCTGTGCAACAGAGATTAATCCAGTGTGACAGTTTACTACGCTCATGAGACACACACCGGAGGCGGCATCAGCCTGGGTAATATCGTTGTTAGTGTCGTAGCGTCGCCGGTTTAACTTCATATATCCGTGCACGACTGCGTAACATTTTTAATTCGTTTTACGGTACAACTTCAAAGTATAAATCGACACAAAGGGTCTGCTGAAATGAAAGGTATCCCCCTGCTGAGTTCAAGCTTCCACGCAGCGGACGTTACTTACAGTTTGAGCACCAGGACCGACGTTGCTAACGCTAGCTAGCTACATTCCCACCTGCTTGAATACGGCTGAGACACAGACACACACGCACACACACACACGTACACTCACACACACAAAGAACGAAATTTGTCCGTGTTGTGAGGAGTAAGACAGAGCTGCCTTTAACAGGGCGACAAGCGGCTGAACTCACAGCTGAACTCATGGCTGCTGGTTGTCTGTGTTAGCATTAGCCGCAGCCTGACTGGTGGGCTAACCATCCATCCTGCTGGGACTGAGCTTGCAAGTGCGTTCACGTCTCGACACCGCAGCACACAACGTAGCAACAAGTGTAAAGTGACGCTGAATCAACTTTGAGATGGAGTAACGCTTTCGCTGTGTGTAACTTTACGTTTAAAGCAGCGTGTAGCAAAGAAAGTAGCGGACACGAAATAGATATTACCCCCCCCTCCCAAGCTGACTTTAGGTGGAAGACGCAGTTGCTAGCAAAAAGGTGAGCGTCAGTTAAATGAGTGGAAAGCCGTTCTCAACTTGGGGCGGATGCCACAAAGGAGGGAAAGTTATGTTGTGGAAAATAACCGACACTGCTAGCAACCACCCGGAGCATTTTTCTCCAAATTAAGATGAATTCAGTGTCTAAGTTCTACAAAGATATAATCACCTTTGCCTTGAGAAAAGTTCTGCCCTGGCTCTGCTCTCTTTCCCCTCTCTCCCACTCGCTCGGTGACTTCCAGATGCTGCTGCTGCTGTTGCTGAGTGTTGCGCCCGTTGGTAAGTAACTGTCTCCACGGCTACAGTCACTATGGCGCGAGGGGGTCTCGAGGCAACTGTTGCTACCCTCGAATGCCTACGTCAGGGCTCTCACTATGCGAGGGAGGGGCCACAAGGAGCCCGGGTCCCGCCCAGTTAGCTACAGCTGTAAACTACAACTGGACCACTAGGAGGTGGTCTTAGCCAGGAAACACGGACAGGGTCGGTCTGTCTTCTTTAAGTTTAGTTGACTTTTTACGTTATTTTAAACCCTGTTTATTTATTTATTTGACACATGAACAGAAAACACATTACATTTTCTATAAAAACTTGTAAAGGCCTATATGAAAAACACACCCCAAAGATACACTAAAGATAAAATACAAATGTACAAAAACTAATACATTCTACTACATAAAATTAGTTTTTACTTAATTTTTTAATTTGATTAAGCATCTGTTTTGTTTGATTACTCTGTTTTTGGCATTTTTTGTGTTTTTGCTTTTTGTTGAATATACCTTTGGTATATGGTATTTGGTTTTTCTGTGGGTTTTTTCAGCAGATCAAATTATTTCTGATCAGACTTAAGTTGTTTTTATGATTTAAAACAAATTATCTAATGTTTCATATGTAAATCACATATGCAAAGAACTGAACACAAATTATTAATTCTCTCAAAGACATTCAGCTTAAAACTTTTAAGACTGTGGAGTGACATTACATGAATTTAAATCTTTACCTCCTTTTTTCTGTCATATATTGATTTATTTCTACTCCCAGCATTATTCTTTCATTTACTGTGTGTTTTTGAGTAATTGTATAATTTCTTCATCTTGTGTGTATACAGATAATCATTGTTGTACTTCTGGTTGTTTTCAATACATTGAAAACATAAAAACAACACTGTGGTATAAATATTATTTTTATATTTCCTATTTCCTTTTGTAATGAGCATGAACCAGCCCCATTTTACTGCATTTCAGATCTTCAGCACACGGTGGCAGCATATGTCCATATTGTGACATAAGATAAGCGTTAGATGAACAGATTGTCAGATCTCTAGATAAACAAAAAGAGATACTGTGGACACAAAGAAAGAACAAGAGTGAGTCTCTCTTCCTTTGGACTTTTTATTGACTTGTAAATGCAAAAATGGGTTCAACATCAACCAGATTACATTAAACATTATGACTTCATCATGAGCCAATTGCCGTAGCTGTACCTTATACAGTGCACTGTGTCAGACATTGGCCAGATTACATATTCAAAATATTATTATTATTAATCTCCATACTTGCAGCACATAATAACTGGACTACCCATCTGAATTTTTAATTGTAAGTTACAATTAATTGAATAAATGATAGAAAGGAACTGTCCTAGACATTTTTGTGCATAATAATAAACAATAAAGAATAAAGAGGGGGAAAAAAACTAAGTAACTACACTGGTCAGAGTCAAGTATCATGGATGGAATTTGAATTACAAATAAAAATATGTATTTGTACAGTGTTTATAGTGTTCTTTATTGATTCCATAAGCTTATATCTTCCTTATATTCTCCATTATGCTCAATGTGAAGCAGGGTGCGGGTCAGGTGAGAGTGTGCAGCTGTAAAAACTGTCTCCAACTGGTGACACAGAGGAACAGTTCAGCCCAGCTCACCATGAATGTGACCCTCTGCCAGTGAAAGGAGTGCCCACAACCACACACACTCTCAGCACAGAGCCTCTTCTACTGGTAAGTCATGCCACCTTTGATTGATTGATCACCAGTAGTTGTCTTATTTACTCAGGTAATCTATTTATCACTCTATCTTAACACCAGTCGAGCACATAGACACCATACAACTGATGATTAATTATGTATTGGGGGTGTATTTATGCTTGTATGTGTGGCAGCTAATAGATGCTCCTTTTAAAGTTGAATTGAAGTTATTCTACATCTTACCATGAATGACAACTGACAGAACAATTCAGTACACATGAGCTCAGCTTTTGAGCTCATATACTCTAACTTTATACTGAGTTCTTTACTACAAACTTGTTGAAAATATAGACATTTTCTTCTTTTTACCGGATACTCCCGCCCCTTCGCTAGCTAGCACCTGCTCCTCCAGCATTGGTTTTCTCTTTAAATCGTAAAATTTGAGATATGTTACTGTTAGTTTTTTTGTCCATAATCTAGGCTAAATGGATTTGTAATACTGTTCTGGATGGTTAAATCTTATTTTTACCCAAGGTATAAGACCGTTATATTGTTAGCATTCAAAAACAACATATCCCATGAGTCTTAGCTGATAAGCATCTGGGAGTTGTAGTTTTTAGCGACTAACAATATCATCCTTAGAAATGTTACTATCCAGGCAGTATCCTGTCTCCTTATATCAGATCTTACCTGTGATGATTACTGTTTATTATCTGTTTATCTATTGATTAATTTTGTACTTCATGAATGTATTTATCCCTTTCATCCCTACGTTTACTTTACTTAAATAAAGATTGATTGATTAAGTGTAATGGTATTATATTTCTACTCTACTACCTTAACAGCTACAGTTATTTTTAAGGTTATTTGTCATTTGTTACATTCAAGACATGCAATCACTTTATAAAATATAATGTTTTGTTATGGATTCAACTACCAAACAGGTATAGCTCCAACTGATTACAGCATTAATATGTTGATGGAAGAAATATATCACAAATATTTTTTCTCAAAAATGTTATTTATTCATTAGCTTTGCCTAAACCTAACCTATCTGTCAGTGGAAACTGTGATTAAAAACAGAAGGAGAGGGCAAACAGCTTCCTCTTAATCTAGTCTGACACCATTATGGTCCTCCCATTAACTCAATAGACTGCTTTTGTGTTTTAATATAGTGTATGATTAGTGATACTTAATGTAAATGTAAAATGTGTCATCACTGAAGCTCAGCATTGTGGAAGTGGAAGAAATACTCAAACTAGCAATATCACAGTGTAGAAATATTCTATTACAAGCAGAAGTCCTGCTTTTAAAATTTTACATAAGCAAACGTTCAAAAGTATTACCATGAAAATATACTCAGTAGTAATAAGTACCAAAAGTAAAAGTACTCACTTTGCAGAATGGGTCCAATTTCATAATTAATTAATGTGTACATCACTTTAATATTGCAGCTGCTAAATATGGGGACAATTTAAATAAGTTACATATACACATATTTATATATATGTGTGTGTGTGTGTGTGTGTGTGTGAGTGAGTGAGTGAACTGCTGGGTAGCTTCTGAAGCTTCCCCCTGGGAATCAATAATGTCTTATTGATCTAATAAAATCATGATTTAATCATTAGTAACTAAATTTATTAGATAAATGTAGCTGAGTAAAAAGCACAATATTTGCCAAGTATTAGTATTAAGGAGCAGAAAATGGAAATTCTCAAGTGAAGTCTAGTATCTAAGAATTGTCTTTAAGTACAGTACCGATCCAGCAGTGGTGCCTCAGCAGAGCGTGGGGAAGAGCGAGGGAGAGGATGTCACTGACCGACAGTAACCTCAGCGCAGGGTGCATCAGCACTAAACACATCCTGCAGCATTTCAGTGTGTGAGCATGTGCAGACCGGATCATGTGATGCTGTGGTGTGGTGGCTCTGCGTTTACAGCTCTCGCCACCATTGGCTGAGACTGATCTTTCTATAGCGTGGTGATGTCACACACTCCGTTTCACATCTCACATGTGAGATATTTTCAGGCTGATCTTCAAAAATGAGCAGCATGAAAATGACTAGATAATAGCCACGCTTGTTTATACTGATGTCATGTGCACAGACACAGTTCCACCATTTTGAAGTGTATGTGAATGTGTCTCTCTCTGATTTTTGAATGGGAATATCTTATTTTAAATACAGGAAATAGGAACTACTTGAACTACGTGACCTGTTGAACGATGGAGGGGGAAGTTTAGGGGGGAATTATTTTCATCTAATCCAAGTCATGGGAATATTTGGGGTTTTTATTAAACCTCTGGCACTATTTAAATATTTAATTAATAATTTTGTCCTATATTAATGGCAACGTACCCTCATTTGTATTTACCCGCAGATAGGCATTTTTCACAGAGAACATTTTGATTAATCACAGTAGGAAAAGCACGTGTGTAAATAATCAAACGAACGTGGGCTTGATTCCATTTAGCTGCTTTAGTTTCTGGGTACTGGGTCCATGATGGTGTATTGTCACAACCTACTGGGAGTCAAAATGTCTGCTGTGAAAAAGGCCTATTATAAAAATGAAATGTACAGTATCACTCCTTTATTTTCATGGTTGTATCAAAACTACAGTGTTAGCTAACAGCAGACTTTTTATTGTGGGCAGTTCTTTACGTTCAGTTCCTCATCCTGCAGTTGTTTCCTCATTAGAGCTGCCGTCCTTGTTTTAGCACCCTGTATGTCAGGTCACGGCTCTAAAGAACTAGAAATACACGACTGGCTTGTCAAACTGTGTAGCTGAGCTGACAGCTTTGATTTTTAGTACGAGGGTTAAAATTTGGTATGGAAACAATGTTAGCCACAGTCTGCAAAGTTTCTCAGTCACAGTGTTTGCAGAAGCTTCTTGGCTGCTCAGTGACTCACTCGATCAGGTATATTTAATACTGCTGTGATTCAGTCTGCAGTTTTCTGCAGTGGTGGAGCAAGTATTCAGACCCTGTAAACCCAATTTATTCTATTATAAGACAGTATCAACAACTCCGGGAGCTGGAACCATGAAATATCTTGCCTTTTTTCTTGAGAACTGACTTAAATGTCAACGAATTGATTTTAGCTCTACTTTATGTGCAGTTGGATCATTTAATCTATAACAGCGCAGCGTATCTTATGAGCTCATCGTATGTGTTGTGCAGATGTAAAATATTAGATAAGATAAGATAAGATAGCACTTTATTAGTGTGGTATAATAAGTATCGTAGCTAACTAGCTTTAGCTATGAAATAATCCTAGTGGAGTAAAAGGTTAAATGTATGTTCAGAAATACCCAACTATTACAAGCACAAGCAACTCAAATGTGTATTTAAGTTCAGTACTTGAGTAAGAGTACCTCACTCTGCCACTTTTGAGTCTGCATCATTCTCACTATTTTGATAACTAATAAATCCTTTGAGTCCTTTTCAAGAGAAAATGCCCAACATTTGCATTTACCAGCTTCTCCCATGCAAAGATTAGCTGCTCTTGTCTGTTTTATGTCATTGTAAACTGAATTATTTGGGTTTGGATGGTTGGTCAGATAAAAAAAAAAAGCAATGTGAAGACATAGCCTCGGACTCTGGGAAACTAACATGGACAATTTTTCAGTTTATACACTAAACAACAGTTGATAAATTGAGAAAATATTCTGCAGATAGTTTTATAATGAAAATAATAATTATATATGGCCTTAATGGGTGAACAATAAAGGATGATGAGAATAAGAAAGAAGGTCTACGTGTAATATTTTAGTAATGTTGGTCACACAGGATGTGGGCGTCTTTGCAGAGTGCATAAGAATGAGTTCTGTCAGTGGAAAGTCATGAAGCCCAGCCAGCACAGCTGCACTTGCTATCTGGCCTCAGAAACCTTTGCATACACTTTGACCGACAGTAACCCACCATAGCTGCAATGTGTGTATTTGGAGTGTGTGCAGGGGAGTGTCTCTGTAGGGGGATGGGTTTGAGTTTCACAGCATCATCTGTCAAGTGTGTGTGTGTGTGTGTGTGTGTGTGTGTGTGTGTGTGTGTGTGTGGGTATCCTCAGAGCCACTTCCCCCCACCTTATTCATTTGGCTTGCGTGGCCTTTTATGGAAAATGGGTCTTGTGGTGTGAGCAGTTTTAACCAATCAGGTTGCTTTGGGGATGATGAAGGGGGGGGAGTGTGTGTGTCTGGAGGAAGCTGGCTGGCCTGTCTGGGTGGGGTTTTCAGGGGGTGGGACCAACCGAGCCGGCTAGCGTTTGAAAATGAATGATATGCTGCTCAAGTTGTAGAAACCGTAGACAGCGGGTGTGTTTGTGTGTGTTTAGCGGCAAACTGAAGCCACAGCATTTACAGAAAGGAAAAGCGGACGAATACAGAGAAAACCTACAATAGAAACGGGGGAAAGAATTAGTTTCCAGCAATGCAATGTGAGTAGCTCACTGACTTTCTATTTCATGTAGCTGAGATGCCTTTAGTCTGACAAATCAGGTTTAATAAGAAACCTGATGATCCCTGAGAAAACATATATGTTCTTATATGTACTTATATGTATGTCTGATGTATGAATGATACTATGGATTTTATATGAATTAAGATCAGTTACCTCCTCAGGTTTTATGCCATACTCTGATTTCCCTGGTTATCACTTTGCTTAACCATTCCCTGACACTCACTCTATTGTTACAATTAAACAGAGCTTTTATTAATTTTAGCCTGGCTGGAGCGCAGCTGTGATCCACAATATCTATAATCTGTACATCTTAAGAGAGGTGAAACGCATGGTTCAATCACCTTCTCCAGCATTTTGCTCGCTGCAAAAGGGTGTAGCCCAGCCAGAAGACATGTGTGAATTTGCCAGATGACAACTAAGGTTAAACAGATTTAAAGCCATGGCCCATTTTATTTAAATGTCTGCATTAGCTGACAAGATATTTGACATTGGATCATAAATGTTAAGCATGACGTGTTGGCTGGACAGTGAGGATGCTGAGGATTACGCCCAGTCGTAAAAAAAAAACGCTCTGCTGGGAGCTGTTCAGAGGCAGAGCAGCTGGCTGAGGATGCAACTCACTCAGAGGACGTATTGACAGAAAAGCAATGCAACTCACTCGTGCTTTGAGCGGCAACATTAGGTTGACACCGTGGCGTGGACGTGGCTGTTGTCTTGGACAGACAATGCATGAGAGCAGAGAGACAAAGACTGAAAGTGAGGGGTGGGGTTTGCTCTGACAGGGGATTTACCTAACTGAAGTTTACAGGCACGGTGGTGTGGTGCTGGAGACTGTCCCTTGTTTGCATTTTGAAGCATTTGCAGTTTTGGTTTAGAATAAGATTGCGACAGACACTTGTCTTACATTACTCAAAAAAAGCTCGTAAGATTGAAGTGTTCTCAGTCCAACTGTTGCGTTTTCCCTTTTTTAATTGAGCAGCTGGTGTGAGGCACAACGCTGCTCCACATTCATAATCCTCTCCTGATTGCACTAATGCAGTTGCATTAATGATGTCAGTTTGCGCAGTGCTAAATCCATCAGATCATTCAACCCTGTGCACTAGTTGTGCTGGCATATGGCAAGGAAAACTTAAAATAAAATAAAAAAAGAAAGGATGCAAAATACTTCCTGACTCTCTGGGCCATAGAGTGCTCCCAAGTAGAAATGTGATGATTAGTTAATTGTTTCAGGCATTTTTCTAGCAAAAAATAAGTTTTCCTGTTCCAGTGTATACTTTGGGGTTTTGGACTGTGATCAAGCAAAACAAGACACCTGAAGACGTCACCTTGGATTCTGGGAAACTGTAAAGTGCACTTTTCATTACTTTGTGACATTTTCTAGACAAAACAATCAATGGAAGGTTTATCTTTTTTCTGAAAGTAATCACCAGTTGCAGCCCCCCTTCCCAAGCAATCTTTGTTTTGCTTTCAGTCGAGAGGTTTAAGTGAAAGGGAAGCCCAAAAAAACATCTCATGAGTGATACCATTAAACCACAGCACTGGAGGAAGTGGATCATGACAAACCTGAAAGTAGTAGATTACCACACCAGGCAGGAGATTTTATTCATGGACAAATAACATCTCCAGCCTTTATTTGTGATCTAAACATGTTGAGCTCATGTAATGATAGCTCTTCAGACCAAAATGGACACTGTGTCAAAGGAAGAAGGGGAAATAAAAAGTGGGAGAGCAAGAAATAGCCTTAGGGGTTTTTCAGTCTGATGGTCAAGGCTACATTCATCCAGACTTGGAGGGTTCAAGTGTCTGGGGGTTCAGCGTCACGCCCTTCACCCCTCCCATCCATTGACCCCGTGCATGAAGACACAAAACAATAACAGAGCCTAAGGAAAAATGAGGAGGTGGAGGGGGTAACCCAAACCCCCAGTTCAGTCCATATCTGCCTGCCTCCACCTTCATCTGCAGGCTGCAGACCCACATCCACTTGTGTGTGACACAACTGTGTCCTGGAGGAATCTGCAGCTGCACTAGAAGGAAGGAGCTAAATAAAATGGGAGGTTTGCATGTGTCCATGAGAGCAGTGGTGAGATCACCCTGTGCCATCTGTCTCCTTGGCTGAGAGACCTTCGGGTCTACGTAGGACAGTAACTTTAGATCAACTGGCGGCTCGCCACATGACTGAAATGGGAATGATTGTCTTTCACAACAGTGGTGACAAGTTTGGCGCTTAACGGTGATGGCAGTGATTTCATCAGCGGCTGTTGTTAACACACCGAGAAACAGTCCATAGTCACTACATGGTAGCTGATTGGCACCGTTTTTCATTCATAATTTCATATACCTCTCCATACTGTACATTTATGTTCATAGTGTAAATATTTATTTATTATCATTACAATATATATTTATTTACTATTGCTTATTTTTCTACTGTTGCTTATTTTGTTTCTTTTTTTTTCTATTACTGCTAATCTTGCCCCTGCCCCTGTTGCTGCTGTAATATGTGAATTTCGCCCTATGGGGGATCAATAAAGTAAAGTCTAAGTCTTCCTTAGAGGCCAGAATTTCTACTAATTCAGTTATATTGTCATTAACAGTGTGTGAAGGCCCATGCGTAGGTAAAGGAGGGCTACACGTTTCACTTTGAGCACAGCACAAGTAAATACTGAGGCATGCTGGCAATCTGGCTCCTGCCATTTATCACCTATTTTCTTAGTTATATTGGCCTAATGGAAGGCGTGGTTGGCAAACGTGTCGAACTCTAAAGTGTGATGGAAAATATTTTCGTTTCTGCTCCCTGACCCCCCTGGAGCCTGTTTTCTTTCCTCTTAGCCCAAGCCCAATTGTCCCTGACAGGAGAGTCATGATAGGCTGCTGCCACAATAGGCAGTCGAAGCCGCTGGTATGTGTTTTCAGCCCCCTTAAATAAACAGGCTCAGCAACAGCTCAGGCCTGTGATTTAGCAGAGAGGAGGCTTGAATGAGAGAGAGCGTCATGGAGGAGTGGGTTTGATGGGGGCCGAGAGCGGTGATGGTTTAGTGTTCAGCAGGCTTTGACGCGTTTCCTGTGATGAGGTAATGGTGAAGCCAGAAGAGGATTCTCCCTCCAACCCTTTTGAAAAGAAAGTGATCAGTTTGTCACACTGTCACAACATTTAACTAATGCAGGATGATTTGTCTGTCATCCCCTCATATCATATTTCTATCTACATGGCTTTCATTGGATTTTGAAAGGGTGTAGCGATGGAAAAGGTGTTTTGTTGACCAGGCTCGGACAATGTTATCTGTAGGAAGACTTTCCACTTTACCAGCTTGGCTCCACATGTTCCCCACGCTGTTGCCATACAACTACATTTTGTCAACAGAACAGTCATTGTATAGACAAAGACAATATTTGCTCAGCAGCTCGTAAAGTCAGCTATAAAGGTTTATAATCAGCAAAATCTAACTAAACATAGTGATCCTTTTGGGGATTTCAGCGTGTTAGGCATTTTTATTTTTAAGATAAGATATTCCTTTATTAGTCCCACGACAGGGAAATATACAATGTCACTGTTTATATTATGGTTCTTTCTTTTCTGTATTCATGTAGCAGAGATCATTCACCAAATGCCATCAATATTTAGAGTCACTTATGTCCTAATGAAATGACTACACAAAAGCCCAAAACAGGAATGGCTGGGTGACCGAAACCCCAACTACAACTGCTAGAACGTGTAATATGACCTGGTGCCAACAACACTCAGGTGTGAGTCTTGTGAGTACTAGAAGCTGCCGACTGTCACATGTTGGTGTCACTGTCTCGCAATTAGACCAGAGGAGCAATCTTTTTTTTGAGGTGGGTTGAGCTGTTTTCTCAACCCAGACTGGAATCGTACTCCAACTCCTTTCTGTCTAGTTTACTTATTAAGAAAAAGCCGTGCACACCCTGAAATAATGGTCCCAGGAATCATCGGCCAAGCCCCACTACCTCTTATGTCAATTAGTTCACATCTACACACATCTACAATGTTTACCGATAACTACCACGATTTCTGTCACATATCAGTTAACAAATTAACAATGACGTGCAAAAAAATTCACAATCATCGGCACTAGTAAGTAAGTAATGAGAAGGAGAATGACAGAAAATAATCAGCAACTACTTTGATAATCATGTAATCGCTTAAGTCATTTCTTAAGCAAATTTCTCTGGTTGTAGCTTCTAAACTGTGAGGTTTTGATGCTTTTTGCTGTTTTTATATCAATGTAGACTGAATAGCGTTGGTTTACTTGGTTTTTAGGAACATTTCACAGGTGTTTTTCACAATTTTCTTACATTTTAGTGACCACACGAGATGATTAACCAATTCATTGAGAAAACGTTCAATGGAATTATCGATAATGAAAATAAACTAAACTAAATGATTGTCACATTAATAAAAAGGTCTAATGACCAACGCCTCATTCAGTCCTTGAGGATATTTTTTCTCATACTGTTTTTCGACACGATATTTGGATATGCCTCCACTGTTTTGTCCGTGTGTACGTGGCTTATGTGTAGTTACTTTCTTCATCATCTGTAACAGACATAACTTTACTTCTTGTGGATGCTTGTCAGACAAACACTATCTATAAAGCCCCATCGCTCCTTTCTTTCAGTGACCCTGTGTGAGCCCACCGCCATGTCTGAAGCCGTGGTGATGGAGCCTCCCAAAGCAAGCGACTTCCTGGAGTCATCCTGCAGTGCCGGAGACAGCGCGGCCTCCCTTGATGACATCGCTGCGGATCCAGCAAAGTACGTCCACACAGACACATCCAGGACACCTTGACGCCGCTGTCCTGAGTGTTAGAAAGTTGATCGGAGCAGTCACAAGATGACGAGATGAAATCAAGTTAGACAAAAAGAACAGGCATTTTTTTTATGCTTCATGAAATTATGTTTATTTTTACATTTATCTTTGCTTTTTACTAAATATTGAATGGTTTTACCTCTTGTGACCTCTGTAAATCATTCAGATTAAACAAATTCAGATTGGAAAAAATCCTCTTTTTGCTTGACCCGTTCACACCTCACAGAAATATGTCACCTTTAGTGAGGGCTTGTGAGTCGTTTGAAAGGGTCATGAGCTGAAGAGGTTGGGAACCGCTGGTCTAGAGTCAGATGGTTTTAGGGAATGCAATATTACTACTTTGACAGCTTGTTGGTAGTGCTTTTTGCACAAGCGTATCATCATTGTCTTCCACTCAGATTTGAATAAGATAAGGAAATAGCAGGATGCAGATGGCAGCCAAATATAGCACCCAAGTTAGAGCTCCAGCACTCAGTAGTAGTTCATATAATGTTAGTAATTATGCATTTTGTATTAGATTACATTCATGTCAGTGTAATGATAGAGGTTTTTGTGGCTTCTCCTTTTTCCTTGAAGTTTTATTTTAATGCAGTAACAATATAAACTTTACTTTGAAACTATCACTGTGAGTGTTTAGAAGACGAAGGCATAATATGTACTTTCAGGATGAGTTTAAAGTGTATTTTCCCCATATGACTCAGGTCTCTGCCCCTGGTTTTTCCCCGAGGACGTGCCAGTCACATGTGGAATCCTCTCTCCTGTGTTAAGAGGCATATTTTTCTTCCCTTTGCTTTTTTCCAGTGAGTCTTCAGAGGAAGAGTCCACAGGGGAAATTGGTGCACATGCTGGCGTCATCAGCAGCAGCACCAAGACCACAGAGGTCCCTGCTGAGCAGGCTGCAAACACACAAACAGGTGAGGGCTGAGGAGCGCCGAGCGTGTTTGCTCTGGCTTCGTCCCTCCCTAACTTCTAACACGAATGAGGGCGGTGCAGCCGATAAGAAATAAGATAAGAATATTTAATAAGAAAGAAATTTACAGACAGAACTGATTTTGGCCCTAGTCAGCAATAGTGGACGTTTGTTCTCGGAAACTTTTTCCTGAGGAAGTAAGCCAAAATGAAGTGCCCACATTCTTTGGCAGGACAACTGGACTTTCCTTTTCCTGCCCTCAGTCTCCAATTTGACATTCCTTCCTGTCTTAAGTCACTGACGGAAAAAAAATCCACGTTCATCTTTTTCCATGATATTTTTTATGCTATGATATAAGAATGATGTGATTTCCTAAGATTTTATTGATTCTACTTACTGGAAGCTTCATAATTTCCCTAGTTTCCCGTTAAATAGGTCATTATATTAGTTTGGTTTCATTGGATAGAAACACTAAAATCATCTTTTCAGTTATTCTCAAACTGAACTGAACTATCTCCGTACGTGTCTGCTGCTGCTGGTGGAGGCTGTAATAAAAGATTCACTGTTCTGTCCGCTCATCTGCTCCATGTACTAATAAACCAGCTGTTTGTGTTTGGCCATAAATCCACTGTCATTTAGTTCCTCTTGTCTGCAATATGACACCATTGTATACTGAAAACATCCTGCTGGCTGTTGGGTCACTGACACACTTTTCTTCCCGAGGGCACTGGTGCTTCCCCCTTTTCTAGTCTTAAAATAAAATCACAACAATGTAGTGCAGAGGACTGTCACCGTCACAAAAAAATAGGTCCAACGGGGAAAGAAATATGACATTAAAATGATCAAACAGGTTGCAAACAAGGCAACAGTTGATCTAAACCACTTTATTTAAAGGGTAAAACTAAAAGGTTAGTGCACTGAAAATGCTGCTAATAATCCCTTACTGCAGAGGAAACTGTGGCCAGTGTGGTGACCAGTGTGCTGATGACCAAAACTACAAAAATTGATAATAATAACTGTATTTGTATATATATATATTTACACACACACACACACACACACACACACACACATATATATATATACCACAGTTCTTGCAAAGATGCAGCCCAACAATTACAATAAGTAATAAAATAGCAGTACTAGCAAATCAATAAGTGAAAATAAACAAACAAACAAATTGATCACAATGCAATTTAACATTAACAGTGAAACCAGCAAAGTTAACCCAAATTAAAAGGCAGATTAAAAAGGTAGATGATTTATTTTCTTTTTAAAAATTACAGTTTGTTGTTTTAAGATCCAAGAGGAGGTTGTTCTACAGTTTAGGGCCATAAAAACAGAAAGTGGCCCCATCAGATTTCCTGTTGGACGCCGTGGAGGATCTGAGAGCTCAGGGTGGGACATGAAATTAAACTCCATGTTGTAGTTCAGAGTTTAAGATCTTGTTCTTAATGAACTCCATTTATCAACAACTCTTGGTGAAAACGGATGTTTTTTAAAAATCTATAATAATAATGAATGCACTTTTTCATAGAGCGCTTTTCAAGGTACTCAAAGGTACAAATTAAATAAAAGAACCTAGAAAACTAAAACACAATACAGGTGCAAAGGTAGCACAGATCATTGTGTTTCACAGCACTTAAAGAGCCTATAAGGTTAGTATAATGATGATAATATTGTGCACTCATTTTGGCTTCAAATAAAACGGCACAGCACACATTTATTTTAATAATGATGTTAAATGTCTTTGCTTATTTTTCTGGATGTCTTTCTCTTGTCTTCCAGTGAAAGTCCAGCGTCCAGACTCGCTGTCGGTGCCAGCAGTGGGGGAACAGGGCCTGTGGACGTCACAGGGGGACGCAGAGGTGAAACTGAGGATGGGGGACTCTGGCCTGGCTGCTGAGACCCCTCTGACCGTTGACCAGATGTTTACCTCAGCTGTGGAGCGCTTTGGTGACTACATGGCTCTGAGCTGGAAGGAGGGCGAGCAGCAGAAGAGCCTGAACTACAGAGAGTACTACCAGACCTGCCGCACCGCTGCCAAGAGCTTCCTTAAGGTAGTTTTTTGAATCCACTGAGTAATCTAGTATAAACAACAGTCTTATAGGAACCAAAGTGTCATCTTTACAGTTGAAGAATCGTTATTCGTCCTGTTTTTGTGACAATAATCTCCAGGAGGAATTCAGTCGTGCAAACCACCAAAACCTCTTGTTTTTAAGGTTTATCAATTAAAAAAGATGGTTAGTTGCAGCCTAAACACACACAGTGACTGGAGGTTCGTGCGTAACATTTGCAGGTTCAGTGCTGGAACATTTCTGCGGTTATGCAACTAGATAAATTCCTCAGGGTTGTCTCATATGAACATATGCAAAACTTTTCAATTACACAACACCTTAAACCCGAGGAGAGGAGGTGAGTTCCTTTGCTCCTCACAGAGAAAAAGCTTTGGTTTCTGTGAGCAACAGCTCTCCTTCAGTATCTAAAGGCCTAAGATGTTCGTTTTCGTTCTAAACAATTGACTCCTGTTGTCTCTGTGACGTTGCATTTGATTTCATGCCCAGTCAGTCTAGACAGCACACAACACGTAGCGAAGGAGGCCTCAGCTGCTCATACAGGACAGAGGACGCTATTGTTATTGTGAAACCCAACACACACACACACACACACAAACATAATTACACGTGTCTCTCTGTTATTATACATAGAAACTGACCTGAACACCCACTTGCCCCCACTTTTCCCTCAGTAGTTAACAGCGCGCACTTAAGTCCAGCGATGGGGTTAAGTTTCCTTCAGCAGGAGTCGATGCCAAGCCTCATATCATATTCCAGCTACTGTTGAGAGACACTTCATGGGTTATTTAAAAAGCTCATTGCAGTGTTCAACTTGGTATCATTTTCCATTATGGCAGTTTCGTGTATACTTGGCTGTATGTCTGTTTCCATAGTAACAGCTGCCGTGGCAAAGCGCCTCAAACAGCACTGAGGTCTGAACACTGAAAATATACCTTCAAATGAGTTTGTTTTTTGTTCTGAATTTGCTGAGGGCAGCGTAAAGTTTCGTCTTATTACATGACAGTTAGTGAAACAGAGGCTTCACTTGACTTGACAACAGCAGTATGTAGATTGTTGACGATTTCTCCAGGCTGTGTTCACGACAGGAGATGATACATGTACCTCACACGCTGCAACATCAAAAATGCTCCATAATATTTGAAAATAAGTTGAAAGAAAACGAACAGCCCTGAGGAAAACAGAGAGATTACACTGTACATGCAATGCTCCAGTTAAAAAAAACATGTCCCAATTTAATGTATTTTATTCATATTTAAGTATTCTTTGTCTTTCTGCAGCTTGGTTTGCAGCGCTACCACGGCGTGGGCATCCTGGGCTTCAACTCTGCCGAGTGGTTCATCTCCGACATCGGAGCCATTTTGGCAGGGTGAGCATTTCATCTGCGTCTCTGAATTTCTGAGTTCATGCGACTGTGCTGCCGAGTGATGAACTCAGTGTTGCGTCACTCTCGGCCCTGTGTAAACGCACGTCTGCCATGTCTTGAGTGGTGCAGTCCAAAAATGTGAGCACAGCAGAACACTGCCTTTGGTGTCGTGCAGTTGAGCACGTAGCCCCTTAGCTTTAAGACGTCTTGATTGATGGATCACAAGAGTATGGAACAGGAAGCCGATGCGATGGGAAGCAAGTATATTTACTCGAGTATTGTATTTGAGTGTAATATTGAGCTAGTTGTACTTAAGTATTTCCATTTTATGCCACATACTCACTGAATTTTGGAAATGTCGTACTTTTTACTTCACTATATTTATCTGACAGCTGGAGTTACCACTTACTTTTTAAATTAACATTTGCCACAAAAAAGCACAACTGCAACAGTACATTTCTGCATACACATTGATGATAAATCAGTGTTGATCTAATTATATATTATTATACGAGTCACACGGGCATTTAGCTGATAATACTTATTACTTATTTTTACTTAAATACAGTTGTTTTATTTGGTTTTGATGCATTATTGCATTGGTACTTGTACTTAAGTAAAGTCTTTGAGCACTCTACCACTACTGATGAACTGCACAGGTCATGTGACAGTAATCACACGCCTCTCGTGTGCGATGCTGGTCATAAATAGTGTTGATGGCCCCAGCGCGCATCAAACCTTGTGCTCCATCCAGCGAGCTAAGAGAGTCCAAGAAATTGACTTAATCTGAGAAACCAAAAGCCCTTTTAATTAAGAACGAATCCCATTGATTGGTCAAGGGTAGATTTGTCTCTACTGAGCTCCTGTCATCACCAAACATCTGTTATGTGACACTGGGTTTTTTTCACAACATCTGCCCAATTCGAGCTGGAGTCAGGGAGACATTTTCTATTTACTGACGTTCTCAGAAGGCTGATAACAAGAGCGCATTGAGGGAAATTTGTTTGGTTATACAAAAGATCAATGCATGTAATTTCTACTGTGTGCAAAGACAAAACTCTTCTGTGGGAGCTGTAACACACACGCTGATGCTATTTGTGGATTCCCCAGTCTCCCACGCCTTCTCTGCTCAGGGCTGATGCATGACAGTAAGAATGCATTGAAACTGCCGTCAACTTGTCAAACCGGTCCTGACGAATCAATTCACAGGTTTAGTTTGATGAGCTCAGCAGTAGACTCATGTTTGCTTCATATCATGTTGCTGGAAAGCCAAAAGAAAGACGGATGAATCAAGTCTTGCATGTGGATGCTGGGTATTGTGATGAAACAATGCTGCAAGGTAGTTTCTATCATCGCGTCTTTACTAGGAATGAGAAAACAAATAAAAAGTGGAAGTGGAAAAATGGAGAGAATAAAGAAAGTTAGTGAAGATACTTTTTCATCCAAAGTTTCCTGTTGGTCAAGATTCATGCATGAATCCTTCCACTAGAAATCTGTAAAAAGATAAAACCCATTACACATGAATGTGTTTTGGATCATTAGGTGTCATTGTTATCGGGATTAGATAAGATATCTTGTATGGCAGGTTTCTACATACTAGATCTTCCAGAAAAGCACAAGGGGAGAGTCTCATCCTTCACAGTTAATTGCTTTGTTATGGCAGCAATACAGACAGACGCCCCACAAGACAACAAACATTTAAGGCACAAAAACAATAGTAAAAAAGGAAAACATATATGAAAAATATAAAATATGTACAATCTAAAATAGAATAATATAACATAAGACTAGTATACAATGTAAAAAATAAAAAATATCTTGTGCAAATACCAGATTTCAAGTACGATGTCCAAAAACTGGCTGGGGGAGAAAAGAGGTGGCTGAAGGTGCTCTGACGAAACACCTGAAGTGTTTCAGTAAACCTCAGAGGTAAACTGCTAAATCTGACTTTTCTTGTTGTCTATTGCAGCGGGTTTGCTGTGGGCATCTACACCACCAACTCTCCTGAGGCATGCCAGTACGTAGCAGACAACTGCAGGGCCAACATCCTTGTGGTGGAGAACCACAAACAGCTGCAGAAGATCCTGCAGGTGAGGCCAGAAAGAGTGATACCCACTGCGTTTAACATATAACAGCAAATTCATCTTCTACGGATGAGACAGATGACTCCATACTAAATGCTAATTGTTTACATTTTACAAAAGCCGGAGTATCGGAGAAAACCCACGCAAACATGGGGAGAATATGCAAACTGCACACAGAAAAGGTTCAAGGCTCAAACTGCAAACCTGCTGGCCGGCAGATTCGAACCTGGAACCTTCTTGTTGTGAGGCACCAGCGTGCTGCCCTTTTTATACTACAGATATATTTTATACTACAAATGCTTTTCAAAAAAATGCAGTAGTTGTTTTCAGGGGGGAAAAAAACAGCTCCAAGACCAAAAAAAACAACTACAAAAAAACAACACCTGTGGGCGACTCTAAAGCACACTCAAAGGGTTTTAGTCTGCATACTGACTGTTGCAGCAAGTGCTTGATCGATCGACACAGTATTTGACCTTCGTTTCATCATAAAACATTAAATATAGATTATATCACTAAAATACGACTTCTTGTTTTGTCATAAAACACTTGTGAATTTGAATTATTTATAGCCAGTAGTGTAGAAATGTCGTTCTGTGCTCATCAGGCCGTGTTGTTTGTTCACAGGTTGAAGACAAGCTGCCACACTTGAAAGCCATTATCCAGTACAAAGATGCACTAAAAGAGAAGAGACCAAATCTGTACACAGTAAGCACGCAGCGTGTTCATGAGAAGCGTGAAAGGATTTAATTACTTCCAAGAAGCATCATCTAAGTGATTTTTGTTTTGCGTACTTCAGTGGGCAGAGTTCATGGAACTCGGGCGGGATGAGCCCGACGCCCCCCTCGACGCGATCATCTCCAGCCAGAAGCCCAACCAATGCTGCACGCTCATCTACACCTCAGGAACCACAGGCCAGCCCAAAGGAGTCATGCTCAGCCATGATAATGTAAGTCACATGGCCAAGCAGCTGCTCACAGCTATGTGCTGCCTGTTAGGCAGGTTTCTTAGGTATCAGAAAAATACCTTGAGGAATTAAACTTCACCTGTAGCACTTTGTGTTCAAGACAATCCTGCTGCACAAATGACGTCTGCATTCCTCTTAAACCAGAGACTCGTTAACCTGGCTCCCGGCTATCTGACTGAAACAATTAAAACAGCTAAGATGGGTCATGTTAACTGTATCACACTCTCCTTCCCCTCAGCTGACGTGGACCGCGCTCTCCACCAGCCGCCACGTGCGACTCACAGACGCCACTCAGACTCAGGAGACGGTGGTCAGCTACCTGCCGCTCAGCCACATCGCGGCTCAGATGGTCGATATCTGGGTCACTATGAAGGTCGGAGGGGCGACGCACTTCGCTCAGCCTGATGCACTGAAGGTGGGATACATCAGTTTGGTGAAAAGTATGCAAATAGTTTAACGCCCAAATACATGGACCATTATTTACTGCAGGGGCTGAAGATAAATATTTAAAAAATTGAACACTGTTTTCACGGGAGTGACGATATAGTTATATATTTAGATGATTATGATGACAATAAATTATTTGTTTGATACCTTTTTTGTGGAGGCAAAGCCCAAATTCCTTCACAAAGACAGGAAAACTATGTTAAGGTAGAGAACTATAGCAAAACTAACAATGAAAAACATTTACAAAAACAGAACACAAACCCTACAACTAAAGCAAAAGGGTTTATTCCTTTTTTAATGTCTGTAGTCAGTCAATACAAATCATAAAAACGCAGTTCTGAGAAATTATGGTTATCCCTTATAATTAATGATAATAAATAAAGAGATGAATCTTCAATTCTTTCAGTTCTCTGTAACATGACCTTTCATGCGAATTGCAAGATTTTTTCTGCGGTGTGAAAATGTTTGTGGTGTGCTGAGCTGCCGCCGCCTTTTCACTTTTTGATCATCAGCATCACCCCTGCACGTTCATTAACGCAACTTAAGTGTGTAAAGTAGTCAGGAGATGCAGATTACCAAGAGTTACAGTGAAAGCTTAAGGATATCCTGAGGGTGGACATATGACTGTGTTAAACTGCCATGAAAAAGAAGCTTTTTCATGCAATAGCTTTCCAAGATCTTGGCCTCACGTTGTGGTAGCAGATCTTCTCTCCATGTGAGCTGTAAACTTCATGTGACATTTGGGTTTTAAAATTCTGCCTTCTCTTATCAGGGCTCTCTGGTAAACACCTTGAAGGAGGTGCGTCCCACAGCCTTCATGGGTGTCCCACGCGTGTGGGAGAAGATGCAGGAGAAGATGAAGTCTATCGGATCCAAGTCTTCAACTGTGCGCAGGAAGGTGGCTGCCTGGGCCAAAGATGTCGGTCTGCAGACTAACTTGGCCAAGATGAATCAGTATGTGCATGTTATGAAATTACAGTTTAATTTTGACATGGTTTCATCATTCCTCCTTCCTGATTTCATGCTTTACTTCTGGCTTTTTATTGAAATTTTTCTTTCCCCTTTTAGTACTTCCCTCTTCGTGAAACCAGTGTCATTTTCGGGAATTCAATTCAATTCAATTCAATTTATTTGTATAGCCCAATATCACAACAGAGTTGTCTCATAGTGCTTTACAAAGTTCACTGAAATAAACAAGTGTAAGCGAACAAACAATCTAATAAAAAGTCCAGCAGTCGATGAGGCCAATGGATCAGTCCGGTGGATCAGTCCGAGGCATCACCTGCCCTTTATGACCCTCCTTCTTCGGGAAGGAAAAACTCAAAAAAACCCAGTGACTCAAAAAACCCAGTGACTCAAAAAACCCAGTGGAATCTAGATAGATTTATGATTAGTTCATAGCAACGTGTGTCTTATTTATCATCTGTTGGATGCTGGTTTTTTATGAGCTTGTTTTAGTTTTTACACATCAGGACTGATGCCGATGCAGCCACGCTAACATGCTAATGCCAAGTAGCTATAGTTAGTGATCTTAGTGGGTAGTTGTGATCTTTACCGCGACCACTATCTTAGTTTTGTGTGATAGCATTTCTTAATCAGCACTGAACACAAAGTACAGCTGAGGCTGATGTGAATGTAAGTAGTTTAAAAGTCAGGATCACCAAAGTCAGCAGGATTCATCCCCTGGGAATCATGGGTGCTTGTCATTATGCCACCATTTCTCCCAGAGGTTTCTCCTCACTTCCTTCACTGGCGTCCTTTCCTCGCATCGTAGCTCCTCCCAGGGAGGACGAGAGAGAGAGAGAGAGAGGTGCGAGGGCACAGGAGCTGAAGGATATACTAGTGTTTCTGCTGCCTGTGTAGCTCAAAACACTCACATTTGCTCTTTTTTTGTCTCTCCTCAGAAGTGCAGCAGTTGGCCGCCCGCCGTTCAGCTATCACTTAGCCAAAAAGCTTGTGTTCAAAAAAGTGCGCAAGGCCCTGGGCCTGGACCGCTGCAACAAGTGCTACACAGGCGCCGCCCCCATCACCAAAGACACCCTGGAGTTCTTCCTCAGCCTGGATATTCCTCTGTACGAGCTGTACGGCATGAGTGAGAGCACTGGACCTCACACCATCTCCCTCCCTGACGCCTTCAAGCTCACCAGGTACTTTGTTCTCTCTTTACTTCAGTGTAAAGACACAGAATTTCCTTGCACTGACAAATCAGCGACAATTCAATATGCGCGCTTGGTGGCGAATTAGAGAACTGTTCTCTGGTCCTGCAGTTGTGGTAAAGAGATCCCAGGATGCAAGACGAAGCTGCACAACCCGGACGAGGAGGGAAACGGTGAGATCTGCTTCTGGGGCCGTCACGTCTTCATGGGTTACCTCAACATGCCCGACAAGACGGAGGAGGCTCTGGATGCAGAGGGGTGGCTGCACTCAGGTGACCTGGGCAAACACGACCAGAATGGATTCCTCTTCATCACCGGAAGAATTAAAGGTACCGGACTGTTCTGGATCAAGGAGAGAGACTGATTCTCTTTTACCAATTCAGTGTCCTGTTCTATGGATTCAGTCTCCGTAAGCTTTAGGAGCATTTTGTTGTATCTGTGATCAATTAAACGTATCTGTTACTTAACCTGTGTGTCTTTGGGTTTGATTTTAGAGCTGATCATCACCGCAGGAGGAGAGAACATCCCTCCTGTCCCAACCGAGGATGCCGTGAAGGAGGCTGTGCCGCTGATTAGTAACGCCATGCTGATCGGAGACAAGAAGAAGTTTCTGTCTATGCTGCTCACCATTAAGGTAAGTCCTAGAAACCAGAGACCAGGACCCAGATGCATTAAAACTGTTCATTAAAAAATGAGTCATTGTGGAGCTGGATGCGTGTGGACATGCCTGACTTCCACTCCCACGAACGCCTTTTCATCATCTGTTTACGCAGCGATACTTGCGTCTACTCATGAGACCCACCAGTAGCTGCATTTACACAGTCACTGGTCTGATCAGCAGTAATTTTCAGCCAGGTTTAGGGGGGTGGAGTAAACCTTTAACCATGTAAACACGTTTATTCTTTGTGGGCATGTTTGTCCCTCGTGGGGGTGACGCCTTGATCAGTTCCCAGGAAACGCTTTGCACATATCAAGAGTTGGATTCCAATTAAATGCCTTGGGGCATGTAAACACACATGTGGCGGATCACTTTATTTAACGTCCATGTAAACAGTTAAACTGGAATCTCTAAGCAGAACGATTTCAATCGGACTGAAGAAATATTGCCCATGCAGTCGTGGCCGGAGAGAGGGAGGGCAAAGACGAGGTGCATTTGTCACAGACTGTGCTGCATTGATGAGGTTCTCTTCTAGAGGCGACCGTGTGACTGTTTATAGCAGCCGTACCTCTCGCACGTACCTGTAAACAATCGACGGGTGATATCTCAGTCGTCAGGGAGCTCCTGTAGATAACACAGGATGTAAAAAGGCAGAGTGTCGAGCAGAGTGGAGGCTATCAGATGGAGGCTGATGATGTAACACAACATTATGTGCATTTACAACTAAGATGTGCATTTCAAAACAAGGGTGACTCTGACCCTCGTAAACATCTTATCTTTATACCTTTTTATCTGATCTCAGAAAGAGTCAATAGACGTGTGTCACTGAGCAAAGAGAAGCAGCTGGGAGAGATGAAGCTTCTCTGATATTTCTGCTCATATGCTGCCACCTAGTGGCCTTCAAAGAAAACTGCATGATGATGAAGACGGACCCTAATTCCAAATTTTAAGTGTATTAATGTTTTAAGCTGCAAGGACAAGAAACTTTTGATTGAAGTGTTTGGGAATAGAGATAAACATTTCAATTCCCCCCCCATCCAGTGTCAGGTAAACGCAGAGTCAGGCGATCCAGAGGATGAGCTGACACCAGAAGCTGTTGAGTTCTGCCGGAAGCTGGGCAGCAACGCCACCCGGGTCTCTGAGATCGCAGGCGGCCGAGATCGGGCGATCCACGCTGCCATTCAGGAGGGAATCAACCGAGTCAACGAGAAGGCAACCTCCAACGCTCAGCGCATTCAAAAGTGGATCGTCCTGGATCGGGATTTCTCCCTTGGTGGAGGAGAGCTGGGTGAGTGGGACGGGAACGCGAGGGGTTACTGATGATACGATCTTTATCATTTCGTATAACTTAAGCCTGTGATGTGTGTGTGGAATGGAGAGGCCAATGCTTGAAATGCCTTTTCTGGGCCACTTAGATGATGGAAGAGGTTCCCAGCCTCTTTGTAGCTTAATACAAAGTGTCATGTGTGAGGGTAGTAAGCAGGTAAACAGTAAGAGTAATAATAATAGAGTAGTTTTCATTTGAATCATTTATAGAGGCCTGGAGAGACAAAAGTCTTACAGCAGAATGAATTGCTGACGGAAAGAACATTAATGGTCAAACATCTGATATGTTATTAATTGTTTCAGTACTTTTTCAAGTGAAACTTTTACTAATTCCTGCCTCTCAAATGTGACTTGTTGCTTTTCTTAACATTGTATGATCTTAGTATCTTTTGACTGTCGGAGCAAAACCGAGCGATTTGAATAGATCATCCAAGTATCTGGGAAATGACATTATATAATTCAAATCACCAGATAATTGTCTGTTTCACTTACAATAACAAAAGTAAGGCTATACTTCATTACCAAAACAGTCAGAAATACATTCAAAATCTGTAACTGAAGCACATTTTGTTTAGCTGTATCTTTCCATGTTCCTGTTTTCCAACTCTTCACCGTGTTTAAGTTAAACCTCAGACATAATGACCTCTAGTGGAGTTTAGGTGACCTCCTCAGGACAAAGCCGCTGAGTACAGACTGAACCTTGTACTTTAAGGTGCAGCCTCTGAGGTCAAAGCAGTACGATTTAAGAGGCAATGTGATTTTTGATAATAAAGTTCCACACAGCACAGGTCTAAAACCTTAAAATGCAACTGAGCTCACGCTACAGCAGCAGCACAAACACGCTGCGCAGCTGAGTTTGTTTAAAAACGTGTTAAACAATATGAATTCTTTACTTGCTCCACAGGCCCGACCATGAAGCTGAAGCGGCCAGTGGTGGGGAAGATGTACAAGGAGCAGATCGAGAACTTTTATAAAGAGTTGGCAACACCCACGACCCCCGACAACCCACTGCCTCCCAAATAGAGCCGCTCCTCCACCTGCAGGGAGATCTGACTCAACATGCAGACACACTCCACCTCATTCATCCAACCACTCCCTGCCGCCATTTCTCCTCTCGTAAAAAAAATGTTTCGATTGCCTTAAGTTCTGGTCGTTTAGTCTCGGTTTACATTTATGGGTGTTGTACAAAAGATAAGAAGCCATTGTAAAACTGCGTTATGATTTTGAGGACGTCCTCAATAAGCTGAAGTCAATTATTTATTTGGATGAGCATTATAGTGGATTGATGAAGTAGCAGCTGACAGAAACGTTTTTAATTGCACTGCATTGACAGAATCCAAAAAGAAAAAATGTCTTAAGTAGGAATTTGTATTTTTGAACATGTTTTATTTTATTTATTTTCAGTTTGCCAAAGTTTATGTGGGCCAAATGAGCTTCAGATGAAGAAACATTTCTAGAAATGGCTTCATATGTTATTCAGCTATCACATGTTTACTGGTCTTTTACGTGTATTTGGTGGTTTTCTCTCGTCTGCCAGCCTGGTTTAATAGAAAATAAGCATTTATTTTGTACATGTGTTTAAAGTCAAAAATGTTTTCTGTAAACAGAAAAACAGACGTTTGGAAATTTCTCTCATGACTAAACATCCAAATTTATGTTTTCCGTGCTGTGAAAACACGTCATTGAAGCCATATCTATTGCCTTTTGTAATTGTAAAGTCAGACTTGCTCTGTATGTTGACTCCATGCAGCCTACACACCTGCCTGGTCCTGTTGAAGTGTTTTCCAACAGTCCTGTGTGTAGACCTGCTGTGATTTTGTGGAATATTGTAAATATGTTTTGCTTAGTTAATCATCTTTCGCTTGTTTTTATTTATTTTCTATTTTTCCAGTTGATTTTTTTTCTCCTTTATTTAGCAGCCTAGGGAATGGTGAACATAATTTTTTGCACTCAAACGTGGGGAAAAAACAGGAATGGGACATGTACATAAGTTAGATTATACGTAGGTTTATGGCAAATATATCAACCGCATCAGAGTTGTCCTTATTGATCTGTAGCCATCTTTTATGCATCACATATAAATGTCCAAAAGCTCGAGTTTTTCATGACTTTAGCCTCCTCACATATCCGCGAAGAAAACATTTTGAAGTAAAAGAGGTCGTTGCACTCCAAAGAGCTGATCTTGTATATGAAATAATTGTATATAAGCATATCATAGGTAACTGAAGCACTCTGATAGTTCAGGGTGAAGGTTCGGTTCGGTTGTAGTTTGCTGAAAGTGCCGCAAGTTCAGGGTAAACAAATCAGAGCAGTTTCCATGAGCGTATATATAAAGTGAAATAAGGAAATGATGGTGAGTCTGCGCGTCGGGGCGAGTGAGTTGCTTGACGTCTTGGATTCTTACAGCTGCATGAAGTCAGTGATGTCCATCCAATACATATGAGATATTAATGTTATTTGATGGTTTTAATGGTGGCACTTTTTTATTATCAAGAACTATTGTATTAAAAATGTTCTGCAAAAGCCTCAAACAGACGGTTCAGAGCGAGCGAGAACTCACAAGACCCCCAGACAGCAGGCCCACCTGACCTTAGAGAGCTGGTGCTGTCGTTAACAATATCCGGGATGAAAGATGAAAATATGCACGACGCTGCAGGAGAGGAGCGAAGCAGGCCTGTGAATGTGTGTGTTTGATCAGTTATGGAATAAATTGATTAAGCTGATGTGCTGTTCGTCTGTCCCTCTTTGGTGTGCATGCGGTCTATTTAGTGTGAAGTGTTCGGGATCAAGTGCTCTGACCTTTTGCTTGTGTAAATCCATCAATACCACAGCGAGGAAATACTCGTTTGGTCCTACATTTACAATTTTACTTGAGAAAATTGTACTTAAGTTTCAGCATCAACACATTCATTATTGCTAAATAAGTTTTTTTCAGGATCCTGTTTATTGATTGTAATTATTGATACCAAGTGAATCATGTTAATGTTGCAGCTAGTAAGGGTTGAGCTCATTTTAATTACTTTATATATATACTGTGAGCTTCTCCCCATTGATCAATAAGTCTCAACATGTTATAAATTGATTTTTTGATTGGATTTTCTACCATCAATCTGAGTAATGGAGTAAACAAAACTACAATATTTCCATATAAAGAGGAGTGGAGTGACGTATATAGTGGCATAAAAATGAAAATACTCAAGTACCGCAAAATTGTACTCAAGTACAAGTTGCCAATATCTAGAATAAAAAACTAAAACAGTGTAACAAACAAGATCCCAGCCGCTGTTAACGTGTGCCAGAAAAATGAGACACCTGCACATCGGTGGAAGTACTGACAAAGTCAAAGTAATACTGCAGAGTGAAAATACTCCATTAACAGTGAAGCTCTGCATTTAAAAATCGCACTGTTGTGCATTTTACACATCGGATTGTTTCCCGGTGTTGGGGAGAACTCCTGCTTCTCTGAAAAGTTCTCTCAGAGCTGCGTCAAGTCTATATTGCATGTGGAGTTAAAAAGAAGTGAACTTACCTCTGCTCTGTAGACCACTCCTCATCTTCTGATGTCCATAATGTTGGAGTTTCATCTATAAAAATGCAGCTTATTTTTTAATAATTTGACTGTAATGGGTTTTTAGGTACAATTCTAATCAGCTAATTAGATATTAACTGTAGCTGCTTGTCAATGAAATGTAGTGGAGTAAAAAAGAACAATATTTATCTTAAATTTAACAGGGTAGAAATACAAAAATGGCTAAGAAATGGATGAAGATTGCTCAAATCAAGCGCAGTAGGCTATACGAATAAGTTCCCTTAGCTGCTATCACCATTGCATCTGCACAATGTAAAGTGACACCTGTCAAGAAATGCAGTCTGACTTTTTTCTACTTTTCTGAGTAATAATAGTTTCCTGTCAGGACACTGACCGGCTGAGGATCCTCCAGTTTTTCACAGTAAACATTTGGGGATTTGGACTTGATGGAACAGAGTCATGATTGATGTTATTAGTAACACCTGCTCCTCTCCTGCAGGTCAGAGTGTCTGCGGTATAAGGAAGGACTCTTATTTAGTGCTTCAGTACAGGCAGGTGTGTTCACCCAGTCGAGCCTACACAGTAACAGAAGAAAACATATTGTCTGCCGCAGATGACCCATTAGGGACTGAAGTCATTTCCAATTAAGTGACAGTTCAGAAACATCTCTCAGTTAACTTGTACTCATTTGTTGCAATATCAGGGTATCACCAGTGGTCCAGATTTCATCAAAATGCTACAAAATACAAAGTGTATTCAGAAATGCGGGGATGTGCTACCATCACACTAGTAGTGGGTTTTATCGATAAAATCCTATGAATTAAAGGAATATCTTATCTTATCTTAAATAAGGCTCAATTTCACAGAGGACTGAGAAAAATTCTTCACATTTGAGAGGCCGGAGCCAATGAATATCTGACGTTTTTTCCCTTTAAATTAATCATCAAAATTGTGACCCGAGCAGGAACGTGTTTATGGCTTATCCTGCAATTTAAATACTTGAATATACTCCATCACACAAATTATATAAATATCCAATATTCTCGTGTAGCAGTCTTGATTGTTCTCGTGTAATATTGCCTACCATCATCTGTCACACCAAGAAATATAATGAAAAGGGTAGAGCAAAAACTGATCCGCTTCTATTGTGTCACAGTATATATTGTCCTTGTGGCACTAGTGACACTTGTAATGTCTAATTTACTGTATAATCTGAACAATAATGGAGGTCAAACTGCAGCAGAGGCCTCACGACTTTCACACTAGGCTTTCTCAGTGCAGAGCCGCGTCACAGAGTACAATTTATTGATTAACCTTTGCCAATAAATGCCTCTCCTAATAGTGACATTTCCTCGATAGATGGTCAATGCATCATGAGCATTATTGCCCTGCCCGCTGCTTGTCCTTTTAACCCCGCAGACTGCACTGACCGTCACATGAACCTTACATGAACCCTCCACTCGCAGCCATGACCGGGTCACACAGCGGTCAATGATCGGACACACAGGGACAACAGTACTTAATGACTTTATTAATAATATGATTTCAAAATAAAAAATAACATTAAAATAACATGTTTTGTCCTCGTTAACAACTTGCATCATATGGCCACATGGTGGCATTGTAATGCCAAGTTTTTTTGCTTTTTTTTAATTTTCAAAAATACCAAATTGTTCTGCCATCCAGTTCATTTGTTCTGTCCGCCGTTTGTAGCTTGGACCACATATATGGGACACATTTCTGACTCCAGCCTCCCCCCTTTACCCCCAGTTAAAAAAAAAAAAATCAAACCTTTATAAATACAGGCAACCCTGTCCCCTTGTCACAGACACATTATGACGACCACTGACACATGCCCCCTCCCACCCCCCTCCACATAGTTGCAAGGAACTATTTGCTCTATATTTTTGCTTTTTCCTCATCGACTAAAGATCCACACAGTAGATATTCTACCTTTGCTGTATTATACACTTATTATATATAATAGTCTCAGCTGAAACGCTCCACCCCCACAGACTTCCTCAGAGTTGTGAAGTGGGAAGGCCATTCTGTAGTCCCATTTCCATTTTTCCCCCCCCTTTTCATTAATATCTTTAATGTTCCGTAACATAGAAACACAGGATTCTCCCAGTAAATTAATCGTTTCAGAGATATCGTGTTTTATTTGTCAGTTTGGCATGGCGCAAGGATCTAAAAACTGCAATACCCATCAGCCTCAGCTGCTGCCATAGAGAAGGAGCCACTCAGAGGCACAAATTACAGTGAGAAATTAAAATGATTCGTGGTTGCAGTTGTAAACAAAACATGGCGCCATAGTGGCAAAAACGCTCTAAAAGTGACTCAAAAATTAAAAACATGAACTGATTTAAGCTGCAGATGATAAAAAAAAAAAAAAAAGCAGCAGTCTTTTCTTTTCTAGGTTACAGAATTTGAAACTCAGTGATTGGATGTTCCCTGCTGCAATGTTCCCTGGGAGTTGTAGTGAAATAAACACATTTTCTAATGCAGCTGTGAATCGTTTGAACTGAGTATTGCATCTGGAGAGTTTTATGCTGATTCAAGCATTACAGGAGCTCCAGCTGTGAGTCACATAACGCTGACTGTGGGAAAAAATGAATGGCACTTTCACTTTAAGTACCGGGGGCATCCAGAACAGCTCGATCCCACTTTCCAACTCTATTGTTTTCTATGATGTGTTTCCTCCGGCTCAAGTTATCATAACACAATCATTTCGGGTGTGTAGGTACGGATCTATGAATGAGTAGAAGAGAAACACTCAAATCATAACTGGACATGACACAAAAAGTAAAAACATTTTAGCTCAACAGTCCAGTTCCCTGAACCAAAGTGTGGACTCCTCTCGCTGTCGTTCTGGTCCAGTTATTCATACTGGAAGCAGAGGGTGATAACTAGGTTTAGCTCGTCCAGCAAATATTTTCCGACACCTGCTTGTCGGTGTTCAGCTGTCATCAGAATCATGACACACAAAAACATACAGGGAACAGGCCCCGTAACATTTGACTCCTAAAATAGATCCAAGGGGCATGTTTGTTTGTGAATAATAGAGACAAATCATGCCAAAATAAACACAACTAAATAAGAAACAAACAAAAAAAATGGTTGGCAAAGGAAAAAAAAAAAATCAATTCATATTGTATTGCATGTAAATATTGTATAAAATCCTTAAAAATACAGTTTAGGTAACTACTTAAGTACTGAAGTCATCACAGCCAAAAGTGCAGAGGTCCATAAATAAAACATTGACTGTGGGTAGACAGTGGGGCTTCTCCAGTCCCCACGTAACCTCCCTCTCAACCACCACAACAAGGGACTGAATGAGTGCCTGGTCAAAGGTCAGAGTTCATGAACTAGGACTTAAAAGTTCCCACATCGATGCGCAGAGAAGAGGACAGGAAGGTTGTTTTTTTTTCTTTTCTGAATCTCTCCTATCGCTGACAAACACACTCGCAGATGCACAAACGTCACTCACACAGTTTCAAAGTTCATTCTCAGTAATCACGGCCTGAAGTTCTGTTGACAGAGGCACACCTAGAGAAAATGAGGGTGGGACGGGGGTAGAAGTGAGGACGAAAGTGGGGTGGGGTGGGGTTTACTGCAGGGCACATAAGGCGGCAAGGATCCTGGTTTTTCTGTCTTTTTTTTTTCTTCTTTTTTTTTTAAGACAAGTTTTCCATGCTTAGACAGCGTTTACAGTAAGGGCAGAGGGAGTGTGTACACGTCGCTGAGCCAGGCAGGCAACAGAAAGAGAGACAGAGCGAAGTATTAAAGCTATTGAAGCGTCAGAATATAAAAACACTGTCGGCAGGAAGAAAACAGAAGAGGAGGGGAGGGAGGCAGGGAGGAAATTGCTCATTGAAGGTTTGCACCACAGTGGGCTGTGTGTGTGTGTGTGTATGTGTGTGTGTATATATGTGTGTGTGTGTGTGTGTGTAAAGCCTAGAGGGGCCACAGGAACTAACACACCAGGGGCCTGAATCAGGAAGCAAGTTCACCTCAGTCCGGCTTTCTTTGGAGTTTCTGGCTTCACAAAACCTAACACTGGTGGTCCTTAAAACCGGTCTCACAAGGCTGGCTACTGGCTCCATTAACCCCCGATTAACCAAAGCGGGTATGAGTTCGTTTACGTTAAAGAGATGCAACAAGAAGCCAATTACATGCCACATCACGAGTAGCGTAATTATTATAAGATCTCTTTCTGGGGAAATTTTGTCAGTGCAGCAGCAAGAGGTCATATTCAACAAGTTAAAAAAAAGATCAGGATAAGTAGGAAATACACAGTAAATGTGACAAAGTTTATATAGATAACATAAAAAGTAGACAATAACAGTCAAATAATGCAAAAAACAAATGCTAAAAGTAAAAGGCTGTTGCTAAAAGAGGGCGTCCTTATGGGCGTCAATAAACGGAGACTCCGTTACTGACAGGAGCTAAAATGAGACAAAACATTATCATTGACATTTTGCGTCCATGTTTCTTGATAAACAATTAAAATGAGTAATTATAAGCAATAAAGAACCTGACAGTTCAAAGTAGCATTAAGAGGAAATGTGAGTGTAAGAGGTTTGAGGAGAGGAAATCATAATTACTGCTAATGTTTCAATGGCCACAGAGAGGAAACCTCCGACTGGCTCGCAGGTGTCCGTCTGAACAAGATTATGTGTCTGGACTCCTGAAACATGGTTCAGGTCAACAGTTTAATTGGTCTAAATCAGTGCACAAGGTATATTAAACTGCATGTAACCACAGGGACAATACTTAACCTGATTTAAAGCCAGTGTGAAGTTAAGCTAGTGCGTATTTCTTATTTGTAATGATAGTCACTTTGAGGCTACATCTTCTCCTGAGCTGCAGTAATGGATCATTAAAGGACCACGCTATGACAATTACATTAATGTGCAATCAAATACAACTGTAAAAATCACTCAGTATTGAGAACTATGGCCGATTTGCTTTGTGCTTCTAGCAAGAAGCACTGTTGAGGAGTACGAAACTGCAGAACACCCGTGTGGCTTCAGTGTGAAGACGCTGAAGTGCAAAGTTATTTTGAGTCATCAGACTTTTCTGCACGCCATTACCCCTCTTCTCTCCCCTCGTTTCCTGTCACCTCATCTACTGTCAAGGCATAAATATACTTTATTAAAAAAAAAAAAAAAAAAAAAAAAAAAAAGAGTTGGTATCTGGTCGTACTACAAAAATCTCTTAAATGAGATGTGGTTTGGCACAGTTAAAACGTAAAGCCTAGAGAATCTACCGATGTTGCTTTGTGCTCATTATTTCTAATTGTTCACAGGTTTAAACAAGCAGCAAAGGTTTAGAGATCGACATCGGTTAAAGTGAGCCAGCTTCGCGAGACTGGTCAGCTTAGCTCAAAGTTATCGGTCTAACCAGCTAATCTTGCTTCATGATGCAGGCCTCTGAGAAATACATGTCAAATATTCAGGGAGGGAAAACACAAGGAGTGTTTTGTTTAGCTTATGTTTCCTGCCCACATGCCCTTTGTTGATGCTCTTCAAGTGCCTCGTAACTTGGTATCAAATGCTCCACCGTTACTCACATACTTCACACCGTTTGAAGAGGGAACCCCGACCCTACTCGACGACAACCGTCTCACGAAACACAGCTGAGGCAACTGTTACTAGAGCTAATTAATGTGATTGACTACCACACAGCCACCTGACGCTTCCTCTTTAAAACACTGAACCTAATGTCAGATCGCAGGAACATAACGACAGGACCACCGAGAGAGAGGAAATTAGTGGTCTTAAAACTTCTAGAGGGTTCATTAACAGAAACATCGCTGATAAAATGACAACAGCCAACAAAGACACTGGTAGAGGAGTAGCAGGGATGGAAGCCATTAAGACAATACTGAATATTCAGGTATCCCTATTATTAACACTTGTTTCCCCGAAGAGGGTATTTGGGCGGTGGGGAATGGGGGGTGGGGAGGCGGGGGGGTTTCAATCTGTGTGACCATGGCTAACAGAGCGCACACCCCCCCTCACACTGCAAGTCGCAGAAAAAGGCACTAGAGTGGGGCTGTTGCTAGCCGTAGAAAAGTAAAAGCGATATACATTCATAGCTCACAGGTTATTTTAACCGCAATCTGGGAATAAATACACAAAATGCACTTGTAGAAAAATAAAATGTAAAAAAGCGTGGCCCCTATTTTTTTTTTTTCCTTATTTTTGGATTCTGGGAGACAAGTATGGCTACTTTTTCACGGCTTTTTTTAAACCCCCCACCCTATCCTACCCTAGCCCACCACTTAGAAGGCAATTCAGGAGTGATTCTCCACTGCTCTGGCCGCGAGCAGTCGAGCCCTTTCATGCACACCAATATGGGAATAAGGGAGGAGTATGAGGGTGGAGGGGAGGGATGGAGTGAGGGGGCTTCATTGGGAAGAGGATGGGGGTGAAGGGGGGGGGGGGGGGGGGGGGGGGGGGGGGTGAGCGAGCTGTTGGTAGGAAGTCAAGGCTCAGCTTTCAGTGCCAGGAAGTAGAGGGGAAACTCAAGAGAACAGAACATGTGTTTTCAAATGTTCAGACAACAGAGAAACCTCATCCAAAACACGGACACACACGTCTCAGTGTCGTCATGTACAGTGTTAAATATAAGGACCTGGGAGACATGTGCATGAATCTGGGAATCACCTTACTCAAACCCCCTGTTTAGCATTTCTAAGCACTATTGACGTTTAATAAATGTTTATAACGCTCTATAATGTAGTTCTAAGTACATGTACACACAGTTTTCAGTGCACCCACTCCTATAAATATGGATTTTACATTATTACAACTGTAATTGTTAAATGTTATCATTCATCATCTGTTTATACACCAGCTTTCATTTATGTTTGCCCACAGGAGGGATTATAGTTGACAAATACACTAAAAATACAGCATACATCTGCTTACAACTACATTACAGAGTGTTATAAGTCATTAAGTTAATGTTTACATACTGCTTAACAATGATAAAGAAGGGGTGAAATTAAGTATTACCTGAATTTGTATTTGTTTGTCGTATGTGTGTGTGTGTGTGTGTGTGAAAGGAGGGAAACGGCTGTTGTTTGTGCTCTAGCTTCAAGAACAAAGACAAGTCAGTAACCACAAAGACAACATCTCCTCTTAAACCTCAGCAGCGCTCGCATGAACACACACACACACACACACACACACACACACACAGTCAAAACACACATACACAGTCAAAACACACACACACAAAACTCAAGAGTATGTCGGGAGAGAAATGAGCTCCAGCTGACAGCAGGGGGAAGGGAACTGGAGTGTTCTGCCGAGTAAGGAGTGTGCGTGTGAAGGGGGGGGGAGGAGGAGGAGGAGGAGGGGGAGGAGGAGGAAGAGGAGGGGAAGTATTGGCTTTGCAAAGGCGGGAGCAATATGAGTGCAAGAGGGTGAAGAAGGAGGTGTGGGGTGCATTCCACAGCTCTGCACAGACTCAAAAAAAAAGAGATGTGTAGTGAAAATCCTGACTGTAGATGGAGTTCAGCTACTCCACTCCTCCGCTCCTTTCCCACACCTCCTCCTCTTCCTCCTTCAGTGTCCTCCTCAGCGTCACGTGAAGGTGGTGTGTCTTCATGTGTGCTTGTGTTTGTTCGCGTGTTTCTGTTTGTGTGGTAGTTGTTCAATGGTTCAGTCAGGCCTGTGAGACAGCTGCGACAGATGTGGCTGCTCGTCCCCTCCTGGAAGAGGAGACGTGGTGGCGAGTCTACCTCCTCCACCGCCATCCACACGCCGGTCTCCCTACGCCGGTTTCCACTTCCTGTCACGTGGCCGTCGCCTCCAGGTAGCTCTGTAGTTTGCGGACGGTGGACTCGTCCAGTGAAAAGAGGTCAAAGTCAAAGGTGGTGTTGGTCACGTTAAAGTGGCCTGTCTCCTCGATCAGGTTGACAATCTGACCGAAGAGAGAGAGGATCGATCAATTATCATCATTTACAGCAACCGTGTTGTCACTTCAGATTAGATCATTCTTTGAAAAAAACTCAACAATTTATAAAAAGGAGTTACTTTACATGGCTCACCACTTTTTAAAAATACAACTCACTGTTTTATGTTCATATTACACAGATGAAATGGTGCCAATGCATGTTTATCAAAATGATCAACAGTATCAAGCAAAACTGGAGGCGTGAACACACACCTGCTGTAGGACGTTACGCTCCCTTAAAGCCATCAGTCTGCGATGGAGGTCCACTAATTCTTCTGTGTAGGCCTGCAGCGTTTTCATAGGAGGTTACAGAGAGGAGAGAACATGGTCAGTGTAGTGTTTTAAAATAAAACTCAAGAAAAGCAATTTGTCATGGGGCTGTTTTCTGGAAAAAATGAAATATCTGTCATTAACAATTAGCAGCGGATTTGAGGCCATAGATGGAAGAATCAGGGATGAGGGTGAAGTGATGTTTACTGACTGTGTAAAACGCATTTGTCACTCAAGCGAGGCGGCAAATGCCCACCAAGAGCTGAGCATGTTTCTGCTGCATTGTGCTAGTTAAAAACTACATCCTGAAGTCACCCTTTGAATTTAATCAGCGTGGCAGTCAACCTTTATACCTTATGTCACAAAAAAAAAAAGAAAACGGATAACCGGGCCATATGTTTTAATGTGAGGGGGAGATATTGAGTCAGTGAAGCAGAGTTTAATCTTGTAAATGATCTTGTTACAAAGAAGAAAGATTTCTTTTCAAGGGTTCATAGGGCAGAGTCTGTCTGCACATCTGGATCAATTTACTGGCCATCACTCCATCTTGAATTCATTAATACACTCATTAAATGTGAGCAAAACACTGCATGCAAGTGTGTGTGATAAAGCATAAAAAGTTTGATTTACCCTTCCTACCTTGTCGTATCCCTTCTTCAACACCTTCTCTGAGCGAAACGAGGAATCTGGACTCTTTCTGCCTGAAACCTGCAGAAAAGAGAGCAGAGAAAGAGGGAAGGGAGGAGAGAAATTATGGAGAGAGCGGACACAAAGACGAGAGACAGAGGTAGTCATGTGAGACCAAGAAACTATCTGGGACACTCATGACAGTTAATACAGCGGACACGTAAGTGGAAGCCTGGTCCAGTCCCTAAACTTTCCATGTCTGTTTGCTGAATGTCTTTGTTATTTCATGTTGATGGGAACCAAGACATTAAAATGTCAGCATGCACAGCATGTACTCAAACAGTCTAAGATGCTAGTTTAAGCAGAGACAGCTCATTTTGTATTTAACATTGTTTTTGGGTTGTTTTGCTTGTACACAGCTTTCTAAAAAACTTTCTTTAGTTAATTTTACTCACAAAACCACTAAGATACACAATATTAAACTTTAAGAAATTCCTCTTCATGTTGACCAAAGATCATGTTGACAGCTGAGCACATACTGGATGATTAAAAACAGTCTTACTGTTGAGAATAAGTAAAACCAGAATCAGTAAACAGTAGGTCCCCCTCTGACAGACTGTTTGATTTGAGTATTTATTTCAATCCCTGTCAATGAAAGCAGGAAATAAAATGAAGTCTGTGTGACTCACTTTGTTATTGGAGGAGTTGTGTTTCTGGGGGGGCGGGGCGGGGTCTCGACTGGGGCTGTGCGAGCCGTCACTGCTGTCGCTCTCGCTGTCCAGGCTGAGTCTGACAGAGGGACACGGCTAGGTCAGAGGTGAATCACACACAGACAGACAGACAGACAGACAGACCATACTGACATACTCCTTTACTCAGATGTGTGCATCTCAAATAACAATGAATATGTAGAGTTGGTAGTGAAGTCAACACAAATCATTTTGTGAAGGAGCAAAAGAGTAAAATTCAAAAACCAATAAGAGTACATGATACTGAGAAGAGACAAAAACTGTTGAGGTGGTAATCAATCAGTGAAAGTGCCTGATCTTCGCTCATGTTCACTCCATGTCACGCTGTGCAAGATGATCAAACAGAATCAGTCGTACAATATCAATTTTCATACATAATCTGATTGTCTAGTGTGTAAGCAAAAAGTTTCATCCACCTGTATTTATGTGCCATTTCAATTTCTACAAAAAAAAGAAAAATGCTTGGCCGAGGTGGAAAAGCTGATGCATCGACAAACGCAAATGGAAGAGAGTGCAGTGGAAACAGACCAAGTGAATAAATCATGATGAAAGAAACATAAAAACCATGTTGTCATCACATTTTTCCCCATTATTTTAATTTTTGCTATGGTTTGACTGCCGCTCTTTTAATTTGACAAGAGAAATAACACAGACAGCTGTCAATCTTTATGTATTTAACTAATATTTCCGTAACAGTGGATGGAACGGAAAAGTTCACTAATTTACATTTTCTTTTGCAGATTCTCTGGAAATTTGTTTCAAATTTGAGCTTCTTTTATGTGGAAGCTTGGCAAACATCACCCACTGTGGTGTTTTGGAAATGCAAAGTTTTCACCATAATGCTGTCGCAGACAGGGAGAAGAGGGGGTTTGAGGTGATGCAAAGTGAGTTTGAGGTAAATACATGTTCAAGCAGTAGCGTTACGCCAGCGTATTCCATCAATGAGCGCATCTCAACAGAACTAAGATTTAAGATCACTGTTTTTGACTGACTACTAGAGACGTAACGGGCCCTTTTAGGGACACTGACCGAGAGTCGCGGTTGGGGGGGTTGGTCTTGATGGGTGTCTCCTCCTCAGAGCTGCTGTCGTCATCGTCCGACTCCTCTGACTGGATCTCCTCCACCATGGATCGAAGGGGGCCTGAGAGCAGAGAACGGAGTCACAGACACTGTAATATTGACTAAACTTGAACACGCTGCAAAAAAATTGTCCAGAGGATCGTCCCTGTGATGAAACAAGAGGAGTGGACTCTCTACCTTGCCCCTGTTTCTGTCCCGGCTCAAAGTCTGAATCTGAACTGGAGTCCGAGCTAGAACTGGAGTTAGAAGGACTTGAAGGCGCCGACTGCTGTAGTTGAAAAAAAGAGAAGAAAAAAAGAAATGAGCTAATTAGTCCTGAGTTCAGGATCAACACATTTGTGATTATTGTGCCGGTTTTAACTTCCAGGGTGCCGCCTGTTTCCTGGTTCGTATTTTGGGAAACAGACATTCAAGATCTGGAATTAAATTAGGTCCAGTCGGGAAAACCTTTCATATCTCTCCATAAATGTAACCGTGTAATTACTGGACAAAACCAACCACTTTGACTGCAAATATTTTGTTAATCTAATAACCAAGTAATTTTTCACACAAACATTGCCCAATTTAAGTTTCTCTTTTGTGAAGGTTTAATGCTTTTCTTTCTTATATCTAAGACAAAAGAAAGATATTCAAGTTATCATCACATTTACTGATGGTCGAACAAAACAAGAAATTTGAAGATGTTACATTAAACTGACTAGCGGGTATTTTCACTATTTTCTGACATTTATTAGACCAAACAATTAATCGAGAGAATAATCTGCAAATTAAGCAATAATGAAAATAACTGATATTTAAACCAATCATTAAAGCTCCTGTAAAGCCGACAAACCTCAGACTTTGAAGATGCTTCGTCCTCTGAATTCGACTCTTCTGACTCTGGAAGTTTCTTGGGCTCCTTCGGCTCCTGTGTGTCATTTTTGCCTTTGGGCCAGCGACCCTTTTCCTTGGGAGGCTTCTTCTCTGCGTAGGGCTGGTTGGCTGCAGACGAGGAGGAGACACGAGGAGAAGTCCCAGTGAAGGCCCCGCCGGTCGGCCCCTTTGGCCCTTCTGAGCTGACCTTCTTCTGCTTCTTGGTGGGTTTGGGAGACTCGACGGTGGAGGGTCGTTTCCCAGGGGCTTTGGACTCTGCAGGTCCTCCCCCACCTCCTCCCCCACCACCCCCTCCGCTCCCAGCCCCCCCTCCTTTAGGGGACATGCCCTCCATCTTGGACTCCTTCAGGGTGAGTTTAGGCTCCTTGAAGGCAGCCTTGGGCAGGACCTTAACTTCATCTTTCACTTTGATCTCTGACGGCTTTTTTGAAGATGAGGATGAGGAAGAGGAAGGATCGCGGCCACTCTTGCTGCTTCCGTCTCTGTCGTTGTCTCCTTTCGATGTGGCTTTGCTCTCAGAGTCTTTTCGGGGACGTTCACGGTGCTCCTTGGTCAGCTTGTGCGGTTTGGGTCCTTTACTGCTGCCTCCACTTCCTTCTTTGCTGGGTTCCTGGGGAGAGAAAACAACAGTGCTGTGATTGACAATCTACTGTGAAAGCACCCATACGGCCCCATAAAAAGTTACAGGCTCAGCAACACAAAGACTTCATCAATGTTTTGTGTGTCTAGTCTGTACTGTCACATTTACAGTGAACCAGATGTCAGACTGTCAGAGCTGTGGTTGGTGTGAACTTCGGCCTACATAACAATTTTCTAAGTCGTGATATGAACTATATAAATATAAACAGAGAAATAGCAAACTAAACCAATGACACTAAGCACTAAGAATATACAGCCATGCTAATGGCTCTGTGAGGCTTACGTCAGCAAGCCAACATGTTCATAACAACCATGCTGACATACTAATGATTATCTTATTCATCATCTTAATTTGGTGTGTTAACATGCTAGTATTTGCTAACTGGCACTAAACAAAAATCACAGTTGACCCAATAGGAAAGTCATTCGTTTTTCAGGTATTTCACCATAAACTCAATTACTGGACAAACTGAAATTGTAATAGCATTATGTGAAACGTTAAGAAACAATGCTATTATAATTCATCCTGAGGAACACTGGTGGGCGCAAAAATAATCCTTGCCAATCAAAGAGTTGTTGAGATATTTCACTCACAACCATAAATATGAAACTCATGGTGCCGCTTGAGGAAAAGTCAGACAATCAACGAAGCCAGAGTGATTCTTCCTCTGGAGACCATCAATGTCTGTCCGAAAATTTATGGAAATCCCTCAAAAAGTTGTTGAGATATTTAAGTCTGAACGAAAGTGGTCGAACAACCGAGATTTGCCTTTCCCTGATCCCATCCAGGCCAAACAAACAACGACAAATATACACATATACAATTAGCTCACCATATACCTCATAGTTTAACAAGAGAGAGACACTACAGTAGAGACAGTATTTACACACGACTCCTGTTGTCAGGACGGACAAACACGGGCTGATAGGCCATGGACTACATTGGTTGTATTGCTGGGGTAACATTAGGTGAGATTATTACCATTTAAATTTGCAGTAAAAACATCCACTGGAGTGGCTTTTAAGAGAGCTCCCTGGCACAGTGATACAGGTAGAAGATTATTTCAGCACTGCTCATCCACTTATCAGGAAACAGTTAAACAGGTTTTCAAACAGACACTATCAAACCTGATGTGTACATAACAGGCTTTGTTATAGTAATTTACTGTAAAAAAAAAAAAAAAAAAAGGACTCAATACAGACTTGAAGATTGGAGTATGTGTGTGTGTGTGTGTGTGTGTGTGTGTTTTTGGGGTGGCTCTTACTGACTTTTTCTGTCAGCTGATGGACACAGCTGGATGAAACCAAGTCCTCTATCTGCTCAACGCACACCAACTCATACCACAACAATAATGTGGACTGAAGAACCAGCTCCATTTCATTTCACTCACACATGAGGGCCATACCACGGTACTAATCTGTGAAAGGTTGATACTAAAACAGTGGCAACAGTGGAAAATGTAAGGGGGGATCAGCTTCCTGTTTTCTCCCGATATGTCGCCTCTGCTGGCAGATAAGACGGCTGAGTAATTCTGCATACATGTGCTCAAAAACAGCTGGAAATGATTAGATGCCTGAGTCAGCTTGCACTCAAGACAGATTTAATAATTTTCTTAAGGGCATTCGATGTTCATTTAGACATTTACCCCAATACTCTTCAAAAAATATCAATAAAAATCGACTGAAATGATCAATAAAGTTGTGACATTTTCTGGTTAAATACTCCAAACAAAGGAGAAAAGCTGACAGAGCTAATGAGATAACTAAGATGGTATTTTTTTGTTGGAAATGTAACCAACCTTTGACACATGAGAGGTCTTGGTCTTCTTGGGGTCTGAGAAGGCAGAGAGGGGGATGGTGGGGAGCATCGGGTAGTCTGGACTGGGCCTCGACACAGCTTCAGCCCCCTCTGGAACCACCAATACCTGAAATTAAAGAGGTTACAGAGTTTTTTGGTGACCTTTATAGATACACAGTAAAGTGTTAATGTAGAGGGCTTTTTTTTTTTTTTTTTACTGAGACTGACGACATATATAGTTTCAAAGAGCTAAATGCTATTTTGGACACCCCGGTGTCCTGACGTCCCACTCATGTGATGCGATGTTACATGACTCACAGTTGGAGCGCTTCCACGGCTCAAGTGGTCATTAAACTCATCAGCGACTCTGAATCATCAGTACAAAAGAACAACTGGGAAAATACTTGTTTCTTTGAAAAAGGTCAAAGGTTTATGTGGGTAAAAATCTTGAGGGAGATGACAACTATGCTATGCTATGCATTTTAGTAAGAAACCTCCATGAGCAACCTGGTGTTGAGAAAACTGACATCCCAGCGTAAAGCTTTGATCAACTCCCCTTTAGGCTCAATTTCAGTTCTGGCTTAATTCACCAACCATGGCAACATGTTTCATTCACAAATTCAACTACAAAGAGTTTTGAATTCGCTTCATCTCTCACACAAAGGTGAAATAATTAAAACTGGTGGCCATAACATAAACCTATGTGATAACTACATTGTGCAAAATCATGTGTTTCTTTGTGCAGTGACACTGACAAAGGTTCTCCGTTAAGTTCAAGACGTTTTAGGATCTTTTTAATACCTTATACAGTAGAATATAATTTATTATCTGTTTAATTTGCAACTGCACTTGTAATAAAATGGACAGATGGATTAACCCATTTCAAATTACTGTAGCTAGACGTAGTGAGCTGCAGGTCAGATGGTTTCTGACTGAAACAGCCTTCTACATTTGGTGTTGCTGCAATCCCACTTTTAGTGATTTAGTGATAGCTTTCTATCATTAAATGTTTAGTAAGTAAGCAAAATGACTAGATTAGAAAATATCTCCATATTTGCATTACAGGGTATCTACTTATTTACATTAGAACTCTTTTTTTTTTTTTTTACTTTCACATTTATCTGATCCTCTGATCCTCCAAGCAGTTTTCAAACTTTCAAGACAAACCCTGGTTAAAGGTGTAAAACATCTACCAACAGCCCAGAAACAAAAGCATTTTATAAATAAAATTGCTGTCTATGAACTGAATGCCTTTTGCCCTTTATACCTTGAGGATAGTGTTTGAAGAAAGACAGGAAAACAAATTTGAACTTTGCAACTCTATTTGAAGTAAAATACATATTATTTTTCCGTGGTAGTTGCTATTGTAGTGCTATTGTTGACTTTAGTATCTGCTACTGACTGTAGTCACTCATCTGAACCTGGCAAGCAGCCAGCGTGCCTCACCCCTCCAGCTTTGATCAGCTTTCTCCTGAATTCTTTGGTGGGGTTGTTGAAGGTGAGCTTCTCACAGCGCAGGTGGTTCACTGGTGGGTTGCCCTCCAAATTAAGGAACAGGTCGTAGTTGAAAAACACCTTCTTTGGCTCCTCCTGAAGGAAGATGACAGGATGAAGACAGTTTAAAACCTCTTAATCCTTCCTGCATTCTTCCCTTACATCCAGTCACCTCTCAATACCTACATATTTCACAACAAAAGATAAAAGCTGAAGGAATGAACTATCACCCGGGAAATCAATAAAACAGACAGACGTGGCCGGAGCCGGCACACTGATAAGAAACCACTAACATTCCTGGGCGAAGCTGCAGAGAAGTGGACAATTAGAGCCGAGGAAAAGGCCTTACGATGCTCCTGAGGGTTTTTATAAACAAAAACGTCTTCTTACAAACACAGACGGATTAATGTTTGCTAATATTCACACTTCTCTCGCTTGCCTCTAAGTGTTTTCTTCATCTTCTTGATAGATTTGTCCGTTGTGTATAAGTTAATTACAATAAAGAGGATGTAACATGTGTGGGTGCAGCCCAGAGGTTTAATATTATAAAGACTGCAGGAGCCGACGGTACACTAATGTGCACATACCTCTTAAGCATCATCCTTATCTTGTAATGAGAGTAAAGTGGTTCTTTCTTTCTTTCATCATTCATTTAAATGGCCGATGGAGGTACCAGTGCAATAGTGTGTGCTTGTTTTATTTCTATCACTTAAAGAGAGAAATGCCCCCTTAAAAACGTAATGTTTCTCTAACACAATCGTGCACTCTGATTGGGTAAATGGAGACATAATCACTCCTGTCTGACCTATTGGAGAGTGTGTTAGTAAGGCAGGCCAAAGTGAAGCCACTCTCAAATTTCAAACCATCACTGCACTGCACTTAATAAATCTACATGCACTTAATTAATCTGATTATTCTTGGCTTTGGGCAATAACCTGTTTCCTGAAACATCTTGTAAAGGAAAGACGCCAAAACATGGGTTGGTTCCTACAGGAAAAATCTGATTTCCTCTCAGTAATCCAGATTTTTGTGTGTATGTAAAGCACTTGTACTTGGTCTCTGTCAGTCTCCGTGCAGTTCACAAGGACTATATCCACATTAACTGTACTCAGTTAATATTTCATAATATGCAGGCATCATACAGATTTTTAAGAGTAAAGTTCAAGCACTCTTCAAGCTATAGTTATACTAAAACTGCAATTATGAAAAAGTCCATAAGTACTTTATACCCACAGCAGTCAGTGTATTTGTCAATTTTACCAGATGTTCATATTAACTTTGATTAGGATCATGTAATGCTTGCTTATTTAATGTTTAGTTGAAACACAAGATTATGTTCAAAATCAAGAACTTTTCAAGATGTATATTTGAAAGCCTTTTTCGAACCTTGAAAACCTGATGGTTAAAATCAAACATTTTCCAAACTTCCAAGGCTTTGTACGAACCCTGAATAGATTAATAACAACATGCAAAAATCAACCATATTGAAGCCTGAACAATTACATTTACTGTCACATTGCTATCCGTAATTTCCTAAAATCTATTCTTTCTAATTTCTACTCTACAATTTCTCATTTCTTTTCCACAGCTTATAAGTCTCTTTTCTATAAATACAACATCTACACAAAGAGGCCTGTCTACAGCCAGCAGTTTACCAACCATGTCCACACAATCTCACCTTGTTCTTGAAGTAAACCTCAATTGGCATGAGGAAGCCTGCGTAGCCGGACTCCTCCACTTTGTACGGAGGCTCCTTGCATACTGCAGACAGACAGAAGCACAATTACCACAGAGATATTAAAGTGTGTCCTAACTGAGAACAACAAGACAGTGTGATCACATTGTTTTCTATTGGACGCGCTTTGAGCTGATACTTTGTCGGATACCCTGTTTCTATTTATTCTTGTTGCAAGTGAGTGTGCTTCAACACAGACGAGGTACAATTGATTCGTGAAGTTGGAGTGAAGAGTTATCTATGACACCTTCTCACCTAACTACTAAAACCCTAATAGGGCGGCAGCTGGCTGAAGAGAGAGATCGCCAGTGAGCTGAACGTTTCTGATTGTAGTTGGCATACACTGTATGTCGTTTCTAATAAAGAAACGTCTATATAGCACAATACAAAACATGTGAACAAAGTAGTCACCCATCTTTTACTTGAGTGGTTAAATCTCCAGTCTGATCTCTTGTGCACAGCTGATTGGTACATGGTTTGTCTACATGACTGACAGAAGTGCATATCAAACAGATGCAGTGTGGACAGAGAGCGTCTAATGTTACATGATACAACGTGATAGTCTGATGCTCGCTTGCTGTTAGGACACGGTGTTACTCTTATCAATAGAATGACTGAATACTGATACAATGACTGAGTTGATGGGGTAGACAAATCTATTAACTAAATTAATTCCAAGAAGGAAATAGTCCTTAAAGTCTAACAAAATTATATCAAAAAGACATTATATTAGATTATCTAAGAACAGAATAGTCTTAAACTAAACACTACCAAAATCAATGACTTAACCAGCAAACGTCCATATACTAAACAAATTATGACTAAATCAGCCCTTAAAATGATCTAAAACTGGGTGACAAAATTGATATCAAGATGATCGTGACACTTGAACACAAAACAGGAACAGCTCTAATAAATCACCTGAGATCTGACCTGACCGACATGTTTAGTCATTTACAAAACAGGTACCAAGTGCACCAAATTATAAAAGAGCCAGAAATCTAATAGAAGATATTACATGTGGATTATTTCACTGCACCGTGACATCCACTAGTGCACTGTTCACGAGGGAAGGGTCTGTGATGCCTACGCATGGCTAAGCCTTGTGTTGCAGAGAGTGAGAGTGTGTGTTTTTTGTTAAAATATTGTGATCTCACCTCTCTTGGGTTTGGGGAAGCTCTCGTGCAGGCGGAAGACGACCTTCTCTACAAAGTGCTGGATGTCGCCGGTCTCTGGCCCTCGGACAAACACCATCCAGTCGTGGGTGAAACCTTCTGATGTCACTTTCTTCCTTAGCTGGGCTCTGTGGCCCAACTCCAGCTTCACCTGCACCGTGCACTGAGAGGGAACACATAGAAACAAAACAGTCAGATACTGTATTTCTCTACACTCGGCCAGTAGACACGAGAGAAGACACACGCGGGAAAAGGTCATACGTTAACTACAAGGGCAGGATGAGAAGCAACAGATTTATTCAGATGAATACAGTGATAAAGATTTAAAATGGAAACATTTGTCTGCCGTTTATCTGCGCTTTCTGCATATTGTGGTGAGCAGATGAAGGTCAAATAAATGCAATGAGATGTTTCTTCTTCTTCTGTTGAGTCTTTGAATGAATGAATTCCTTGTTTTCTCATCACTGAATTGCTTTTCTTCTCTTAAGTTTATGCTCGTGTAACCAACATAAGACATCACATATTATTTGAAACTGAATGTGTCAGAACTGAATTTAAGCAGGTTTAACTGACATGCATATCAGGTCAATTTCTCATTCACAGTTGTCATGTTGCTCATTATTAGTCATATTCCTATTATCAGTGATGAAGTAACTATTATCTCTGTCCAACCCTCACCCGACACAGATCCCGGCAGAAAGCCGCTCACCTCTGAACCGGCTTCTGTCCGAGGTTTCTTCTCGTTAAAAGGGGAGTTTAGCCTGATGCTTGCTCATGTGGGAATTCTTGAATCCTACATTTTGAATTGATTGATTGAGTTTTATTTATAAAATGACGACTGACGCTTCTATCCTTAAATCTTCAATTTGGAAAAAACCCTCCCCCCAAAAAACCTAATTTAACCTAATTTGTAATAACTCGTTAATTATCTTCTTGAGAAATTGATTAATTGTTTCGTCTATAAAATGTATGAAAAAAACTGAGAAAATCACAGATGACATCTTCAGATCACTTATTTGGTACAATCATTAGTCCAAAGTTCACAATCACAGAATAAAAGCAGCATATCCTTACAATTTAGAAGCTGAAACTAGTGTTGATAATAACAATAAACTAAATCTCTCATCTAAAATCTAAATCTTTAGGTTTGGACTGTTGGTCGACAAGACAAGACATCACTTCGGCCTCCAGGAAGCTGTGATGGACATTTTCACTGTTTTCTTACATTTCATCTATAAGAAAATAATCTACAGATTAATTGATCATGAAAATAATTTGTTTCATGCCTCAAACCTTTCAAACCTTTTCCCCGCCACTCTAGATTATAGTGGCTGAGACACCTTGAAAACTGAAGCTGCTCAAGAAATGAATATGAGCAAAGCTAGTGGTGAGATTAAACCAAACCAAGTGGTCATTATTCATTGGTTTCTGATTCCACCTTGAACAAAGCCTCTAAATCTCTATTTTGAGTGTGTGGACTTTCTACTCAAGAGTAGAGGCTGAACACTTCGCCTGGACAAACACAAAGCTGGGCTGGTGTCGGGACGCTCCCTGTGCAAGGGGAGTGATTAGCTGACCGAGCCGGCAGATCTCAAAAGGTTTGTCCAGAAGAGGGGCACATTGTTGGGCTACCTCTCTCTGCCAAGAACAATAACAGCGACGGGACAAGCAAATGACACTGTGCTGGTGGTGACTGGCATAGCAAGTGAAGAGGCTACGGAGATGGAGTGCAGAAGGGATCGAGGGGTGGGGGGTGAGGGGGTGGGTGAGGGGACAGAAAGGCACTTTATGTCCGGGGGGGGTTGGGGGGGGGACTGAAGAATGTGGGGATTTGGCCCAGGCGGAGAGCAGCTCGTGAGCTGGGACTGAGTGGGGGGATTAGGAGGGGGGCAGGATTGAGATGAGATGGTCTGGCACTCTCCGTCTCACTCTTACACACACACACACCCACACACACACACACACACACACACCTCCCCTGCCTGGCACTCTGCCCGGCCATTCTGTGGCAGTAATGCCCTTAAACTCCAGACTTCACCACACCCACAGCGAGCAGCCGTGAAGTCCCTTCAATAATCAACGACGCCCTCCCTCCGACGACTCCGCAGAAATCAGGAATGTGATAAGGACAACATAAAAATCAGGATGGTAACGAGCCAAAGAGGAAGACGGCGACTCCACATAAGAAACCAAAGGGAATAATCAACTCGAATCATGGAAAAAACAAAACATAGAATTTCTCCCAATAATCAGAATCAGAAGCAGTGTGAGGCGGAGAAAATTAGAGATGGAACAATTAGTTGATTAATTGATTCGCTGAGAGATGGATAATTATTCTGCGACTATTTTCATTACTGACTTGTTTTTTTAAGATTGTTTTTTTTTCTATCAATTAACCAAGAAAATAATTGTCAGATTAATGAATAATTAAAATAATAGTTAGAGCTAAAACTGTGTAAAAAATACAAGGGCTACAACTAAAGATAGTTTCCGTTGATTAAGCTAATGATTATTTTCTCTATAAATCGATTTAGCTATAAAATTGCAAAAAACTATTAACCAGAGCCCAAGGCGGTGTCTTTAAATTGTTTGCTTTGTTTGACCAACAGTCCAAAACCCAAATATATTAAATGTTAACTGATATTAAACAGATAAAAGCAGCAAAACCCAAAATTTCAGAAGTCGGTGAAAGCAAATGTTTGTGTTTCACAAGCAAAATGACTCAAACGATTAATTTAACAATACAATTTGTACTGTTCAACTACTTGTTTAAGCTCTATAAACTACAGACATGGACATGAACTGAAGTGCATCAGACTACCTCAAAATATGAAACCCTGCAAACAAACACCTAAAAAACAATGAATACGCTTCTCAATGACTCAGTTCTACTAGTATCAGATGGAGCAAATGACTTGTGGGAACACATTTATTTAGTTATGCTCTATTGAAGGCGACAAAGCCACCAACACTGAGATGGTGCATGCACGCTCTCTCTCTCTCTCTCTCTCTCTCTAAATCACAGTGCTCCAATTGAGAGGAAATACAAATTTTGGCAGACACGCCGGCTCCCACGAAAACAATGAACTCCCAGCTGACATGTAAATAACACCCCTCATGACCATGGTAATCTCATCCAGCTAATAAACGATTAAAATAAAAAGTCAGACGGTTTCCCTAGAAGGGGACACACACACACAAACAATCGTGACAGCAGCTGTGTTTTGATGAAGCTGCATGTTCCAGCTAAATCCTTCATCACACTAAAAGATGACACAGAAAGAGATGAAACGCTTACTTGTATTGGAAAATGGTCAGCCCTGGAGAGCCACAGGGGAGCCACAAATAGCCTATCTGCAGCACCCATGGAAAACAACCGAGTATTGGAAATAGGGTGTGTGAATGAGTGTGATGGGGATTATGAAAAGCTGCATCATGACATCCCGACTGCAGTGTTCATACATGGAGATCTCAGAACTCCGAAAATAACAAAGATCTCAGTACGAGCGCACTAAGTCACGATGCTACTTCACGAGGACGCACAAAGCAGTTTGGCTAATCAAGCTGCCACCCAGCTGTGTCATGACGCTGTAATTGCAACAAATAAATTCAAATACAACATTTGCAGACTGATCTCGGCTCTCTTCTGGATCTGACAGACCAACTGTGGGTTTGTAAGGACCAGCTATCTAAAACGAACACAGTATAAGACAACGGCCATGCCCTGTATCTTAAGTTCATGGAATTTATAATGTTCATTTATATCAGTAAGGGTTGACCAAATATTAGGAAAACCCTTTGAGTACTGATCAGCCTGTATGACCATAAAGTTGAATCAACTGCTCTCTAAAACAGTTTTAACCAGAGATGAACATTATAACTTTCATGAAAGGATGTTTCATACAAAAGCTGCTGTGTTAGACTGCACTGTTTTCAACTATATGCAACAATGAACTAGCAACTGTACATATACCTGAGCAGTATGAATGAAAAGCCAAGTCTTTCACATGTAACATGGCAGACATTCATCACAAAAGTGCAGCTCCGCTATTCTTTTAAGCTGTAGCAGAAGACTTCCTCTGGATGAACACTCACAGATCTAGTTAAAACTTCAAAGGGTCCAACGCTGAATGAGGACTAGTTCCAAGAAAGTGGCTGAGCCACTTTCCATGGGTGTGTGTGTGTGTGTGGCCTAACCATCTGAAATATAGTCCTGAATAGCCTCAGGCACTCACAGAGCAACCTACTTTGGAGCAATATCTCCCTCACACTTAGCAGATATGTAATTTGCTTTACCCGCTTTTCTGTTTTCTGCAGAATAATTGATGTAGCTTTTTAAGAAGACAAGATAAATCTGAACAGTGCAAATGTAGGCATGCAATACAATTAAACGTGAAGATATGATCTTGCAGGAGCGCACACCAGTCATTAAAATCATGTTTTACATTCAGGGCTTTTTGCTTTGTAATGACCAGCCAATGCATGGGTGGTCGTCATTACTGGATTCAAGTTCAACGTTTGCCACAGAGCTTTTCCACCAAGCTACATGCATTTTTACCCCACATTCATGAATGAGGCAGGCATTAAACATTAACCAACTCTTGGCAAATAATGCAAAGATATTAGCAGAAGTTGCACGGTCGTTTATTAGCCCTGCATGTGAGGTTTCAGGCCGCTGGCAGTGGAGACACCACCCCGCCTCTCCAGCCCAACCTGGAGAGGACAAATCTTTTCCCCGGCGCCTTGTAGCGGCTCCTTAGCCTTTAGCCAGCGGCCGACACTCTCCTCATAGGTAGACTAGCTTAGCTTAGCAGCACAAAACCTCGACTCAAATGGGTCTTAATGGTGTCCAACAGCGTGCATGTGCGCTTTAAACACGCCACAGCGGAATAAACACCAGGTGAGAGTCTCTTTGTGTGCCTGGTTGTGGCTACAGCTATGCAGCGGTGCTGAACGGTGTGGTAGACTGAAGCTAGCTAGCGGTAAATACCGATGTATGAGTGCCCAGCTAGCATAGCTCCAGAGCCAAACAACTACGAGTTCATTAGCAGCAGGAGCATTTTTTTTTCTTCTGGCTAGCAGAACAGAGGATTCATTCCTGCCCTGCCGGCGCGCAGCCTGCTGGCATTTTCTCCGTGAAAAGTTCAGATTCCGCAAGGAGACACAAAAGCCACTGTTACCTGGTTCTCCATGTTTCTCTGGCCTCAGTGATTGTTGTATTTATTTACAGCGGCGTTTGCGGAGCGTCTCCCCAGCCTCTGCTCCTCATTGTGTGTCAATCCAGCCCAGAAGCGGAAGGCAGACGGCTCCCCTCCCCTTCCAGACGGCTGCTGGCAGGCGACCAAAACAGAAAGCTCTCTCAGCCAATCGGAGAGCCGGATTTTTAAGCACTCTTGAAAGGAGCCAATCAAAACGCCCGGGAGGCGGGGCTACCACCGAGCTGCAAATACAATTAAAGCATTTTCTGGTGGTTTTCTCGAGTGACAGCCAGCCTGTCCCAATGGCTACAGCTCTGTTTCAATTGTAAAATGCACATGATGCTAATTGATTAATCGGGGTTCGATTGTATGGATTTCACGTTCATACTATTGCTATTAGTCTGATAAATTGAATATCAATAACATTAACAATGTGGCTTATATCTCATTCATGCAACTCAAAATGTCTCACAACCTTCTTATATTTAATGAAAAGGATTTTTTTTTTTTTTATTAAAATTTTCTGAGAACACAATCTCCTACTTTTCATGAACAAACTTAGAACCAAACTTAGAAGCCACTCTTATAAAACCATAATAAACTTAATGAAAAGAAAGTAACTAACCAGAGTTCAATTTTTTCCCTCTCAACTACATTTCCAAGGAGATATAGGGCTTTTTACACTACAAACTACAGCCTCATATATATAATAGCTATTACTACTTTGCAGATTTAGATTTTAATACACAAAACATATTAGTTTATTAATTATGACAAATTAACTAACCTAACATTATAATAAATAGTGAGCTCCACCCGGACAAGTCACAGTATTAAATTAGCATACTGCTTCCATGTTTATGCCTAAAAAATTATCTGTTATTGTAATACTACACTGCCAGGGAACATTTATGTATGCATAATGAGTACTTGAGTAATGAGTACAACAATAAGTGCATTTTTGTTTATACAGATAATACTTAAGTAAATGATCTGAGTACTTATCACGGCAAACATTTGGTTTCCTGTATAATTAGCATGTAAAAAGCTGTTTTCCCTCTCTTTAGCAGTAACACATGGTAGCCTGCACAAGAGCCTTTGTCTCCTGGCGTTAATTTTGAAACACATCAATTGAAAAGGAATCATACCTGATTCAAAGAAGCATTTTCTGCATCATGAAAATAAAAGGAAACTAAACTTGTGTATATCTGAATTTCATAACCTTTGACACCAGGGATCGTTGCACTGATCTTACTCAGCCTCTGTCTCAAATGTCCAATTCAAATGTTTCATCTGAAAAGAAAGCAGCAACCCTCTGATTAAGTACGTCTCTTTTCCACAGAGTCAGGGAGTGAGGGCCCGCTGCAGTCAGGTCTCTGTGGTGTTCGGACTTTGATGTGAGATTATTGGGCCTCAGCTATGTGACAGAAGGTCACCACTCTCTCACTGGCTCGGCGGCGCCTCCTCTTCTTCCCCTGCCGCTCAAACTGATCCAGCCTGCCCCTCAGTCAAATCCGAGTCAAAGAAGTCCCACCTGGCTGTCCGACAGGAGGGTGTCCCACTTCTATTGAGACGTCAACCTTTAAATCCTCCTTTTCAATCTGTGGGGAGAGGCAGACATACAAAAGCAAACCATGTTGCACAGGTTTGACACACATTACATTGTTTTAGTAAAATTAAAAGCAAATGTGGCTTCAAACTTAACAAGTGGAGTTTATTACCAATAAAAACAAGAATAAATATTACAATACAGAATAATTCTCATGCTTTTTACATGATAACAATATGGTTAAAACATATCTGAATAAAAGTGTGATGGGTGAAGCCTTGTCTTTGCCTTTATCAGCAAAGTGAATTTAAGACTTTTTAATCCAGTTTAAATAAATTTAAGGCCAATTTTGCAATAAAAATAAACATCAAGTGTGAAAATATAGTCGTACAAATACATATGCTGTCTGTTTAAAAGCATGAAAATGAGAAAATGAATGACAATGGTCTTCTAGCCAGACTCGCGTACTTTACTTTGCTACTTTTCCCCTTTTGGTGCCATTTGCGCAAAACATGCATACAACTTCTAACATGAATTAGAAGAGGAGCTTTGGCTTTTGGTAGCACTCTGACATATGGTTTCCCAGCATATATTGGAAACTAGAGGTGAGAAATGTTCTAAATTATACGCCTCTTTGAAGCCCCATTACTCTGCTATAATTTCACCTAAACACATCATTCAAAAATTCAAATGAGACTCAAGACTTTGAACTTCTCTGGTATAAAACATCCTTTAAATATAATTTGGAAATATTGCAGCTTTACGGTGCACATCTGCAGACATGACTGGTTTATGTCAGTCCGGGACAGGCTGCAGTCAATGAATACACATCTGGCAGCACTGCGTCCCCACTGTACTACAAATCTGCGTCTGAAGTGAGTCAAGCATGTTTGATATTTGCAACGGATCATGGATCTTGACCGCGTAATGGATCGCAGCTGAAAACAAGAGACAGCTTTCTTTGGGCACATGGTGAGCAGTGGGCGGCAGCCTGCGGGCACACAAACATTTTCTTCAGAAATTTCGGCTCTTCCACTTATGCTTGGTATCTGGATTTCAGTCCATCATCTGGGTATCACTGGTTATAATTTGTGGTCAAATAATCTCCTCAGCAGACAGTTGAACGCTGACATCTACTCAATGCCTTCTTTTTGCATATGATCATTGATCGTCATGTTGTGGCTCGGCCTGCACGTGCACTTTCTGTCAAAACAGCAACTCTTGCCACTTCCACAGTCGTCCCCCTTCGAGGTGGCTTCAGTCTCAGAGTCCTGTCAAGGCTGATCACGGCGCTTCTTGGCTGCTACTGCTGCTTCCCTCTTTGCTGGATTCCTGAAGACAGAAAACATTTGATAATGTACACGAGCTCTGTCATCATCTATCATGTCCTCCCCAGATCCTAAATCTGGCTTCTCCATTTTAGTGCGTGCTGTAATTAAATTATTCACTGCTTTCCTCAGGGTGAACTAAACCCAAAATAAACAAGAGACTACTTTGTGAGTGTGAAACTAATTATTTACCACAAACAAAAAATAATAAAAAAGAAAAACAGCCCACTAAATGTTTATCTGTGTAATAGAAAAAGGAGACTAGTGTACACAAAGGACAAGCCAGTCTAACCAATAACACTTCACAATTTTAACAGAGATACTACACTCCAATGGCCTACAATATTTACACACTGCTCCTGCTATCAGCCGCCAATCTGGACTGACAAGCCGGGGAAATATATAAATAAAGAGGCAGATAAAATAGGCTGTGCACTGCTTGCCTTGTATTGCTCAAGTTGAGTTCAAGGGCCAGTGTGTTGGATTTAGTGGCACCTAGTGGTGACAATGTAGACTGCAACCAACTGTATACCCCTTTCCTCAGCCCTCCCAGTCCACACAGGTAGAAAAGCTACAGTGGCCGACTCAGATTCACGCTCCCTAGCTTTTTCTTGTGCTAAATAATCATTTGTCACACCATAAAATGGTTTTACCGTTCTCTCTTCTTCTTCTTCTTCTTCCAACTGAAGCATTTTGCACCATCAAATTCAAGCTGTTAAGCTGCAACATAAAAACAGTAAAGGCCCGTGTTTGTTCATTCCGGGCTACTGTAGGAATACAGCGATGCAACATGGTGGACTCTGTGAAAGAGGACCAGCACTCTACTTATGTAGATATAAAGGGCTCATTCTAAGGCAAAAGAAACACAACGACTCTTAATTTCAGGAGATAAATACTCAACTGAAACCATAGTTAAGAATACGATATTCCATTTTTGCTAATGGGTCACTCTAAATCATACACACTGAAGCTTTACGTTAGATATTTTAGACATCTGTGACAATAAGCTCTGAAGACTGATTGATTTGAACAAACACATTGTCAAATATGCAATACCCTTTTCAAAATTCATCAACGGCATTGATTGGAATGACCAATAAAGTTGGTAGAATGTTTCAAGCAAACTAATTAAAAAAGCTGAGCGGGCTGAAAGTGCTACAGAGTTGATTTTGGGTCATTGCATCAGATTTTCTGCATGCAGGGATCATAACAGGGTATGCTGACCAACCTGCGAGACTTGAAGAGGTCTTTAGTTTCCTTGTTAGGGACATCGTGGAGTCCGGACTGGACCTCGTCGCAGCCTCTGGCTTTCAGCTTTCTCCTGAATTTGTTGGTGGGGTTTTGAAGGTGAGCTTCTCACAGCTCCAGCAGGAGGTTCATCCTCTGGGTTTAGGAATAGGTCATAGTTGAAACACACCTTTATCGGCTGCCCCTGGAAAAAACAACAGATTTCTGACCTTCTTGGGTGACTTCTGCATCCCTCCCCTACACACAGTCAGCTCTCAATGCCTCCATATTTTACAACAAAAGATGAAAGCTGAATGAATGAACCATCACCCTCAATAAAACAGACGCAGTTGTTTCATCTCTGTGTTCTCGCTCCAGCTAACATTCCTGAGATGAGTTCAGTGGTAGAGAGCAGGATGATTAAAGCTGAGAAAAGTCATGAAGACACTCTTGAAATTTCATAAACAAAGATGTCTTGTTTGTTTGTCTCTTGTGTTCTTTATCTTATATTTTTATCTTGTTCTTGAAGTAAACCTTGATACTCAGAGCCAGACTCCTCCTCCTCCTTTGTACGGAGGCTCTTTGCACACTGCAGACGCACAGATGTCTTGATGAAATACTGGTAGATGTCACAGTGACAATACGCTGACATTTGTGCTGGTGTGTGCAGGAAAGAACTAGAGACTAAAGCCAATCAATTTTTCTTTCCCTGCAGAACTAACAACCTCCCTTGACCCATTTCCAGGGGGAAACAGTGCACAGTCCTTTTGAGTTTTAAATGTGTTATGCTGCATTTCGTCATGTCTTTAATGCTGCACTTTAAACAATGTCAACTGTGGTTGTGTATGAATTGAGCCACAAGAATAATTTTGCCTTCCATAAACATAAAACGAAAGAACGTGCAGTGGTGTGCATTTTTAAAAAACTCAAAATCATACCTCTCTTGGGTTAGCTCTCGTGCAAAGTGAAGAAATCTTTCTCTACCAAGTGCTGGATGTCATCGGTCTGTGGTCCTCAGACAAAAACAGTCCAGGCGTGGGTGAAATCCTCTGATGTTTCTTTCTCCCTTAGCGAGGCGCTGTGGCCCAGCTCCAGTCCAGATTCACCAGAAGATTACACTGAAATGTATAGAAACAAGACAGTAAAACACTGTTATAGGTTTTGATTAGAGACAGGAGTATTGATCTTGATTGCCATCACATGACCATAATTATATTTAAGTGCTGTGATTGCAGCTGAGCAAACTCCAGAAGTTTAAAGCCCACAAAAGGCATTTTTAATTCAAATTATAGCAGCGAGTTGTGTTACAAGACACATCCGCAAAATCTGACCATAGCAGGCAATGACCGGAAGTGCCTGACCGGAAGTGTAGTCCAAAACTTGGGGGAAAAGGTGTGTGCAGGGATTATGAGATGCAGCCAGACTATTCATCCTGTCACTCCTAACTACAGTTTCCTTAGAAAGTAGCAAATACATCAGCATTTGTCCTGCTAGCATAGCTTCAGAATGAAACTACTATCAGCCACGAAAAGATTAAATGAGGAGACACAAAGCTGCTGTACCTGGTGGTCCATGTTAGTCTGGCCTCTTCAAGAAGTCAAGCAAAAAACAGAGCGATTTCTCCATCATTTCTTTTTAATCTGACAGACCAGGCACAGAAACGCCGCCATCATCAGTTTAGACGGATGTTAGTGCAGCTAGTTAGCTAGTTACCATCCAGGAAGTGTCTTTGTCATACCCTTGTCATCCTGGCCGTGACAGCTGACAGCTTAAAGTTAGTTCCCCAACAGCTCTCTAAACAGTTTCTGTCCTTAAACGGAGTCAAAGTCATGATTTACAGCCTGAAGTTGTCCACACTGTCAGTTCCCATCACAGGGTTTCTACATCCGAGTTAGCGCACTCCGCCTCTCAGCCAATCAGGGAGCAGGAAATTTAAGCGGTCTAGAAAGGAGCCAATCGGAGCGCTCGGTAGGCGGGACAGTCATCCGTGACTCTAATACAAAAATTAATGTTGTTGATCCCACAGCTGATCCTCCCTCAGACCCCTTAAATGTCTCAGCAATGATCCCCACACCTCACCAAACACAGCCCTCTTTCCTGTATTTTTATTTTTGTACTTATTTTATGTAATCTTGAATCTAAGCTTCCCCACATGGAGCTCTCTCAGCCACATCTCACATAAAGAAACAACCTTCGCCTTCATAAAAAACGTTAGTTATTTATTTACTTTTATTTTACAATGCCATTTAAAGAAGAACAAAGATCCAAATATAATATATATATATAATGTACCTGTAACTCCACAGGTGATCACATTCATCTTACTCTTACTCCGCCTCTGTCTACAAAGTGTACTTTAAATGTCTCATCTGATTAAGTACGTCTCTTTTCCACAGAGTCAGGGAGTGAGGGCCCGCTGCAGTCAGGTCTCTGTGGTGTTCGGACTTTGATGTGAGATTATTGGGCCTCAGCTATGTGACAGAAGGTCACCACTCTCTCACTGGCTCAGCGGCGCCTCCTCTTCTTCCCCTGCCGCTCAAACTGATCCAGCCTGCCCCTCAGTCAAATCCGAGTCAAAGAAGTCCCACCTGGCTGTCCGACAGGAGGGTGTCCCACTTGTATTGAGACGTCAACCTCTAAATCCTCCTTTTCAATCTGTGGGGAGAGGCAGACATACAAAAGCAAACCATGTTGCACAGGTTTGACACACAAAACAGAACTTTATTGTTATTAATAGCAAATGTTTTTCAAAACTTGTCCAACATGAAAAAAAAAAGAATGTACATCACAATTCTTCCATTATAACCAAAAATACAGTTGTGTCCTAACTTACAAGGCTTTCAACAAAACCAGAACAAGCATTTTGATAAATGATATGCAAAAAAACATGTATTTATCTAGGAATGAATAAATAAAAAAACAATGTCGCCTTATGAACAACTCATCGCAGATTAGTATGGACACGAGTTTTGACTTTTTCTTCTCTGAATGTTTAATTTGAAGGATTGTTAGAGACCTGACCAGGAAGAGTCTGGTATATCACACGCAAAAAACAGAACTCAAAGAAAGGTTAGTCTACAGCCGTTCTAGCAGCTGTGTGAAGATGCTCACAATGACAGATCATCACATAGTGTAATGTTTACTCTTTTTTACCATCTAGTCACTAATTAGCATCATTGTAGGCTGACAAGAATGTCATCAGTTTTTCAGGTTTTTAGTCATAAACAAAAGCGTGAGACAAGCATTAGGCGATTTAGTTATGGAAAAGAGGAAGAGGAAAAGTCAGTAGGATTCATCCTCTGTGCACCATGAATATCTGCACAAAATCTGATGGCAGTTCATCTGATGTTGTTGAGCTGTTGAGACACTTCAGTCTGGGCCAAAGTGGTGGACGGCGCCTGACATTGGCGTGCCTGGAGCCACGCTGCTAGCATGGCTAAAGATGATCTTTTAACTCTTTCCCTTGGGGGTCCCGACCCCCAGGTTAATGATAACTGATTGAAGACAGTCATCATGCCATCTGAATTAATGCCACACACATTCTGATTTATTTGCTACCTTTCTCTCATCCTCACACCACCTATCACCAGCTGATAATCAAAGATTACATCTCTAAAAGCACTTTTGAATGTCTCATCACCCACAGGAGGTCACTGTTGAACACTGAAATGCTGAGAATGCCTGCGTGCATTTCTTTTTGTCAAAGATCTATTGTTGTAACCATTGTATCTTTCAGGAAAGCTCATGTGAATGGAGGCACAATGTGCCTGAATATTCTCAAAACATCACCAAAATCCACCAAGAGCTTTTACAACAGAAGGGCTTTTGAAAGTTCAACGATGAATTAGTCGTACAAAGGAAATAGATTTGCATGTGACTGTTGTGGTCAGACATACAAATTAACCTTCGCCGCATTGCAGAGGTCGTGAATGAAACAGGTTTTCCTGAGAAACAGACCAGAAAAGATGTAATACTGACAGATATGTGTTACTCAAATGCTATAAATGCAATCAATATGAACAAAGCTCAAACTAGCTCAGAGGACATGGCGAATGACTGTGAAACGGCCATATGCTGAGGTGTTTTAAAACTCCATATAAACACAAACAGGAAACTGTTGCGATGAAGAATTACAGTAGTTATTGTTTGGTAAAAAACAGTTTAATCATGAGAAAACATTCTTCACATCAATATGCTCCACCACGCACAGAGTCAAATGTGCATTCATGTCTTCAAAATAAATCACGGCAATTGATTCATGAATACAAAAACACTGTCAAAGACAAACACACAATGTTGCGTATTTTTGCAGTCATTCAGCGTGCCTATATGTAGGTAAATATAATATGCACAACCTCAGGTTCAACATCAGTCGACTTTAAACACAAGCTGCCCTGCAGTTGTGTTTACTCTTATTTTTTAAAATGTTCATATAAGTTCTCCCATTAAAAATACAATCACATCATGAAAATAAACAAATATCTCAATTAAAATATTACCTAATGCTCTGAATTCGTTACTGTTTTAGAAATATGAAACTGCAGGATAAAAATTCAGTCATCAGTGCTACCGTATAAATATAGAGCATATTTAAATATTCAATGGGTGATATATGGATGATGGATGGATTCACAGACAATGGGCCACTAGGCGAGGCCACAAATCAAAAACATAACAGAAATGACACTAAATTAAATCCTTTTTTATTTATTCCTAGGTTGTATTGTATGTTTTCATTTCTTAAAGTTTTTTTAAAGTGAGCTGGTAGATGAATTTCACTGTACTGAGCTCTGTGGGTCTTCCAAAGTTAAAAATGACTTTAACTTCTTTAGCACCGTTTCTGTGTTTTGGTGGTGCCCTTCAGGACAATGTGAGGTAGACCAACAGCCCATTTATCACACGGCCAATACTGCAGTCCAGGCAGCGAGTACGGTATCTCATAGTTGGCATCCAGGTAAGCTATCAGGGTGCTGCCATAGGCCACAGCTATCACAATCAGAATGTGCCTGGAGGATACAGATAATGGAGATCAATACATGCAAGCACGTCCTTGAAAGAAACCACCCTGTCTCCTAAAAATGGCGTGTATATACTGCTGGTTTATTGTGCTTGAAGTTAACTTATTGGTCAGCACAGAGGATGCAGGGAAGTGTCATGGGGGTTCACATCCCGAGTGCCATGTGTGGTTGGGTTCAGTCGACAAAAGCACTTTGTCTTTGATTTCTTCCATATTAAACCTCAACCATGATCATATCCTAACTGTAACTAAGTGCTGTGAGTGTCACATAACCATAAAAATGTTTTCTATGAGTGGATATTGATTTACAAGGATGGATATTGTAGAGTAAACAATGAAATATGTTGTCAGTAAACCTTTTGCAGATACGTTCATTGAAAATGTTTCCTTGTTAACGCTTGTCAAAATCATAATATGGGTGGGAATTATGTTTCTTCCTTAATTGATGGTGCAGATTAGGAGAATACACATATAAAGGTTTGGAAAGGAAAGGAAAGGAAACCAGGACTTACCAGATACCGTGCAGGTAGCAGAAGTTTAGCCTCTGCCAGAAGCTGCAGCCAAAGCGATCACTAATCCAGCAGGAGATGGCGAGCACCCACAGAGCCACCGACAGCTTGGCCAGTCGCAGAACCTTCTGGTCAGTGCAGCTGAGAAACAGAGAAAAGTGCTTATTATAACGGGTCAAAACTGCACCGAAACCTGTTACGCATTCCTGGAAACACGAAAGACTTCATACCATCTCATCTCGACAGCCAGAGTGTAAAGCAGGTGGAGGCCGAAGCAGTTTAAAGCGTAGGCATTGGCTGTAGGTTTGATAAATGATGACACGGTGCTGATGACAGTAACCACGAGGACGAGGCTTGAAAACGTGGACCTGTGGACAAAAAGAAAGAGAAAAGAGAAAGAAAGGTGTGAGGCAAAGGTTCAGAAGCATTACCATGAGGTCCTGTCACACATCTCATACGTTCTTATCATAAAAATTATGATTATAGCCACTTGAATCAGTATCAGAAATATATCTTTATTGTTAACTGATCTCCGTGACTTTCCAACAAGAAGTGTTCACAGTCACAGTCAGGCCCCCTGACCTGCCTCGCCTGTGCCTGGTATTTAGTAATCAATCATCTACAGGAGGATCAACCCATTACTTTGAAAAACTGGAAAATCAATGTGAGGTTATTGAATAAGGGCTGTGGGTTTCCTTTCAGGTGCTCATCAAATTTTAATTAACCTTTTCCCCGTGGTTAAATATTTAGACAGGTTGGATGGAGGTCCAATCTTCTCACAATAGTGAGAGCCCTTTTTCTGTCGCATTAAGGTGAGGCCAGCAGCACCATATTGTTTCTTTGTGAAAATGACTCCGGTCAGGGCTGTCAGACAGGCTCCTCAGCCAGCACAGGTTTGGTTTCAGGGTGGCGTGCCTTGGAAATGCTGTCATTGTTTTTTTCTTGTTAAACAATTATTGAGCTGTGTTTTGGAGTCCTTGGTGACACACACACACACACACACACACACACCACTGAATAAAGACACAAACAAAGACCTCAGACGAAGTCATTTGTTGCTGGGTTGGTTGCTGAGAGGTTGCTTTACCTGTCTTTGATAAAAGAAGGGAACAGCCTGCGAGGGAACCACACAGCGTATCCCACCGCCAGCACCCACAGGATGGACAGCTCGTCCAACATCTGGCCCATGAAACTAAGGGTCATGTGGAAATACGCAGAGAAGAGCCCTGAAAAACAAGAGAACTGTCTTTATAATGTAAAATAATGATGTTTTCACTATTATAGAAGAAAATAGCACCTGGGGACCAAAGAAAATTGTGAATTACTGGATAATTTTACTTCTCCTTTATTCACATAAAGCGAGAATAATTCCTCTTTAAATGCAAATGGTTGCATGTAGGGCTGCAACTAACAATTATTTGGTCTATAAAAATATGAAAATCCCCCTCACAGGATCCCAAGGTGAGGTCTTAAAATGTCTTGTTTTGTCCAACCAACAGTCCAAAACAAATTTGCTTTACTTTCAAAGATAAGTAAGAACATATTCACATTTCAGAGACTAGAACCACTGAAGAACTACTTAAATGAGTAATGAATAATCAAAACTGTTGTGGGTTAATTTACAGTTAAGATACAAATCATTGCAGCTTCAGTGGATTGCAGCCTTTGCTTTGTTTGAACGGATCACAGGCCAAAAACGTAGGGAACCACCACTATGAACACAACGTCCCACGTGACGAGCTCATCAGTCTGTGTGTTCAGTCAAATCACACACACAGTGATTCACGATTAATGGCTTAATGGCTCATGTTCACATGTCAGATTCAAACAAGAACAGTCATTAAGGTACTAATCCTGTACCTAAAATGATGGGACAGGAAGAGGCAAACACGGACGTTAGGAATAAAGAAAATGGCAGAGTGACTGACCTACAAATATCATCATGATCCAGACTATGTGAATCGCCAGGTTCCTCTCTTTGGCGTAAGGGTGCAGAAGGTAGAGCATGATGGGAGATATAATGAAGAAAACAAAGCTGCTCATCTGCAGGGAAAACATCAATTAATCAACAAAACAACCACAACCAACCAATGCCCCTGTTTTCTGTGAGATGAGGCATTTATTTCCAATTCAATAAATGAAATATCACCAGAACCAGCTTGATTATAGATATTATTCTGCCAACATAAATGTTTCCTGAAGTGAGTATTGACATGCAGTAAATGTTGCAGTACAGAGAGGAACTTACAGTGTTGAAGTACTCCACAACATGCTCAGAGTGTTTGTAGTTGTCTTCACACCAGTCGACCTCTGAACTCTCATAAGAGAAAACTCCTGCCATCCTTTCACTGGAGTAGACACCTGTCAGACGGAGAGAGGGGAAACGTTACCCACTGGCTTCTAATAGCGGGAGCGCACCCGCAGTTTTACAGACTTTTGTGTCATGTGTCCCCCTGCAGATAAAATGGGTGTGTATCCTGGCAGAGGATTTGCATGTAGGTGGTTTATGGAAATCAGTTTCCACCCTCCCCTGAGTTGCATTTATACCTGCATTCAGATGTAGCTTCACGCCCTTTTCAGGATCTTCAAGGTAGCCGTTTATTATCTGTTCAAATGTGCCATGAGAAGTGATTAATAACCCCTTTCTGCCAGGGGGGCCTCATTTATAAAACAGTCTTAGGATCAATTTCGATCTTAGATATGACTTAAACAGAAAACCCACATATAAGAAGTTATTTATGAACTTTATTTTGACCTTGAAATGATCTTATTAAGTCTGGACTTGGCTTAAGTGATTTTCCTGATAGTTACGGAGGGGTAACCTATTGCAGTTTGAGACGCCTGTGATGAACTTTGCATTAGCTTTATGGACTTTACGAGAGGAAATATCAATTAGATGTGTGAGGAATTCATTGGCAAATGCGTGGTGTTTTTAATTAAATACAGGATGTGATGTTCCATAAATAGTGTGTCAAATTAGAAAGATGTGACAGTTCTTGTGTTGTTGGAAAACACTGAAAATCAGAGAGTTTTCAGAGACAAGAAAGATCCACGGCTTAGTGAGTCGCCATGATCTCATCTTCCAAAAAGTTGGCTTTTCTCTTCTGGACCTTGGCTATTCCTGACCGAACCCTCATTTGTGCCAGCAGTAGCCTCTATAAGGGGACATCACTGACTGGGAGGTAGGTGACATCAACTCTAAGTTAATTTGAGATTTCCAGTTTACAGGTGAGTGATCTATCTGCATTAGTGAGGTTTTTTTATGCTCAGTATCTTGTGTGAATCTAACCCGAGCACCAATCACCAGTCAGAAAATACAGCACATACTGACACATATTAAATTAAGTGGGTTATGAGGACATGATGTGATGTAATGTGATGAAAAAAAAAAATACTGTGGTTGATTAAGATTCAAATATAACACCATGGCACATGAAGAATTACACTACATACATCCAGTCCAACACCACCTTTAACTATGACCTCAATGATAAACAAATAGGTGAATTTACATATTTCATACGAAAACTGATTATTATGACCATTATACAGGTGGATGTTATGGCAGTTGTGTTGAGTTACAGTAGATTGTACAGGTGTGGCCAATAAAGTGTCTACTGAGTGTAAACAGCAGATAAAATAGAGCATAAACACAACAGATGCGGCTTGATTGAATATAATCGGATTGGGATTGTGTGTAATAAATCCATTATTATAGGATTATTATGTTGATAAATGACACTTGAGGGAAAAAAGTCACCACTCATGGCCACACATGCACTCCCAGCCACTGTAGGAATAACAACAGGAATATTCTAGTGATTTCTTGTTAAAGGTGAGACAGTTTCACACCTGTTTCTAGTCTCAAAAAGAGTAACCTGTTAGACTAATTAACTAGTAATAACCAATAAGAGGTGTTAACCTGAGTATCCTGAGTATCATATATAGTAGGTATCTTACCTCCCATGCTGCTGTGGTCCCAGGCTGCGCTCAGTCAGAGATGTTTCAGCTCCAGGTGGTTCAACAGGTGGATCTGTTGGGGCGGAGCACTGAAATCCTCCCGAGCCTGTCGCACGACACGTCACTAATAATCACACTGAACGGGTTTTCGTCTCTGGGCCAAACATGTAACCACTGCAACATGTCTGCAGTGGACCCATTTTTTTTTTCCCCATGAAATGTTTTTGGCTTTATTGGGGAAAACACTTCATTTGACTTCATAAGAAATACGAGACAAAAATTGTGGATAAAAACTATGCAGCGAGGTAAAAAGTACTTTAAAATCCAATAAGGGCACTTTAAACTCATAAATTATATAAAAGGCATTTATGGTATGTGTGTAAACTCGGTGCAGCACAATGTTTTAGCACCATTACTGCATTCCATAGATCATTTACATGTGAGAATTATTATTTAAATAATATAAACAAACAAAACGCATATATGACAGCCTAACATCAACATCAGCTGCCACAGGAGGCTGCTGGACTGTCTGTGATCGCAGCTTCAGATGTTAACAGGAGGATCAGTCGGTCCATCTGCCTCCGCTGCACCGGCCATGCAAATTTCAAAATAAAAGCACGAACGCTCTGAGTGGGCGGAAGTGTCTGTCTCTCTCTCTCTCTCTCTAAGTGTGTTAGTTTTATTAAAAGCTTTCATTTAAAGCTGCATACATGTGTGACATGAAGTGGTGGAAGTTTTCATATCTTTATCTTTACTCTGATTCTTGTATCAAAGTAAGTATGTAAAGCAAAAGAAAAAAAAAATCCATTCAGAGTGTTAAAACTCTTTATTTTTCTCTTATTCATATATAAAAACAGATATTGATTTACTATGAGGGAATTACATTATTTTACAAAATCAATCACAAAAAAATGCAACATTTGCAGAAATAAAAACTCACATTAACCGTGAAATTAGTAAGTCACCTGCTGTTTTGTTCGTCTATAACTTATTGATGACACAACCTAAACCAGTGCAAAAGTCCTTGAGGTAAAAATACAAAAATATATTTCTGTTTTTTATTGAGGTGATAAAATACAATGAATAAATTGTTTTTTTTGATTCACCTGAAGCAGGTTTGTTATGGTGCAAATGTAACAGTCAAGTTCATTTGTTGTACAGTCAACATTTCTATTATTACTTGATTCTATGCTGTTGTCTCAATCAGCAAAACTGAGCAGGATTGAAAATTGCTCTGGAGAAAAGTTTCAGGCAAATATAAACGCTGTAGACACCACAAAGCAATGCAGTATTTTTAGGTCACTGTTACTGCCTTAACTGTGTTAAGGCAGTAACTTTAACTATGAGTCATGTTCAGTGACGAATCAAAGAAAGATGTCGTGGGAGGGAGGGTGAAGTCAGAGATCTCGTTGGTCAATCGGAACAGGACGGACTGGGGCAACGACTGATGTGAAACCTAAGCGGCTCTTTGCAGTCGACCTGTGTTTGAACATCATGACCATAACGGTGTCCTGTGCTCTGCTCGCACAACACCATCCCAAACAAGTTATCTGTGGATCAAATGTCAGCGAGGTCCACCCCTAACGAGCCCTCTTTCCATTATGGATGAAGATCTTCCATGCAACCAATTCACAGGCAGTTTCTTTAGCGAACAGTGTGTGCTGCAGATTACACATATTTATAGACACAGACAAATCCACCAGGATGAATCAAATCTTATCCACATAGTTACCAGGGAAGAGACCTTCCCTTCCATGAATCCTGCCTGTCCACCAGCCTGAGGGATCTACAGAGAACATAAGCAGAGGGAAATATTATTAGCCACTAATAATCAAATCTATCAGATCAATCAATTTAGAGCCTACTGTTTATTTATTTTGATCGCTCTACATCTTGCTGCGTTTTTATCCACAGACCGTCTTTGACGAGGTCGAACTCGTCATTGACTTCAAAGCTGATCTCGTCCGTGTCCTGGCCGATGTACTGATATAGCGCCCGGCAGCGGGGCCCCTGGGGTCGAGGCTGAGGTTTAGGAGCAGGAGGAGGTCGCTGACTGATGCTCCTTTTCCTCTGCTTCCTGTGAGAAACAGAGAAATGACAAAGGGATGAAAGGAGCTGCTGATGACATGGACTCGTAAAGTTTCTTTGAGGCTAATTGGCCCGATAAGGACAGAGAGTTAAACTACAGAGAATACTTTTAAGTTTGCAAATCTTCATCAGTGAAATTTTTCATGCTTTATCTTTATGGTTTCTTTTTAAAACCTAAGTACAAAGTCAACCACAAGTAAATAAAAATCACATTCAAAATCACATTGACATTTGTAATAACACAGATTATTGGAGCAAAACCTTGCTCAACACTATACTGAGCGGGCCACTCCATATGTCAAGACCTTTGAGAATTAAACATCACCAGATCGACAAAATGGGCCAGTCCGTGGATCTCTTAAGAGAGCTCCCAGTAAATCAAAAATAAATTGTGTGGTAGCAGAGAGGGCAGCATAAATCACAGCCAAAAGTGGTGGAAGGACATTAGAGAGAGTGATTACAAAGGAATAAACCAACAGGTGCCCTGGCTTTAACAGAAGCTAGTGGACCAGCAGCTGCAGTAGCCTGGAGGTGGCAGCAGGACTTCAGCTCTCCATAAACAGGTTTATCTCTCACTTGTTTAGGCTCATTAAGTGTTGAGCCTCACCCTGACGTACCCTAACAAGTCAAGCTCGTACGCACTAATTTTGAGTGACTAATCCGCTCCACCCACACATTCTGTGACTGTCCCTTCCTTCCCTTTTATTCGTGTCTCACAAGGGGATCTTTCTTACCCTGACATGCCCTGGTCGGGCACATTGAGGAAGTCCATGTTCCCCTGGTTGTACTGGTTGTGGGCTGGGGGTCGGGGGGCCCTCTGGGAGCCCAGTTTGGGCAGGGCTGTGCTGGGAGGCGGGCCCTGTTTGCGCGGGGAGGAGTATGTGATATCTGATGGTTGGTGGTGAGGGGCCCTGGAAAACTGGGCTGCTCCATTCTGATGTGCTGAGGAGAGAGAGAGTGGAAAAAAATAAAGATAAAACCCAAACAACCTCCAAATGTCAGTACAGCTGAATAAAAACCTTGAAGAAATGCTACTTAGATATTAGCTTAAAAATCTAGTTTTTTTAATTATAAAGTGGGTTTGGAATGGTAGTGGTTGAAGAAGTATTCAGATATTTCATCTAATAAGTACATCAAATTTATGCTACTTTATGTACTGTTGGATAGTTTAATGTATAACAATTCATACTTTAAAGTCATACTTTACAAGATGATTTTGTATATAAAACCCAGATCTTCATAGTAACTAGTAACCTTAGCTGTTAAATAAATATTTGAATATGAAAGAAAGGTTGAAGCATAAAATGGAAATAAAGTAGCAGCACTTGATTGGTCACTTTTCAAGTCTACAGGGCCAGTTTAAATAAAATATACAGATAAAATACTGAGCATAACAATGAAAATTAAAGTGGTACAGGAAGGTTTTTAGAACGTGTGGCTTTACCTCTAGTATGTCCATTATTTCTCCCTCCACCATGAGACTGTGGAGCACTCTTCCTGGTGGGCTCTGAGGAAGTACAGTACATGCTTAGTTACAACAACATTCATATATAAAGAATCTATGCATAGAAACGTCTTTGTAATCTTTTGTTCATTTGTGTATTAAATTTTCTCTACACTTGCTCCTCCTGTGCTGCGTCATTATTATTTTTAGCTTACTGGAGGACTTGGGTAGACCGTCCCCAACGGTGATGGTGAGCGTCTTCCCTCCGGGTTTGAGCTGGGCCAGGTCCCCTTGCCCCCTCTGAAACACCACCACCCTGGAGCCACCGCCCCCCCAGCCCTCCTTCTTCACTCTGAACTCCAGCCTGAGAGGGAAGACAGCGCCTTAGTGGTCTGTGTCTGTGGGTTTCTATGTAAATGTGAGCGTGTGAGGTTCCCTCACCTGTCAGTGAAGGAGATTGTCAGTTTTCTCTGAGTCACGTCCTCGTAGCGTTTCAAGAGCAGGCTGAGGAACTCGGTCTTAAAGTTGGACTCCAGCAGACTGTCGTACTGGGCCTCGTGCAGGATGAAGAAATCATCCTGTCTTGTACTGAAGCAGCGAAAAAAATAAAAGATCCATTAGGAGCTTTAAGGCAAGAAAATGTTGTCGAACTGGTGCACCAACCAGTCATAACCAATGATAAAAATACTCCATCACAAATAAAAGTCATACATTTAATTTCTACTTGGGTAGAAGTAATGAAGTATTATCAGCTAAATTTACTGCAAATATCAAAAGTAGGTTGTGCACACTTGGCTATTTGCAGCGTATCAGTTTATGTTTGAACTTTCAGTCTGTTAGACCTTCAGTAGAGCAGACGTCAATGTTGAAGTTATTCAAAGTGTAATTTTTAGATAATGGACTGTATTATATTACGTAACATTTAAATCTGAAAACTAACTTTTAATTACAACTGTCAGGAAAATGTAGTGGAGTAAACAGCACAATGTTACACGCATTGTGTTTTCTGTTCAATTTTGTATTTCAATATTTTGTATTGTTGTGACTTGACCTCTGTATCGCACTCTGGCACAACAATTTCCATAAATAGTCATTCTTATTCTTATTCTTATTCTTAAAACGATGACTTAAGTACAGTGCTGAAGTAGACGTACCCAGACACATTGTTAGCTCATACTTGTGAAGGCCTGAAAACGTAGCTGATAAAAAGCTTCATAAAACTAAGTGAAACTTCTGTGAATTGTGAGTTCAGCGGGATATGTTCATGCACTGTTGCTGCAGCAGCGGCCTCTCATACAGCGGTTACTGACTGACCAGGTAGCATTGCTAGTTTTTGTACTTTCCACTGCAGAAGTGAAAACCTACCTGAGAGAGACGCCGCTGATGCTTCCAAACTCCAGTTTTCGTTTAAGCACCTCCTTTATCTGTCCCTTCTCGGGCCCTTTCTTCACCTTCTCTCGGCCAATCAGATAGATGCCCTTGGGGGTCAAGATCAAGTCTCTCTTGATAGACTGGGTGTGAGAAAAAAAGAAGTGAGAACTGTGAGTAATGCCAGAAAGGAGAAGAAGAGTGGGTGGCTTTGGGGAAGAGGTATATACTGTGAAATTTTTTTGTCAAATTCATAAAGAGGAATTTTACTCAGGTCTAAAGAAGGAAACACTAACATCATCTTTAATAAAATGAAACATAACAACGCTTCTTAAAGCTTCACCTTGAACCTGCGATCAAACTTGTTGACAGAATCTGCGAAGTCGACACGCTCCCTCTTGGCCAGGAACTGACGCAGCTCAGGCCTCTGCTCCAGACCGAGGTAATCTCCGACAAAGTTCCTGTTGATGCTGTTCTTCCTCCGCTCCTTGGAGTTGTACAGGATGTCTGAAGCTGTGTCGCAAGCATGGACAAACAGTCAGAACGGCAGTCCAAAATGTGCACTTTAGCGGGGACAATGTTTCTGTCTTTGTAACTCACCCTCCTCTCTCATCTGTTCGTACTTCTTCCTGGCAATGAATCTTCTCCAGGATTTCTGAATGATCCTGGCAAACGTGTCAAACTTCCTCTCCCTCATCTCCTCGAGTAGGAAAAGCTGTGGAGCATCCAGCGTGAGGAAGGAGTGTAGGTTTATCATTTATTACATCATTTGAAACAGTTCAGTTCAATGCAGGTCATACCAGGAAGAGCAAGATTCTTTATTTAAACTTGATTGCTCAGTAAAGACAAGAGAAGCTGCAGATTCAAGCGATTCAACACTAAGACCAACTCCTCCCTCTAACATTAATTCTTTTTGATGGCATTGTCAAAATACTCAGCTACAAGTAACAGAGCTGGACTCAAAAGGTTACTTAAGTAAAAGTGTGTATTATCTGCAAAATGTGCTCAAATGTAAAAGCCCTCATTTGATAGAAAAATTGCCACTTAGAGTTTTATACTATTATATAGTTTATCAATAACCTTCTATTGCTGATGCAGTACTATTTTACTAATTTTAATTAAATTATTTGCTGTTATGTAGTTTTATCTGTAAAAGTGCAAAGTAATTTAAAGCTAATATCTTTATCTGTAAATAAACTGGTAACTAGTAACCCTCGGAGCTATAGATGAGTGGAAGTATAAAGTGGAATGAAATGAAAATACTCCAGTAAAGTATAAGTAACTCAACTTTGCACTAAAGTTCAATGCTTAAGTAAATGCACTTAGTTATACTCCACCACAGATCAATACAGATGAAAAATACAACCCTGACTGAAATATATAAAATGTTTGTTACCGATTCAGGGTTCTTGACAAAGACCTTGGTGCGCCCCATCTGGTACTGGTCATTATCCATGTTGACGGACCGGAGGAGGTGGAGGACCCCCTGTTGCTCTGGACCCCTCCAACACGGCCATGTCTCCACCGTCAGAATGGCATACCTGAATACAACAAGTGCACACACACACACGGCAGATGTACACACATGCCAACCAAAAGTCACTTCTTTCAGGACAAACACACAGTGGAGGGTGCAAAAAGGATCAAACTCACCTCATCAGAAACTTATTGAAGACTCTGCGGTACGCAAATCCAGCCCGTCTGACCCGTATGTTTTCCCGCAGTCCCAGGTATTCCACCTGATGCCTGACCCTAAAAGCAGATGGAACGCCGTCATTCGTTAAGAAGTCCGTTAAGTGTGTTTTGTACATGTAAGTCACAGTGAGGATGCTGACCTGCTCTCCTCCCAGTCTTTGGGCCTTTTTGTCTCATTGGGTTTGATGCAGCGTATATAGTGTGGAGTGCATTTCATCAGCGTGTTCACCAGATCGTTAGCTTGTTTCTATCAAAAACACCAGCACATCATCAATGCACTGTTACAACCCGAAACCTCTGTCTTTCTTTTTTGTGCTTATAAAACTGACCTTGATCTTGGAGCTGGCTGTGGTCGGCCTGCCTTTCTTGTCTGTGTTGAGGTTTTCAGGGAACAAGCTACGGATGAAGTCACTGTAGAGACAAATTCAAATGTTTTTTCATTGAATTTCTTTACTAAACACAGCACAAGTCCAAAAACATCAGATAGCTGTCAGAGACTTACTACTCGCTGCTTTGCATGAGCTCAATGAGGTCGGGGAAAAGCACATCCCGGTTTCTCTCGCAGAAGCCGTTGATATCATACGACACCTGAGACGACACCAGACATTATAACTGCTGTGAAAACTTTACCAACCAGGCAAACGTTATTAATATTTAGCAGAGAACATTGCTTAACAATTCTGAATTCAATTGTGCTTGTAGTTCAACGTGCCCTGGCGACAACAAACATGTTTACTTCCTCTTGGTGTGACTAATTCCCCAATTACAACACACATCTGCAAACAAGCGCTAAAGGCAGCAACACCACTGTGGTCAATAAATAAAATGCATAGGTTGCTCCACAGTCTATGCTCAATACAACAGGTGACTGTGCTGTTAAATCCCTTCTAAAAAATACTTTTGCAAACATGCTTTTATGTGATTTTAGTCAATTTTATTTTTATGTAGAATTTGCGATTTATTAATTGTATCGCAGTTTCTTTGTGTGTTTATAGTTGTACCTGTTTTACCTCATATATTAGCCTATGGCTATTTTTTGTTGCTGTTTTTATATAATTTTGACATTATGGCTGTTTTTATATTGCATATTAACTGTTATTTCATTTTTGTAGTTACTGTTTTGTTTTTTGGGGTTTTATTGTAAAGCACAACATTGTTTTTTATAAAAACTACCCTAGAATTTAAGTTATTATTATTATTATTATTATTAACAAAGGGCGGGATTTCTGAGACAGGTTTCAGGTTCCTACCTTGCCAGCGTAGTGATGTATGACGAAGCCGGAGTTCCAGCTGTTGAAATGTTCATGTGTTCCAACAGCGGCCTGCAGTTTCTGCAGCAGAGTACCATCTGCACCCTCTCCTTTGGCATGCATAGTGGCGCACACGTCATCCAGCACGCTCATTACACCAGGAGGGTTCTGCAAGGAGAGGAGGCGGTGGATGAATTTTACTGTAAACAGATTTTACGCACGTGAAAGTGGGAAAATAAAAGATCCACCATGCAAATATACTGTTTAAAAAGTCATTATTGCTTATTATTGCTTAAAATATTGGTAAAACCATTCAAGCCAAGCAAGAGAACTAATTGTTTATGTTTCTCAAAAACTAAGTCAGGAAAAAAGGTCCCCAAAAAAATCATGTGATGCATCAATATTTTACTCTGTATTTTGCACGAGGTGATTCTTTGCTGTTTTTATAGACGTGCTGTTTTTTGAGGTAGAGCACCCAACTAGTTCCGTGCAGGAGAAGCACATGTTTCCTTTTATAAACCGCTTCAAACTGATAAACCCCGTATTTACATGCTTCTAATTATATGTTGGTTGATGCACTTATGAGCTTACCAATTTATTTTCAATGAGGTCGCACACAATCTTGTTGTTGAAGTACTGGATGGGAGTCCACTTGATGCCCTCCTGAACATACTCTTCCTGGGTGAGGATTACATGACAGAAAAGAGCAAAAAGGACAACTGATTGAAATACGTTTTAAGACGTTTTATTTCCACCCATATTCAGACTAAATCAAACAGAGGCTCACATTGTGTCTCTCTATCAAACAGAACTTATTTTACTCAACATAGAGCAGAGGTTAAGAGACAAGGATGACAAATCATGAGATGCAACAGAATTCATAAAAGCAATAAATTGCGCTGTAGCTACCTGCTCAGCCTTCAGAGTCAGTTCAATAAAGATCTGTTGCAGTTTCTCGTTGACAAAGTTGATACAGAACTGCTCGAAGCCATTTCTCTGCCGGGGGAAGAGCACAATCCAGTCAATGTCAGATTATCAGCACTGAAAATCAAATCCTGCTGTGCTGCACCACATGTAGAACTAACATCTGTTATTTTAGTGGCTGCCTATTAATGCATTAGACTGTAAATTGTAAGAGGGCTAACCTGGAATATCTCAAAGCCATAAATGTCAAGTACTCCGATACTGAATTCTTCGTATGGCTTTTGGATGGCTTTATTTATGGCCTGGAGAAGACAGATGGCAGAAGAGAAATATAAAATACGAATGAATTTAAGTCAGCTTGTGACGGTATCCCATGTGGATGAAGAGAGCATGCTTTTCACTTCCTCGTACCTCCACCAGGTAGTCAAAGAGTCGTGCGTAGAGGGCTTTGGCCAGGGCATCTCGCGTGTAGGTGGCCTGCTCCTGGTTAAGGGTCACATTAATGGACTCAGACTTCCCTCCCCACTTTGAATCCATCTTCCGGCTGGTCAGCTTGTCCTGCAGACGGTTGGGGTCGATGCCCAGCAGATAGGCGGGGAAGGCGAGCACTGGAGACGAAAAATTGCGTTTCAAATCAACACAAACATATCAAATATGTAATAATGAGGCTGGTAATAAATAGTTCAGGTATGTTCAGCTTCAGGACTGAAAGTGTACCAACTATCTGATAATGTGTCTATTTATAATAAATGTAGATGTAACTGAACACAGTTGAAACAGCTATAGGTTTATTTCTATGACTCTAGACAGAGGGATGGTAAAATTGCCACCCTGGATGTAAACACCAATTAAATGTTGAGCAGGGAATCCCTAGGCAGCAAACATAGGAGAAGATAAACAAGGTAGAACCGATGTTCACAGATTCTATCAATTAGTCGAGTGTCTGCCACGGGACTGCTGTGTCATGGTGACCGCTAATTTACACATATTCCTTGGGGAAAAAGTGGGACAATTATAGCGAGTGCCAGGTGGGAATGTGTGTGCACGTGTATGGATGAGTGAATCCATGCGTGTCTGGTGTGTGATGTGCATGTGTCTCACTCACAGTCCGTGCTCTCCACCTGCCCGTAGTTGCCCGCCTCTATGAAGCTGATGTTTCCCAGGTGGAGGATGCCTGCGACGATCTGCAGCACCTGGCTCTGGATGTTGCCTGGGATCCCGATCACCTGCATGGCCTCCTGGAGAGCACAACATAAAAGGAGGCGGTGAGGGCATCGGTTTGTAGCAGTCAACAAACATGGGTTTTTGTTTACTATACATTTTTTGTTTCCTGTTATTTCTTAAAACTATAATACTCTATGAGGTTTGTCATTCTGTTCTTTATTTTCTACATCATGACACCTTAGAGCAGTGAATCCCGACCAGGGACCAAGGGTTTCCAGGGGAAGCATAAGAACAGTGGCTAAACCAATTAGAAAAATGTAAATCATGATCTAATGAATAAAAACATATATCCACAGATTGAATCTGCTGTGACATTTGAGTCTAAACACTTAGTTAAAAGTAATGAATAACTGGCTGAAAAAGCCAAATATATACCATTGTCTCTTGGAAGTCTTTGCTGTCGTTGGTGCCATCCACCTTATAGGTCCCAGACTGGTTGAGGTAGTAGTAGTAGTCTGGGGTCATGACGCCCAGGCTCTCTTTCTGCTGAGCGTTGGCGCCCTCTATCAGCTGGAAGACAACAGTGCAGGTACAAGAGCAGGTACACATGAAATAAACAAGCATTTTTAAGGCAGCTGTAACTGATCTGTGACAGTGTCTCTTATCAGCTTCCGACCTGATAGTAAATGTGAAAGTTCCTCTCACTCTCATTTTGGCTCACCACCCTCGACTTCTCCAGCAGGAAGTTTGAGATTTTGCCACCGTCTGGCTCTCCCCCTCTGCTGAACTGAATCTCAAAGTATTTACCCTGGTAGACATAAAATCAAAGTCAACAATCGAAGGTGGCAAACAGGCTGTCAACCGATGAATCTGTCAAATCTGGTTTAACGCAGCAGTTGCAGAAGCACTTCCCCTCATTGTGAACTCTTCCTGTCATACTACTAAAGGCTCATTAACAATAAATATAAGCAAATAAAGGTAATGTAGCATTAAACCTTTGTTTCAAAAGATAAAAGATGAAGATAAAAACTGTGATTTCCATGGTTGCTTCATCTGCATATTAAAGTAATTCTGATTCTGACGACCTAGAAGACACTCATATCTAACTGCACTGGTCCATACCCAAAATATCTCTTGCTACATCAATGGTGACAGGAAACAGTAGAACTAAAGCTGTGCACATGCATGTTGATGTGGTTTACAGCTGTGAAATTAGAGCAGCAGGACCCCACAGCTGAGAAACTAAAAGGGGATGAAGTGAAATGTCTTTTTATGAGCATCAAACCATCACTGTCAGCTGCAGCAGTGCCTCTGCTGTGCACTGTCACGCTAACTGGCATCTGAGCAAAAACGTTATGTATCCTTTTACACCGTTTTTCAGTGCAGACTGTACTGTCAGGAAACTCAGAGTATCTTTGGATCAGTTCAAAGTTATAGATCCAGATTATATAGATTAGTCAGTTCAAGAAAAAATGCTAAACATTCCTCTTCGAGCTTCTCAGTTGTTTTATGCGACAGTCCACAACTTAGAGGTTTGGACTGTGGGTCGCACAACAATGTCAATTAACTCTGAAAATATGCTGCAGACTACTGATTGTAAAAATAATTGTAAAAAATTATTAATTGAAAGACAGCAGTTTGAGTAATCAGAAATCTGTATCACTGTCTTTTTTTATATATAAAATGAGTGATGCATCCCTTTTATTGAGATAAACATTCTTGACTTTGGAAACAGCACCCTTTAGCAGCTCTTCTGGAGCTTTCAAATGTATCAAACGACAGCAGATTGAGATTTTTTTTGTCGTCAGTTCCTTCCAAGGTTGTGCAAAACGAGCGTTTCCCAACGTGGGTGAAAAAGTCGACGATGTGATTAGAAATACAGAAATGTTGTTCTGATGGATTTCATTTTAGCATCATTTGAAGTTATGGTTCTCTAATTTCTAAACTATGAGGAAATGTCTCTGTTTGCCTGGAAAAGAAAAATACAAGAGAAATAAAAGAGAAATCTGTCTAGACATTAACCCTGGTCATTATGTGTAGTGACCTGTGTGATGGTTGTGAATGTTAACAGTTCAAAAAGCTTTGCAACATGCAAAGGGAGGCAAACATTATATTTCTGGTCTGTCTACGTGTCTGTGGGTTTGGCTCTCTTTCTAGCTACAGGTTTCATTGAAATATGAAAGGCTTATCATTTATTTTACAACTTTGTTTCACTCTCAAGTGTTGTTTAGAGTAGAGTAATAGTTCAGTCATAGTTGTCAAAATCTTCTTCTTGAAAACTACATTTCCTGATTAATTTAAGCGTGCACCTATTTACAGTAGGTGTTAAAGTAAAGACTGTACTCACAAAACGACTAGAGTTGTTGTTGCGGACGGTCTTGGCATTACCAAAAGCTTCCAGCAGAGGATTTGACTGTAGGATGATGTCTTTTACATGCTGCAGCACACACACACACAACACACAATGAGACAACAGGAATACCTACACATCACACTGCCAGAAGTCTAAAGGTGTCTTGAGTCATTGCGCGTTGCCTCTACCTGAACTTTCGATCCTCCTCCAGATACTTTGGAAATGTATCCCATGATGTATTTGGCAGCCACCGTCTTTCCAGCACCGCTCTCGCCACTACGGCAACACCATGAAAAGTAGGACACAAAACAACATAACATTACTCAAACTACACCGGCACATGATGAGATAATGCTGCAATACAAAGAAACAGAACACGACCAACACCAAACAGACACACACACACACATGCAATGAAAAGGAAAAACAAGGCTGCTGTGATCACCTAATGATGACACAATGATTCTCCCCATCAATCATCATGTTTCTGTACATGTTATCAGTCAAGGCGTAGATGTGGGGTGGATTCTCATACTGGGCCTACAGGAGACAAACAGACACAAAGGTCAGTGCAGGTAATGGACTGTACAACAACAATTTGAACCTTAACATCACAAATTTACAGGAATTGCTGATAAAATGCTGAATAATTTTACTCACAGCTCCTTGATAAAGTTCGATCTCTCTGTCAGTGAAATAGGGCATCTGTTTGAAAGGGTTTACTGATATCAATACAGGTCCGATGTATGTCTGAGCAGTCACGTCAAGGAACGTGATGGAAAAATAAGCTTTTGAATCACCACAGAACTCAATCTACATTTCCACAAGAACTTCACCAATATTGTCTTTTTTAGGCCGATACGATACAATATCAATATTTGAAATCTAATCTAATATAAAATTACTTGTCACTACTTTTTTTTACATAAATACATGATGTTAACAAAAATTTCTGAGAAGCATCACTTTTACCTGTTTATTAAAGGATTGTGATGAATATTTGTACTGATCGGGACACAAATGTACGAAGGTGGGTTGCAAACGTTGCTATAGATCTGACAGTAAAGGGTGAACTAAATATTTTAGCGCTCTCTGATGTCTGATTTTTTTTTCAGACTAACAAATCAGGAGAAAACTTGTTTGAGACCTGCCTCTGTCTCAGCAACATACATGCCAACACAGGCAAAGTTTCTGAACCGTCTCTGGCGGGAGGCCGAAGTATAGCACGTTTCACTAAGTGTAGGAAAGTACAGTTGTACATGTTAACATTAATCAGCAGTGAGCAAATGTCCTCAGTGTACTTTGAAGCTGTTTCCAATTCAAAGCTGTCTCTCTACGCCTGCTCCACCAGCTTATTTTATCAAGCAGGTGTCGCCAAAAGCTAGACAGACGTTTCTGGACTTTGTTCTAGACATTTCGCTGAACAACAACTAACTAAGACGCATGCTGAGTAAAAGTTTGAAGAATTTTTTTTATTAAAACAGCTATGGCTCAGTACAGGTCGTCGTTAGCTGTTCAATTATACACTATTCATGCGTCATGAGGCGACCATGAGGTGACCGCTCCCACATAGGTGACAGGAAGTGTGTTCCATTTCACACCAGTGGCACAACCCGAAATACCCCATCTTTAGTTCTAGAGTATCTGTGACTATAGCAGCGCTCACAATGCTAACTTGCTGATGCCAAGCAGGTATGATGTTCACCATCTTAGTTTAGTGTGTTAGCACTAGCTCTGCTAATTAGCAAATGTACGGCTGCGGCTGATGGGAATGTCTGTAATGTTGCAGGTATTTGGTCACAAACCAAAGTGAAGGACAGATTAAAATTTTTGATCTCATGTTGGAACAAGATTTAAAGGTAAAAGATCAGCAAAGATGTTACAGTTAATACAGCTGTCTATGAAAACCACAAATATGAACCTTATGGTGGAACAAGATTAAATATCAGGGCATCACACAAGTCAGTAGGATTCATCCTCCACGAACTTTGAATCTTAATCAATAACTCAATGATTGTTGAGATATTTTAGTCTGAACCAAAATGGCGGGCTGACAGACAGACATCTGAGCGATGCTGCTGGTTTGACTTGAACAAATTAGAGACTATTTTTGGTGTCAGGTCACAATGATGTGGGTAGAAATACTGAGGTCATGACTTCGATATTTAAAAAAAACTTTGCTGACCATTAAATGAAGCTTAACCCTCCTGTTGTCCTCATATTCTGTATACACCCCGTGTCCTCCGGGTCAAAATGACCCATCTTCGTTAAACCCCCAATATAAGTAACTTAATTGAATTTGAAACACCAAATCTTATTTTGCTTGAAGAAACAACTTGTCATTCACCACAAATTGTGTGAATACCTGAGTTTTCCCTCTTCACCTGGCAGAAAGACTGCATTTATTCAAGACACCACTCCTTGCTATGACACTGTCAATTGTATCATTGTTTCTTGTTGTCTTGACTCCCGGTTATCAAATCGTAGCAGTAGGTGTGAAAGAGTTTGAGTGGCTCAGAAAGTTGGCCTTCCACTCTCTGCATCCCATAGACTAGCTGCAGTCGCATGACTGTATACACCTGCTAAGATTATGGGTATATAGGGTATTCCTCCCCATCTTCTTCTTCTGATACATCCTCCACTTCCTCTTCTGAATCAGAGTTGTCTTGCTGGACATCTGAAAAAATCAGCTCTAGAGCCTGTTCGACGTTATGACGCGCACTCATGGCTTCAGCACAGAGATAATTCGGGGTACTGTCATCTGCAGCACCTTTATAGCCTCTGGGAATCCACAGACAAAGGGGCAATATTGTTACATTTGGGTCAGATCAAAGGCAGTGCAGTCTGCAAGAAGACCACCTGTCTTGTCTTGTTTATGTCTGCTACTGATTGATCTGAGACAGAACTAAAACCTTCTCACATTCTGCGGTGTGTAACTAACTCTGTGACTGTGATTTCAACTCAATTTGACTGTCGGGTCATTTTTTTGTATTGTACCTTTTTTTGCACAGCTTACATGGAAATGTGAATAAAGGCAACAATTCACTTTTTCTAATGTTGGGATCAATCTAGGAAAAGTCATCAAATTTCAAGTTGAAAAAATATCGTTTAGGGGAATTTTTTTTGGTTTTTAACACAGTGGCGGGTCATTTTGACCCGAGGACAACAGGAGGGTTAAACAGTCTATATTTCCTCATTCATGTCACATTCACTTAATGTTGACTTGGAAAGTCAAAAGTTAAAGATTATCCACTTATTGTCATTCTTATTAAATTATAAATGTGGCTTATAGCTGCAATGCAGTCAACTGATGTCAGTAGCTTCTGGATTTGATATGAATTTTTGTTCTTGTTCTAAATATGGGTTTGAAGTTCATCTGTGCTCTAAGAGGACGGAAGTGAGCTGTTGAGTCACCCGGTGAATGCAGAAGGGGAAGAGTGAATTCATTGTATTTATGTCCTTATATGTTCGTTCAGTTATTTCACTTCATATCTGTGCTTTGGTGGGCATATTTATGTGTGTTTGCAGGGAGGGATGGACGTATGAATGTGGCTGTACAGGACTTAGTGTAACAGAGAGGATGGAGATAAATGTGTCTGACAGACATGTAACAGGGTGCACAACACACTAGTGCCCCTCTTTTCACCAAATTAAGATGAAGAAGATGAAATTTTCTGGTGCTTTTGAGTGATAAAAGGCAAAGACAGGCATGAGAAAATCACATTGCTGTTCTTGTCTCACAGTCTGACTTCCTGCTCTCAAGGATCTCAACAAGATCCTCTTTGTTTGGATGCAAATTATTTTCTGTTCTACCGTTAAATTGTTAAAATTCAAAATGGATATTTGTAACACCTGGCTAGAACTGAAAAACAAAATAGCACAAAAATCAAGACAAAACTGAAATAAAAATGTAAACATCAGCCTGTAGGATACAAAGATGTAGTCGTCCATGTATCTTTTCTTGAGGTTTTCCACAATGGCGTCCTCTGTGATTTTGGACAGCAGGACCATGTCGTCCACTCCGCTTTGCTTCACATTCTGACTCTGCCAGTGGTACTTAGCCTGAATCACATACCAGAGAGGGAGAAAGAGTCACACCACATATGTGGTTCCTGTTCAACCCTTGATAAGTTGATGAAGTTCAGTTTACACGTCACGAGAAGAACTATTCAGCCTGTAAAAACACTATCTTCTGTAGCTCCTTTTTACAGAAAACCTGTGTTACAAACTTGAGGCATGAGTTTACAAGGTACTTGAGACTAAAAGTTATTATGTCTTCAGATCTGCTGGTTAGATTTTGATTAATTTTTCTTTAATCTTTGTTTTAAAGTCCCCCAACTTCAGGGAATTGTTGTGCCCTTAAGTTCAAGTACACAGAAAGGAAGAAAATTCTGCTAAAATTGATGGAACAGAAAAGAAAGACAGAAAGAAACACACAAAAGAAGGAAGTAACAAACAAACTAGAAACAAGCCAATAATAGGAACTAACAACTGTGTCATGCAAACAAACAAAAACTAAAGAGAAAAAGAAGATAAATTTACAAAAACAAACAAGGAATGGAGAGCACTGAAGACTGTTCGGTACCTGGAAGTGTCTATAAGAGAAAAGAGACAAGTTTGGCATCTGTATTGATGGGTATTAAGAACGTAACCCATTGTGGTTGCCATTACAGGAAGCTGGGGCTGGTTGCCAGGCAACAGGTCACAGGCGAGGTGAGCTCATTTTCTAACTTGGACGTTTTAGAGAAGCACAATCAAATATCGCTATGTGTCTTATCAGAAACAGTCCCTGATCATCACACGGTGATGAAACGACAGCTTGAACTTAATGACTGCTGCGTTGTGAAACTATGTCTGTGTTTCTGTAATTACAGACAGACCAAAGTTTTCCAAGTTCGAGTTCCCGCCGACACCTGGTTACAGAGCTCTGAGGTGAATTCTTCTCCTGCTTCTTGGTTTTCCATAAAAGACGCTGGTCTGTTTGATGTGTGAAGCCGAGCAGATTTTGTCACTGGCATGGTGGTTGGGCTGTGGTCTGGGGCTTCAGCCTACATTTACTGCTTCACAAGGGAGAGCTTACAGGTACGGTTCTTACGCTGCATCCCTGATCGACAGTCAGCAGAACAAAGAAAATCACCATGACATTAGAAAGGACAGAGCTGCAGATCATAACTAACATTTGAGCATTTCTTTCATTTTAGTACAGGTGTAGTCAGCATGGTGGACATCCAACAACAGCAATCATTGGTATCAGAAATGTCACTTCCAGCTTTACAGGTTTCCTTTAACTTCTTTTTCCTCCTCTTATAATTCATCTATTCTAGTCTGCACCAAGCCTAATTAACACTACTCAGTAACACTTATATGACATCACTCATCTTGCTATAAAATCACTTTTTTTCTGGAAACAAACAAAAAAGGAGAAAGAAAATCCTAAATTCTGCTGGATGTGTGAGTAAAGACGTGTGTTGTGCAGCCAAATGTGGAGCTTCATTTTAAATTCTAGTGGAGATCCCAAAGTTTCCAAAATACCAATTATGTCTTCAGGGGAATGAGAACAAAATAGAATAAACATGTTAATATTTCAATAATAGACACAGCAGGTACTGACGCTTCAATTTAGTCTTTCATACGTGTGATACGTGGTGTCATTCAGTGTAGTTGTATTTCTAATTTTAACCACCATCAAACACGAAGTGGCAAGTATCCAACCCAAGAAACCAAAAGCAGCAAAGCTCAGTCTGTTATAAATGTTTCTGTCATCTTCGTCGCTTGTTTTTATTCTCTCTGGGCTGAATTACAGCAGATGTATCATACAGGGTTGAAGGCTAAATCTGGTTTTATTGTATATTTTTCTTATTAACAACAAATCCATCGAAAAGGCCAAACATAGCGGAGCATCAGTTCTTCTCTCAATACTTTCAGACCTTCCTACACTGTTTGTAGCTCTTAGCTTGAAGCCATTTGGTTCCTGCTGAAGATATCAATCTTTAAAATGGGTCAGAAATATATATTTATTTATTTTTTCATTCATTTTTATGAACTGCATAAAGTTACCTTTCTGTGCCCTGCCTCTCTTAACTGATTAAACGTTACAGCGTTAAAATCTGAGCTTTGCAGGTTTTTCAATATTAATGATGTTAGGATATGGTGGCGAAGTGCAGCATTAATGTCATTCACCAGAGAATTATTGCTCCAGTTATGTTTATGAGAGGATATGGTGCGTAGCTCTGACATTTACAAAATAGGCACAAATAGTTTATTTTAGCCTCTTTATCTCATTAATGTACTGTACTCATTAAATGGAAAAATACATTATCAATGATTAAAGTAATAGTTGTCATGTGTTAGTGCCGCCTACAGATGTATGATTTTCCTGCTTTAACAGCGATACATTGCATTACAACAAACAATACATTTAAAACATCAACCACAAGTGTTCACTGATGTCATTGTGACTAGTTTTCATTCAAACACTATCTGCTCTTCAGAAACTGAAAAATCACTAGAAAGATATTGTTGTTCAGTTAAAAATGCAAATGTTTTATGCTGTGAGACCCAGGAACAACATGCCAGACATCTCTGTCATACTGAGGTTTTGGCAGACGTCACAACAGTCGAGATCTGAAAATCATCAAACCAGAACAACTGTGAACTGACCCTTTAACATCCGTCACATTCCTCAGGAGTTATTTCTGTTTGAGATGCTTCCTTGGGTCTTTCTTCGAATACATCTTTGCCTGCAGCTCACTCATGACTCTTATTTTGAAAGGATAACAGCTAAAAGATCAGCTACAAACATCCACACCCAAAATCTACGTGTTAAGTCTTTTTGCTGCGTGTTTTGACTTCAAAAAAGAGACAGCGTGAGTTTGGATGTGCGGGGGGGGGGGGGGGGGGGACCATTCTGAATGTGAGGAGGAAGTGCTGTGAGAGAAACGACAGGCCTCTCCTGTAGTCCACTTCCCCTCGCACACCTCATCTCTGCCTCTTGTGAAACCTCATTAGTATTGTAGATGCTACTGGTTCTCTTCCTGCAACTGCCTGTAACTCTCTTTGGCAGCTCCCCTCTTTGGCAGACCCCCCTCCGCGAGATAACTGAGATTACCCTACAGCTCACCAAACTCAGGGAGGATTTGAGATAATGTTTCTCCTTTTTTTTTGGACATGAACACCATGTTTTATGCTGACTTCTTGTCCTGTATACACTTTACATCTGAATTTCATGAGTCCAAATCCACATTTTCATCAAAAATATGAATATAAATCAAAGCACACAACAATGCAATGCACATATCTTGCTATGTTGAGCAAATATCAATGAAAGGGCTTGTCCTAAAAAAGAGGAAACTCACTCTGCTGCTGTAAAGGAGCCGAATTTCTCTGAAGAGACGGCCCTTTAAAACACACTATCACACCCATCATTGTGTCAAAACTAACTTTAAAGCATGAAATACCCTCATGACTTTAAAATACCCTTTAAAGCATGAAATACCCTTTTGCAGCTGGAAACTATTAAGATGAAATTCAATTAATGGTGAGCTGGGGTCACTCACAGAGGAAGAAAACTGTCTAAAAATGCTTGGAAACAAAGCAACAAGAATCTGTGCTTGAAATCTAAATCTATGAGAAAACACAAGATACATAAGCCCCACATAAGGTTTTTGGAGTGTACCGGCATGCTACAGCTGTCTGAGGGTGTGTGAGATAGCAAATGAAGGTGTGGTACTTTACCATTTTTCCAGTGGGCCTCTCCTCCTCAGGTGTCCACTGTCCAGAGAGTGTGTGTTTATGTGTGCGTTGTTAAAATCCACTGGCTGACCTCCTCAGAGTGCAGCCATCACACAGCCAACGGCAACCTACAAGACATCCACTGCAACATTCAAAACTTACTTCCTCATACTCCCACAGATGTAGTGTGTGAAACAAGAACTGCTTGAAGATAACACACACACACACACACACACACGCGCACACATAGATGCGCATACCCATCACACAAAGCTAAGCCGCTACTTCTGTATTTCAGTCAGATTCAAGTCATCAGAGCGAGGATGAAAGAATGAGCTAATGGGCTGATGACAGTGCCTGTGTCAGCGGCTCCAAAGGTTAAACAGCACAATTAGTCAATTCAATTCATGTCGCCAACAGCAGACGTGTGTTTTTGGCAAAAACAACCACAAAGTGATAATTATCTTCAATCTGTTGCCAAATGATGGTGTTTCAGTTGTGAGCTACCGGCTCCACCCAGGCTGTGGTTACTTCACGGTGTCTCTGTCGTCAGAGGCTGCTGCTTACAACGCCCATAATAACTGATCAGGTTCACACAGAGTGTACATCATCCTGACACGAGTGAGTGTGTGTGTGTGTGTTTTGAATCATTTTGAGTGAAAACTGCTTTCAAGTGCCTGCACAGCAAACCTAGAACGATGTGGATCTGGTCTCATACATTATGTGGTGGGTGCAGAAACTTTTAAAACTATTTTAAAGGAGGAGGGCGTGTTTGTAGAATAAGTACAAATGTGTTAAGACTCACTCACATTTAAAGCCCTGGTTCAGCAGTAAACTGTACATGATCTGTAGTTGCACTGTTCATTCAGTGTAATGATTATGTATATGTATGGGCTTTAAATAGACTTACTTTAAATATTCCCATATGAAATATATCAATAAATAGCTGCTATTTGTAACTCCTATTATTCTGGACACAACCCTCACCCCTCCAACAAGGACCAAGAGACCCAAATAGTGATTTTGTGGTCATTTGGGATTTTTATGCAGCTGTTTTGCACCTCTTTGTGGTTATTTTCCATATCTGTGGCCCTTTTGCATCTTTCTGTGGTTGCTGTACGCCTTTTGCAGTCACTTTACTTGTCATTTTAGTTGAGTTTTTTTCCTGAATGAGAAAATAACCAGCAGATTAATCGATAATGTATCCAGTCATGAGCTGTGGCCTCAGTGGTGGGGGCTCATTGCTGTTTTGGCCACTAGAAGTCACTAAAGTGAAACAGCAACAAAAGGTTAATACAGTATTTTTCATGCAGTTATTTGAGATGATAAATTTGAGCACAAGTTTTCTTGCACTATAACTCTTTTGTTATTTTTTCAATTTTTTTTTGTTTTATGTTTGCCACTTGTCATGCATGTGAAACTGTCGTCCTGTGAGACAAAAAAAACATTCAGAGAAATAAGACAGAATCTGACAGAACTGAATCTTATCTTATGTAATCAAACATGGAGCTCTAGAGCACCCATAGCATAATTTACACACCACTGGGTTGTATCGGTACGGTATACACTGCATGTACATTTACACATAATCAACAGACCCTTCTCGTCTTGTCTTGTGAGGAACATCTCAGCCGCACTCAGACAAAAAGGAAGAAGTTCTTGCTTCATCTTTTCCATGAAGGCTGTCTGATCCAGAAATAGATGACCATCACTGATGATCTCAGCCTCTGTCTGAATGTTGCAGCGTGTAATTTTAGCACAAATACGATGTAATGTTTGTAGTAATGATACAAATATAAGCAGAAAAAATGGATGAAATCCTGTTTCTTAAAATCAACAATGCACCATGTTTAATCAATTTAATATTTCCTTTTAAAAAGATGTACATGGGGGAGAAATGGATTCATCTTCTATAGTATTGAACAACATACAGTACATGACATGTTATAATTAGCATGTGAAAAACAAAACAACAATTACCGGTACTGTCCCTCTTATTTACTTACTTATTTAAAACAGGCTCACTACTCAGTGTGAACCTCTATAATATGCACAGGTAGATACAGAGGAAAAATGCCTTTCAGACACTGAAACAGGATTATCTCAATTATTCTGAAACGGTGTGTTTCTATGTGCAACTCAATATGTTACAACCGGTATTTCCACATATTTAGTCCTGTAAAACTGCAGGGATGAGTTAGCTGTACGCTCTGATGGCATACTTTTAAATCAAATACTTTCCTAATTTTCCATGCTCCACTCGGATGGACTAGAAGACCTTTTGGCTTTTTGAGACTGTATGAATGATCTGACAGACCTTTTGGGTAAGTGCTCCCAAAAGTTATTGGTTAAATTTCTAAAATGTATTAAGGTGCTCCCAAAACCAAGTATAATTTGTTTTATGCCGCCAAAATAAGTTATTTTTCACTGTTTTTACTGTTAAGTTCCCCTTTAGAAATTCTTACAGTATTTGACATAATCCTAAAATATTGCATAGGGAGCTGATTTGGGGATTTTGGGAGCACTAATGGCCACTTTAACCAAGTCAGAGAGTGTAAATTAAAAGTTAAAATGATAAAAAATGAACGAAGGCACCCAAAGAGGGCCCCTGTTGGGTGGGGGGCCCTAAGCAGCTGCACTCTTACACCCCAGGTCAGCTCTGCATATTGATATTATTACAAAAGGCTCAAATGGATTCCTAAATAATTAAAAGCACAACTGTTAAAATGATAACTCAGAAACAATGACAACAACAGTGAACTAATAGCACCAATCCAAACCAAAGCACCACAAGAAAAAAACAACAACATTGCAGCTAATCCCCATGAAGACAAACTGTAGCTCTTTACAATGAAATTATGTGACATTTAGTGTAACACAGAGCTGCTTTCAGCGGTGATCAGTGTGTGAGGAGTCCGGCCGCAGCAGAGTTCAGAGCACAGTGGACGTCACAGTGATGACTGATCTCAGAGGCAGCGTTTCTAAAAGTGTCCTCAGCAGGATGGAGAACCAGCTGAAACCGCATTTTCAGAAACCGTGTCATTAAAAATCCTCAGTGAAATCAGTACTACACAAATTTGGGTCAGATGACACGCTTCCTTTTAGGTCACATAATCACATTATGGTCTCTAAGAGGAAAAAAAGCTGACGTGGATTCACACAGGGAAGTCTGCAGTTTGCAGACTGTGGAGGAGCCTCTACCCAAAACATCTGAGCGTTAATAGATCATTTAACTGCTGCGCTGTCCTGCTGAGCATCTTTGGACTTTTTGTTGAGAATTCAGCACTCAGCTGTACACCGAGTGTGTTGATATAAGTGGCTATGTTCAGTATTTTTTAATAACGAATAAAAAATCAAATGACAATGTGAAAGAAGGCGCTCATAATGATGAACCAACAGAAAATGATCACCAGAATCTGCGGCTCTACTCGGCTTTATGGAGCTTTATAGTGAGTTTCAGCTTTTACAGCCTTTTACTGTTTGGGTTCACTCTCACTGCTCTCATCGTGTTGTTTTTGTCTGCAGCAGGCACATTTAGTGACTAGCAGGTGCGCATAGCATTATATTTAGATCTGTAGGCACAAAGACATCAGATATTTTATGGGTGTGTAAATCCATCCTCGGATTAGCACCCGTGCTATAAAATGCTCTTTGAAAGCAGTGCGGTCAGAGGTCTTCACTCCTCCTCACTGGGCCTGTTCCTGCTGGCACAGCTGACTCACTGTGTCTCACTGTGCTCTGAATTTCCACTCACAGTAAAAGTTACTAGCACTGTCGAAATGAGTGGTAACATGTGGCAAAAATACCCTTCCTTCAAAAAAAAAAAAAAAAAAAAAAAAAATTAACAGCAGGGCCCCGTGCTGAGGGATTTTCAGATAATGATACTGAGCCGAGCTGTTAAAGTTCCTTTTTGAAGACTTTAATGCACAAGCTGCCACAGTCTGCAGCCACAACACAAAATAACATCCTATAATCTGAAAATGTCCTGGTGAGTCAGCACTGGCTTTGCTCACACTACTAAGGCTGCTAAGGCAGTGTCTCCTGTGCACCATGAAGCACTGTTTGACTGTAGAGGTGATAACATTTAAGCGAACTAACCAAAACGGCAAGACTATGGCGGGTTCACTGCAGCGAGACGTTTACATCTTCCACAGAGACATCAAGTCAATTCGCACCAAGACAAACATAAAATACAAAAGTCCTCTGACTGCTGACACTTTGTGCAAATCGAACTCTGCTCATACTTCAGCTGAATAACAGCGAGGACTTGATGGATACATTGATACGGAACAAAGCAATGTGGTCAAGTAACAACTATTAGATAACATAGAGACAAATCTTTCTTTTTATAGCATAAGATATTCCTTTTCAGGGGCAAAGATATCTGGAAAATCATTTTCTTTACAAAGTGGATTTTTTTTTTATTTATTCGGAACTAAACAACCTGTTGACGTACAGGTTAAAGAGAGTACTGCGACCAGCCCTGCGGCCAAAGTGAAATATAGTAGCACCAAAATATTACAACAGAGGGGTCTTTTAGAAAGACAGAGAGAGAGGGTTCATCCGAAAAGATGATGGAGGAAAGTTACTCTCTCCCTCTCTCTGTCTCTCCAGGTTTCAGCAGCCCTCCCTCCAGTGGAATGTAAAACTCAGCTCAGACTGTTTTGGCCCAGCTCGGCCCGGACAGGCGACTGGTTTGGGCTGCACTCTGGCTTGGAAAAAGGTCCCTCTTAACAGTTACAGGTGACCAGGTGTCAGTCCGACAGCGTCCCAGTTAGATCTCACACTCTTCGGATAGAGGTAGTGTGAGGGCTGCTGCTGCAAGGCTCAGTGGGAGGGTTTTCAGGCTTACTGTGAGCACAGGACCCAAAGATGGACGCTGTGAGTCTCATGGTGTCCAGTTCAGTGTCCCTGGCACGTCTTGCAGCACATTTGCCTGAAATATGGCCGGCTGCAGAACTTGAACCTGAGCACCAGGGGGCAGTAGGCCACAGTGTTCACATCTTTACACTCTGCAGGGAAAGAAAACAAACATGACACAGATTAATGACTGCTTTAGAAAGATACAATTTTACAGCAGATCTTTTAGAAACTTTACTACCACAAATATTATTAATATTGTCCACTTTTATTGTTCAAAAACTGTTCTGATGATCGCCAGTTTTAAATGATTTCAATGAGTGTCTAATTTTTCTCGCTGTATCAAAAACAAAAATGTTTTTAAACCCAAATTCTTAATTTGAGCACGACGACTTTACACCTTCTAAGTGGAAAATTGTTCTATATTAATCTGTCCATGAGAAATGAGAAGGGCCGTTGCGTGAACTTTGCCCTCTGACCTTCGGGGTTGTCTGTACTGACGGGCAGACTGAGGTCACATTTGCTCTTGCACTGCTGCATGGCTGCTGGCCGCTGATGTTCCAGACACTCATTGGACGGCTGGCCGGTGTGGGTCAGACACTGCACCGAACGCATCTCCTGACCCAGACCACACCTGGCAGAGCACTGAGACACATAAGCACACAGAACACACCAATAATTGAACTGGGGATTGTGTTAAGTACAAAACAGTTCAACAGTTATATCAAAAGCATATTGAGTTGGACCAAGAGTAAACCAAAAGCTGGCGTTACCTCTCCCCAGGGACCTGTCACCCACTGAGGGGGAGGGCAGCGCTGCAGGTTACAGCGCACCCTGGAGGTGGGCCGGCCATGTTTGGGGCACTTGGATTCTGGCAGCGTGTCACCGCTCTCCCCGCTCTTACACAAGACCACGCGGTGCCTGTAGCCAGGACCACAGCTGGGCGTACACTGCAGACAGAGTGGGAGATGAAGAAGGAGGGTGAAAAAAAAAAAAAAAGGAAAACATCGGGGAAGAGGGCAGGGAGATGGAGGCGATGGGAGGGTGTAGCGGGGGTCACTGCGGTCATGAGCATGCAAGAAGGAATCTTCTTAATCCAATCAGCAGAGGGCAGCAGCTGTATGAGAAACCAAGTCAAGAGCCTGCTTAGTTCCTGTAAGTCAGCTGGACGTAATTCCTCCTCTGTGTGTGCCATCGCTACATTACACAAGACGTCAGAGAAAAGTTGAACACTGCAGCACTTCTGACACCATTTAATTTGGTTTCAATTCATCCTGAACTGTGAGAACAAAGTTTAGCTCCAGGAACAAAGTGGATGTGGTAAGATGAACTTTTCAGGCCTGCTGTAGTTCAGGACACAAGGAAAAAGTCAAAAAGACATTGTATTAAAAGTGCAGTTTACATGTGTGCACAGATACACTGAAGGATGTAAAAGACGTCCATTAACTCCTGCAGAATCCTCGGAGTTAGAGTCTGAATTCCCTCATGACAAGTGTAACGATATGTATTCATGACTGCAACATGTTCAGTGTGATGTATCTGTCTACTCCGTGCCTCTGTTGTGTATTTCATGGTTAAGGTACTGTTGCTTTCTCCTGGCAGATATTTGGGTTTCTTCGGTTCAAATGGAAAATAAACTATTGCTTCATCTGAGAGGAATTCTGCAGAAAACTCAAGTATTGGTTCAAATTCAGCCGTGAGTTGACTGAAAAGCATTAGTGTGTGCAGAACACATGCATAAAGGGGACACGCCTGCCTACCTCTGACCAGTCCAGGGCCAGCCATTCAGGGGGGCAGCTGTGGTTGCTGCAGGGCTCAGTGAGAGAGGGGCGTGTGGGGGCACAGGCTGAGTCGTCCAGGACCTTTTCTTCCGTCGCAGAGATCCTCCTTTTACATAAGACCTCCCGTGTCCGCAGGCCGCCGTTACAGCTGCGGCTACACTCCGACCACTCTCCTGTCCACCAGCTAGAGGCACAGAAGAGTCCTTAGTTTGTTTTCAATTTCTTCATTCGCATCGCATAATATAGTGTGGACACACAACAATAATCTGTTATTAATCCCACAGCAGGGGAAATCTGCAGCATTACAGCAGGGATAGAATAGAATATGTCTTTATTGTCATTGTACAAGTACAGCAAAATTAAAATGGAAAACTTAAAGTGCAAGTGGATAGTGCAATATCTATATCATATAAATATCGAGATCAAATAAATGTTATTGTTAAGAAATAAATATCAATATTGATATGCAAAATTCAATTCACATTACTGCACATAAAAAATATTGAGATAACAGTTCTTTTTACATAGACGCCGATTATACTTTACTAACAGGAATTACAGGAAATTCCCACCAACATAATGTAACAACAAGTATTAAAATACTAACATTTTCTTAATAAGTGAAGAAAAATCTTCTCCAAATATGTCTGACTTTGAGATAGAACGCATAGATGGGTGGTGTAAGTGAGATAAAATGCTAAATGAGGAAATAAAAACACACCACTGCTGCCAGATCTCGTGACAGAACAAGCAACCAGGTCTATGGAACCAAGTCCAAAAGACACAACTTCAGTATTCAGTAACAGTATTCTTTATTGTGTGTTTTTTGTGTTTCATCCACTTAGTCCCTGGCTTTATTAGCAAAGTAGCTAAAGAAACGTGATTTTGATAAGATCTTTGGCTTCACTCACTGACTCACCTGTGTGTATGATCCTGCAACAGGACAATCTATCATGCATTTAAATAACGTATTGAAAACATCTGCAAAGGATTTTCTTAAGACATGTTTGACAGGTATAGTGGAGACAGACAGCCCAAATAAGAAACTACACTTTAGAAACAAGCCCAAAAAAACACCATCCACAACTACTAATATATGTAAGCAACTACGGGAAAACGAGCCCAAAGTTGCTTATAATAAGCCGACTTGGCGACTGTGAAAGACACACACATACAGGAACAACAGGAACGGCATAAAATCATCAAGAAATACACTTGTGTTCCACATTTCTCACCTCGGGGAGCACGGCTCAGTATTGCAGTATCTTCTCCTCTCTTTGGGTTTGCTCTTCTTGTCACAGAAGTGGTTGTAGATGACTGAGTTATCTGACTGCCTCTTACACACCACCTGCTGGATCTGTGCACCTGAACACAGGAGAGACGACACAAGACGAACGTACAAAAGGCGTGTTACAAGGGACCACAAATTCATTATTATTGAACCCTGTGAGCCTTTGACAAATGGAGCCTGCCGCATCATTGAAATACTATCAAAGAGGAGACAGAATGACTGATATTAAGTTATGTAATTTTCATCTTTACTCGCATTTTACAAAACTTCCACTACCTCGGTAAATGTTCACCCTCCACGTCCACGTTCACTCCACATCACCCCAAGTAAAAGTATTTATTTCTCAAAGAGGAAAAATAGCTTTTATCAGGTAAAGCAACATGGATTATTGACTTACAAAGGCCAGAAAGGAAAAGTGAGACTGGCTATGTGTGATACCTCCAGTCTCACAGCGTGTGAACCACTTAAAAGCCTCTCGCTTCAACACGGACACTCCAGTCTCATGATTTACAGTGTGTGTTATTATGGGAGACTGTATGTGTGTGTTGGTACATCCAAGTGAGAGAGAGAGAGAAAGAGACAGGGAGGGGGAGATGAAAAGAGTGGGAATGTCAACCTCTGTCATGTTTCAATTTAATTTAATGCATAATAAAACACACAGGGCTACATAAGCGTGTTATCATATTGCACTTTTACATGTTTTTACAAAAATGAAAGGGAGCTATTTTGTTAATATGCACAAAAACTGTGGCTGGTGTGGCCTCAGTAAGGCTGAAAACAGGGAGAAACAGCTAATCTGGCTCTTTCCAAAGGTAACACAATTAACCTCTTAAAGCTCATATATTGTGTATTTAATCTATATATAAATGACAATTTGTGGTTTTATGTTGGACTATTTCTTGACTGAGTGCGGTGATTTCAAGAAGTGAATTTCCTAAAATGTTGAACTATTCCTTTAACTAAATTTAAATGAACCAAATCTATACCCCAATAATTTACTGTAATCTTTACAAAAATGACTTTTCTTCACCTTAATCCAACAAATCTGACCCTAAGCGACCAAAAAATGTAATCCATATCCGTTATGTGACATCAGCCCCGTGTGAGTGGGTTCAGCCACATTACGGGAACATAAGTTACATCACATTTTGGAAACAAAACTTGCTCCCCGTAAGATAAACCGTTACATTTTAGGGTTAAGACATGAATGTTAAGTGAATGTAAGTCGGTGCAGCGTTGTCCTTGGCGACAGTTTGTGTGTGTCTACCTCCAGCGCAGAGAGACGAGCAGCGTGACCAGGACGTGTAGTGCCAGGCATAGCCGCTCTGAGGATCCCTGTTCAGAGGAGGGTTGAAACGATAGTGGATTCCTGGGTTCTCCTCCCGCACTAGCACCTAAACATACATACGGCCAAATATTTAACACCACACACTGGATTAAACACTTCTGAAGACCTGTTTTGTGGTTTCTTTCTCACGTTACCATGACAATCAGGGTTATGTTTGTTGGCCCCAGAGCTTCAAGAGTTTCTGGTCCGTCAGCGGGCCGCCTGTAGTGGAAGGTGGTGCCGGCAATATCGAACCTGCGCGGCGTGTCAATGGTCAGCTTCCCATTGATAAAGAACTGGTCCCCTTTACTCTTCAGCACTGGCACACAGAGGAGAGGGAGAAAAACATTGGAGGACATAAAAAAGCAAAAATAAAGACACTGATAGTCAGAAGTATCCAGGTAAAAGAACAAATAAAAGATCTGATCATTAACGGTGAAGTATTTAGGCTACTGGAGCTAGCACAAACACTGGAAGCGGGGGGGGGGGATTAACCTGCAACGAAAGTAAGACAGCTTTGGAGTTGGTTGAGTGCATTTTTGTGGAGCTACGCTCACTGCTCAACTGCTTCGCATTCAAAATAAAGCTGCTTTCATGCAATGTTAGCAGATTGGTAAGAAAAGCTACAGTTATCCAGCTTGGGAGGGTTCATGTATTACTCCAACATGGTCTTGTAGTCACACAATTTAAACAGCCTAAATTAGCTTCTTCTGTTATATATCTTTAAATGGCATTTAATAATCACTATATTATTGGTAACACCTGGGTTTTTCCTGCTGTAACAGGTCATGATGCAGCTCGTTTTGCAACAATAACCAGATCGCTGTGCTTCATCCAGCTACTTACTAAAGAAATCAATAACTTGACCCAATGTGGTGATTTAAAAAAGGACTTTATTGGCATAAAAATATTTTTTTGGCTTCTGCTATTAGGATTGCATCCATAACAAAGGTCTGTTACACAAATATAACAGACGTAGAATGCCATAACTGACCAATCAGAATCTAGAGTATTCAACAAACCCTTGTAATAAACTGATAACGATCTTCCAGAAGAGGTTAAGACAATCAAACAAAAACATCTTATTGCTACTAAACACTAAACGTTAGTGTGAATATCATCTTACCAAGGTAGTTGAGGGAGATGTTGAGCTCTTGTATGTGGATGAACACGGATCCTTTAGGGATTCTGACCACCTCTTCATAACCTGAGACACACATAGACCCACACAAAGTCAAAAATGAGCAAGGTGAGGGAGGTTTATTGACTGGAGGTCAGGGGGAGCGACGCATAAGTAGTGTTTAGCTCTGTGGGACGCCGATGGACTAAGCAGAGGCTTCAGATTCCAGCTGCATTCCTGGGCAGCCGGCCTCAGCTGTCCCGCTCAGCTCTTTGCTAGAGAGCGAGAACTATGCCAAGAGCCGGCCTCTCCTCTCTTTTCCTTCTTTCTATTCCCTCCATCTGTTTTGGTCTCTTCTTTTTAAGCTCATCTCACGTCCGCCTCGCTCTGCTTTTCTCAGCTCTGCTCTGCTGTCCAGCCAGCAGGCCAGCCACTACAGCCCTGTAAATAACTTCAGCCTCACTAGAGGAAGAAGGAATAAAGAATGAAGGAATGAAATAATTCCTTCCAGCACTTTGACCACAAGAGGAAAGGAGAGGCTTGGCTCGTGACCTCTCTGTGGAGCTCTGAGAGTTTAGACTGACCCTGCTCTGGGTTTCTAGATGGAGGCGTGGAGGACAGAGTTTGACGTTTTCGGCCCTTAGAGACGGAGAGCAAAAGTGCGAGAAAAGTGCGCTCTTCTACTTACAATCTGGGACTTGTACGGTAAACAGACAGAGCTGTAATCCTCCAGCCCCTGACACTTGAATAACCTCTCACCGAGTACCAGAACCACAGGCTGGACAGATGGAAAGAGACTTAAAGGGACATTGTTGAATCTAATCTGAGAGCAGGAACTAAGCAACACAGCAACCTCAATCTTCTATTTTCCGGGATGTAAGGAACTCCATTAGTCATTCAGTTGTTTTTTAAACTGTTTTACAGTATAGGTTAAACCTTAAAATCACCCGAGCAGAGAAGAGAATCATTGGCTACAGGCTTTAGGAGTTCAGAGAAATCTGCAGCTTGTTGTAGAAATGAGTAATTCTGACAGTCATGAATCTTTCTGTGCCCAGAATAACCCTCCAGTCCTGGCCCCGATTTTGGTTAGAGATGAGACCAACCTATACTGTAGTTGGTCGATTGAGTTTAGACTTTTAGGACTTTTGACAGGTTAAGTGTGTAGTATAAACTCAAATGAACTCAGTTTACTAAAGTTTTGATTGGCAAAAATGAATTTAGGAAATGGACATTATATGGCCAAAAGTATGTCAACACAACTGTCTATGAACCTTGAGCCCTAACTTTATCCCCATCTAACACCTCTGGGAGGTATTGGATCGCCGACTGAGAGCTGGGCCTTATCGCCCATCATCCACCTCACTAGTACTCTCTACTAATCTCTGCAGCCAGGCTCTTAAATCTTGTGGAAAACCTTCCCAGAAGCTGTTATAGCAGAATAATAATATCCATGATTTTGGAATGAGGTGTTCAACATGTCCGATGTCCACAAACTTTTGACCATATGGTGCACACTTTCATAACCGAACAGATGCTTTTTGTACGGTAGGCTATCTGTACGTGAAACAGGTGCAAGAAGTTTTCTGTGGCTCTGGAGGGAGGTCTTGATGTCTCGCCTTAGGCATGGAGACGACACATTTTTAAGACTGTGTTAGTGAGAATGACGTGCACCTTTACAGGGTATTATCTAGTTGTGTGATGGAAACTGTAGGAGCCAGTACTCAGGAATTTGGGAATAAAAATCAGGGAGTCTCAACCTCTGCTGCTGATGTCTTGAAATCCCCTAATTTAACTGAAGTGTAATATTGAATCAGTAGAGCGCCCCTTTAAAAATAGCACTGAGCATGGAGACTATCCCCACACGTGAACACACGAGTTCACAACCTACAGTTCGACTTCAGCCTTAGTAAGACACTTTTTGGGCCAACAATAATATCAGGTATTTTGAGGGTAGTTGAGACCTCAGCTGGGGTTAACAGACCGACTGAGTCACTGTGGTCCAGAGCATGGCTGCCTGCTCAGGGTGCGTCCCCTCTGAGGAATCCTGGAAGGGGGTGAGTGGTGTTGACAGTTGGGTGAGAAACTCTGAGGTTGGTGTTGTGGGGAGAAATATGACCCAGAATAGATCCAAAGGCAGCCGGACCTCAAGCCACACTGGTCGGACCGCAGCTAAATTTGTCTGCCACGTGTCCAAGGGTGGCTGGTGGATAAATATATGTATGTATATACAGCGTATGGTATGTATATGTGTATATATATTTCTGATTCCTCATGTGCTAAGAGTTTTTCGAGGAGTTTCTCTTTGTCCTCTCAGAGATCTTTGGTTAGCTCGGTAAACGTTGATGTGCATCTGTGTATGATATTGACTTGACTCAATGTATTTGTTCATTGTATAAGGTACCAGTGTAATCTTTATCCAAAAATATGTGGACTCTATAGGTCCAAATGTATGCCAAACAACCTCCACTTAGTAGCCCACGCTTGCTTTTACTCCTTATCTTGTATTTAACGTAATTTATTGTAACATCTTACTCAGTCAACGCAATACTCACGCATGATGAAGCGTTTTGGCTCTTGAGTGGTTTAAATCACATTTCTCTGAGAGGCATTTTTCTGCTAGTTTTTGGTAGCTTCATTCTACAGACTCACCTTCCTTGCTGTGTACCTCAAGAGTCTATATTGGGACCTATTCCTTTTTCTACGTATATGCTTCCCCTTGATCCCATAAGTACAAGACCTAATATATTGCTTCATTTGCATGCAGATGATACTTTATTATATTCTTCTGTCAAACCCCATACAAAGCCTATATTAATGGACTAATGAACCTACAAGGCTTTGCAAATAAGACAAAGCAGGAATTTATTGACATTGTAACATAATATAATGAATGATGTCCCCTGTAGTCATGCAAAAACTGCTTGGTGTAGACATAATGATGGATAACACTAGTGATCCTTACTATCTGTAATGCCAACTTAGAATCTGGGCTACATCAACTCTCAACGGCTGTATATGCATATCATTTATCTTGAAGCATTCATCAGAAATACCATAAGCACAGCAGGTGCTGTAATAAATGATTGTCCTACAGCTACATAGAGTTTTGTTGGCTTTATCAAATAAATAACTGTAACAGTATGCTGCTGTGAACAGAGTTTGCATGTGAACAGACAATTATACGATACATTTTGAATGTCTGGGGTATCCTAACTCACACTGCAAGGCAGCATTCCAAGATGCATTCACAATCCAGAGTATCAGAATCCAAACTTTGCATGTGCACATTTTTGGGACAACAGACTGATTATATTGCGTAACTTCTCATGGTAAATGCCTCACGTTAACCTAATCTAATTCTCAGGAGAGCGGAGACTGTTCCAAATCCACTTTAAACTGCTCTTACCCCTGCCAATAAAATCAAGACAGACAAAATCTTTATCTATATGTGCAGAAACCTCTGTGGCAGCAGCTCCCTAAAGAAAACTGATGAGACACATAGGGCTGGATTGTTATAGTGGTGTACCTCCTTCAGGCAGCGAGTCATTGAAGAGTCCCTCCACAGACACACAGCTGCTCCCATCACCCCCGCAGATCCGGCAGCGGTCCTCGCGAACGTCTGAGCCGAGGATACGATCACAGCCTACATGCTGCGAGAAGGGAGAAACGATTGAGTTGCAGGGTCACTGAGGGTCGTGGGTGAAGGGGCACAGTCAGTAAGTCGAGAGGTGTCGGAGGCCAGGCTGAGGGATTACCCCTAATGTCTTCCAGACCACTTCTTCAAAACACAAAAATATCAGATGGTAAGTCCAGATGTGTTTTCTGATCCTGCGCAGACTAATGCTCTTAGGTTGCTAAACTCATAGCTGTCGACATAAATAAGTTTCATGATGAGGGTAGCAGGTGGTTTTACTCAAACTCTTTAACAGTGGACCAAACCTAAACAAAAGTGTAGGGAATGAATGGCAACTGCTCTCACTCTCATATATTCATATGGCAGTTGCTTATTGTAGAGAGGGATAATGAGGCTTACGTTTATTTTTACTTTTACACTGATTAGATCACAGTTTAAAACTAAACCCAAAGTTGAAGCTGTGATTCACCCCGAGGTTTTCTGGTGGCGTTGTAATGTTTGAAATGATACAGGTCTATAGCAGCAGAAGGCCCCTTGTTTCTACATGCAGACAGCTTTTCCCAGAGCTCATGGGGACCAATAGCACAGAATGTGTATAAAACACCACAATTAATCATCACTTGATTGATAAGTAAATCAACAAAAAATTGGAAACTATTAGTCGGTTAAATTATCAAGCAAAAATGCCATACCAATGTCACAGGATTGGGATTTCATGCCTTTTCTTATGTTGTGCCAATGGAATTGATGAAAAGATAGAATGTTTTCCTATTTTTTGAAATTGTATAGGAAAATTTTATTGACGAAATAATCTGTACTGAAAATAATGGTTTGTTGGAGCTTGATTTTCTGAGGGCATCAAAAATGACAAATTTTCGATTTTTGATGGACACAAACAAACAAACGTAACAAAACAGCATAATAATAACTATACACAGACCCACCTTCACCTTAAATAACTCTGCATAGCACACCGAGAGAAGTCAAAGTCTAACAAGAATAAAGAAAAATCAGCAAGGATGCAAAGATTAGGATTAATAATTGCTCCAATGACAGAGCAACTCAACACTGGTCTAACAGGTGTTGCTCATGTTTTGTACACTCTGGACCAGATTGACTAAATGTGGCGCATTCTGCTGAAAACACATGCTGCATTTATTAGGCTATAGTCGCAATGTTTGCAAGGTGCACCTCTCTCCTCACTGCATATGGATTCCAGGGCGTATTACACAAATAATATGAGAAGACATGTTAACAGCGGGTGACTTGATAGATTTACTGAGCTATGTCTTAATTTTATGAATAGTACTTTCTCAGTAGTTTTTCTCAGGTGGGGTTGGCCAAAGTAAATAATGATATAAGATCACTATAACTTCTGAGTTCAGTAATCTCAGAGAAATCCTAAATCTGAGGTTATGATCTCTGTTTCTCTAGCGGACCGCTTTTGGAGGTTCATTACCAGCCGCTGTCCAGGAGCTGACTGCGTAATGAGCTGCTGTCATAGTAAATCAGGCATTGACTACACACAGATTGTGGCCACAAGCTCAGTGACAACCACAGACGCACAATGCCCTCTTCTCGGCAAATCTGGCCCTATATATTTTGTCCAACAGATCCGGGAAAAATGGCCTCTGACAGATGTGGCTTTTTTTCTGCAGCGGCATGTTGTGATCAACTGGACTATCTGTTCCTATTTCTACCTCCTACATTTCTCCCTCTTTCCCTCTGTTTCTCCCCTCTCCTCGCTTCTGACCCCAACTTTGGAACTGAAGCGAGAGTGGGGCTGCAAACAAGAGACGGAGATGTCTCCACAGTGATTTTGATGTTTTATTTGCACATAAAATATATGAGTGGTAAGATGATAGAGTGAAGAAGAGGGGAGGGGGAAGCTCTGACTGGATTGCAGGTTGAAAGGTTGCAAGAAAAGGGAAAAGAAAGAGAAAAAAAAAATAGGAAGGACATGGAGAGAAAATGAAAGGAATGGATGTAGAGAGACAGAAAGGGGGAGAGAAGAAGAGAGCGAGATAATAAGACCGCAGTGAATGAAAGCGTGCCTGCAGTGCAGACAGACTAACAGCTGAGCTGGAGGGTCACTGAGTTCCTCCAGAGCAAAAACAGAGCAGAGAGCAGGGAAAAAAAAAAGAGGAGAGGTGGAGGAGGAGAGAACAGAGAGGGCATGTTGATAAACAAAATCCTCTTTTTGGATGAGTGCAGCCTCCCCCAGCTCCTCGGTCTACCTAACCTCTGAGACACTTGAAATAAAACGAGATCATGGGGGGTAAGAGGCAGGAAAGGGGGAGCTGAAAAATAAAATCTTCTGGCACTCTACAAAACCGCAGGCAACCATAAAATAACAAGCTGGATATCCTGAAGTTTGAGTTTTTTTTCTCTTATCCAAAGCTTCCACTTACTTTCTGGAGAAGAGCTACATCCAAAATAAACAAGAAGTGGAACTAACAACAGATTGGGAATCAACAGCAACCACGTAAGCTGCCCGCTTTTACCATTAGGGTTTTTTTTTCTCCATCTATATCCTTTCACAAATGGGCCATATGGGTGTCAAAATGGGTTCCAGAGACGTGCTGGAGCTCCAGGTGGTGTCCACTTCATCAGACTGAGCAGCAGTTACATGTTTTGTTTTCATCAACAGCTGGGATTAAGAGAGAAATTTGGTAATGGGACTCTAAGATCGCTGCCAAAGTTAAGAAAATCTATCAGTTACGCAGCTGATTGTGATGATCGTCAGCAGTCAGTGTGTAAACTAGACAGCGGCGGCTGGCCAAAGTCTAGACAGCGAGTATAAACAATATTATCAGTGTTGAAGACAGTCGTGTATTCACTCTCTATTCTGCTGCTTCAGCTTACCCGGTCTGCTCCCATTGCAGACGTCTAATGGCTTGTGTTTCAATCAAACGCTTCCACCGGTTGCTTACTACACAAACACACACAAAGATCTCACCTTACACTCTCCGTTAACACACACATCCAGAGAGTCGTCTCGGCAAGGCGTGCCGTCCACCACAGCTGGAGCGCGCTCTGTGTAGAAGTTGTATCCTTCTGCCAGGCAGTTGAGAGAGCAGGGCTTCACCCCACCTACACACACACACACACACACACACACACACACAGGGAGCAGGGCATACAATATGAACATCCCTGATCTATCAACACAAACCCATTCAAGCTTGGCTACATGCACAGGCCCAAATGTAACTGCAATATACAGGTACTGTATGTCTGCACAAATAAACAACAATATTCTACACATTTTAAAGGCTTTCACACAACAGATGGCAAAAACCTTTTATTCTGTTTATGTTTCTAGTGCACTGGTTTTACAGGACTTTGGGACAAAACAGCATTGACTATTTTCTGTCTAGAAATGTATCACTGAGATCAGGAGATATGATCAAAAGGTAAAAAAACTGCGACTAAAATTGACCTTGAGGGGAGACTCGAGAAAAAATGGAAGTTAAATGACAGTTACAAGTCACATTTAAATAACAATGTGCAACTTTCACCTCAAAACTGTGTGACATGATTGAAAGTCCAGAACAGCTACTGGACTTGAGCTGGAGGTGAGAGTGTTTTGTTGACGACAGAGCATCAGTATACAGGCTTTGTTTCCCAGTTTATAAAAGCTCGGAGATGATTTTTGCCCACTGAATGTCATGGAAAAAGTCATTTCAGACATCTCTCCAAAAACAGAAACTTTATCAGCCTGCTAGCCTGTGGTTTGTATTCTGCAGCCTGATGCAAATATCCCAAACTGCCCTGTCACTGTGCTGTCAACCAAAACTCCTGCAGGGCAACTAAAACTGAATTTCTGCACCAAACCGCAGCTCTAGAAGTCATGTTGGGTGTTTTATATGGTTATTATGCCTTTTTGAACGCCTGATTAAAGAAAGAAGGACGACTGACAACAGATACGAAGACTGCTTTAAATATTAATGTGACAATAAAGACATAAGTGTTGCTTTTCATTATAGATTTCAACACTGTAACACAATGTGTAAATCCTATTCACTGAGGCATGTGGTGAATAGTTACATGTGTCATATTGACATGTGTGACTGGTTGAGAGTTGAGCACATGCTTCACTGGATGCAATTCATCCTCATGCAGGGTGCAGAGAGGAAAGGAAGCATGAGAGAGAGAAGCGTCTGCAGTCAGTGCTGACGACCAGAGAGCAAGCAGCTGAATGTGACACACAAACAGACAAAACTACTGAATACTGTGAATGAGAGAATGCATACAAATATGCTCTTTCACAGACGGAGCACTGAGGATGGGTACATCAAGACAATTATACCGTGTTAGTAACATGATTCCCACTGAACCAACCTTTAAATAATGTACTGCATATGCACGTCCAACTAACATTTGCAAAGATAGTTATTAATTTACTGTCATATACAACAAGAATCAATAAAGAAGCAATAAATTATAATATTTGAGAACCTGGAAGCAGAAAATGTTGGACATTTGTGCTTAAAAAATGACTCAAACGTTTAATCCATCATCTAAACAGCTGGCAGGTGTAAGTCAATTAATCGTTTGTGAGCTAGTTGAATTTCTTCTTTACTTTTTCAAAAGAACATATGAGTTCAGTATTCAGTGGCTCCACTGGTGTGATGTAAGTAATGATGTAAGTGAGGTGTAAATATACACTGCTACAAGGCAAAAATTCAAAAATACACAAACACACACACCTACATGTGCAGAGACACTTGTGGACACACTCACACAGTAAAGTATGATGTGCACTTGCATGATTATACCGTTTTCATCCTTTGACTCTCGGTTTTCTCTGTATTCTTTTCACTGCCAAGACACACACACATGCGCACACTCACACACGCGCGCACACACTCACACTCACACACCCACACACACACACCCTGGTGCTGGAGGTCCTCTCCAGCCAAGTCGTATATATCCTTCATTCGTCTGTGCAGCTCGCCAACAGCTCCACTATTTGAGTGGCTGTTGACATCAGTCTGGGCTGTGTTTGTTTGTGCTGGCAGAGCTGAAGCAGGTACAGTATGTACTGGGGCGGGGAGAGAGAGAGAGAGAGAGAGACAAAGACACAGAGAGAGAGAGAGAGAGAGAGAGAGGGGGAGAGTATGTACTGGCACGGCCTGCAGACGATATAGTGGTCAGACTACGGAAAACTACAATTCCCATGGTGCCTAGCTTTGGCAGGGCAATCATGGCTTGCAGCAGGGTGGGTGTGTGTGTGTGTGTGTGTGTGTGTGTGTGTGTGTATCAGAACTTGCAGGGTGTGTTGTACGGAGTGTGAAGTTTGAATGTGAAGGCTGTTGGACTGAGAGGCAGCAAAGCTTAAACGACAGACCTTTTTTAATGAACTGTCCTTGGCTGCCTGAGCTGAGGGAGAAAGGCTGCCTCTGTTCTCAGTGTCAGGACAGAAACAGAGAGAGAGAGCGAGAGAGAGAGAGAGAGAGATTGCATAATGGTGAACTAAATAAAGTGAGAGACGGACAGACATTTACAGAGGCCGAAGCAGGAAAGACAAAGAAAAAGAGCAAGAAGGAGGAAAGGAAGTTGCCTTTGCTGATTTAGAGGGTAAAAGTGAAAGGAAGAATGCTGAAAAGAGAGTTTGAGGAGAGTGAGAGGGCTGCAGAGGACAGAGAAGGGGCTGGGCGGTGTGATCTGGCCTTAACGCGGGGCAGAGTCTATGGCACTGCTCCTATTTTAACAGCTGCAAGGGATTTCCATTGTAAAATCAGCTGACTTGATGAAAGGAGCACTTGTTGCCTGAAGTTGGACTTGGCTGGCCGGCCATCTCTGTAAGCCATTATGTTTTTGGAGGGCTAGATTAAAGGCAGTTATGTCGTTGAAACTATTTATCTTTCACGTCCAGTGTAGTGCTCATCAGGAGCGAGGAATTCTCGCAAGGCATTGTGGGATGCATGGCTCTCTGCAGCCAGCATCTGTGGGCCAGACAGGAGGGAGTCTGCAGTTTCGATTCACTGCTGACCCTCTCCACACACACACACACACACACACACACACACACACACACACACACACACACACACACCTCCTCATTTCATCTTTCTGTCCATCTTCATCTGTCATCTGTTCACCTTTAATATTCTCTTCTAAATCAACTTCTCACCTCGTCTTTTCTGTCATTTAAATTCCGGCAACAAAGTGGAACAGCAACGATATGTTAAATTATCACAGTGTCACAGAAGACTTACATTTGTTTTTAGGAAAATTACTGTGTGTAGTTTATCTGTCTGTTAACCTACAGGTTCACTGAGGGCATTTTAGCTAGTTTATATACTATAAATCCGGGTGGTTTACTGTGTTAAACTACCCAACAAATACAGCAAATTAACAAAAAGAACATGTAGCATGTAAGATGTTCATGTCATGACCATATTAAGTATGTTTTAATCCCCATGACCCTGCACAGGATAAACAGAGATACAGGTATTGGATAGATGTAACTTCTATGTAAAATTTAGGTCTATTAAGTATTTAGCTTTCAGATTTCAGCATATAATGAAAAGTGCTATCTGAAATAGCAGTACCTTATAATTGTATAATTGTAAATAACAAGATGTTCATAAAATTAAAATAAATAATAATAATAATAATAATAATAATTTGGCTGGCGACCAGTCCCGGGTGTACCCCGCCTCTTGCCCAAAGTCAGCTGGGATTGGCTCCAGACGGATAAGCGGTATAGATAATGGATGGATGGCTAATAATAATAATAATGATCTAGTTAGTAAATTAATAGACACATAGACATACACACACATGTGCATACAAACACACACATAAATACAGCACACCCCATCCAAAGGTCGGCTACTCACTCACCCCCTCTGTATGGCTTCCAGGTATAAAACTTTCCCCGGAAAGGAACGCTGTCAAAATCAGAGCACTGAATCTCCCGGAAATCCCGAGAGGCTGGAGGGCACTCCTGTAACACACACACACACACACACACACATATTTACATATATGTATACATGCACCACAGGTGCAATGAGTCCCACGCAATGACCGCACATACAACAAATTAAATCAAATAATATTCACTATTTTGATTACTATAAGTTGACCGGTCGATGATGACGGTGCTGATGATGAAGATGAGAAGCAGTACTCACATCAATATTGCAGGACCTGAAGCGCTTTCTCTCTCCGAGACAATACTTTCCACCGATGGTTGGCCTACAACCAAACACGAAGAGACTCAGGCCAGTCAGTCACATCTGAGTACAATTTAACAAGATCTAGCCTCCATCACATCACTGCACAACACTGGCTCCTGATGTCTGCTGTGTCTGCCTTCATCAGTGTGTTTTCAATCTCACTGTCTGTCTCTTTTATTGCTTTATATCGTCTATCACAGACCATCACACACACCTCTGCATTACCAAAAAAAAAAACAGCTGAGGAGGAAGCCAGAGCCAGCCACCGTCAAAAAGCTGCTTCTGATAAACTCTCAACAAATTTTAACAGGATGGAGCCAAAACAAATGTGCAAACGATGCTCAGAAATGATGCGATAGAACACAGTTGGCTTCAGATTTGGGTCAATTCATTCTCAGTTTAATCAGTTCAAGATGAGGGATCTGGTGACTGTGGTTCAAAAGCAAGTCTGTTAGCTGTTTGGTGACGATTCAGACTCCAATCTGAATTATTTAATACACAACATGAATGAAAATGGTGGCACTTCTGCCTGCAAGAAGGTCCGGGAAATAAACTTTCTCTGCTGTGTTGGCATGTTCCTCCCATGTGTTTTGTGACTTTTATCTTAGCGCTCCACTTTCCTCCCACAGGTGAAACCGATCAGCCATTTTCTCACAATGTAAGCATCTAACTTTTTCTTTGCAGAGACCAATTCCCAAACCTGACGCATTAGCCATACCGCTTTTTTTCCCCCATACACTGTACCTCATTGTTTGGAACTGACTGGGATCATTCGCCCATGTGTAAAGCAGCACAAAGCTGTAACTACACCTGTTTTTCTGAGTTGTAAGTGACGACAAGTACAAAACAACATTCTTTGAGGCTTTAATTCTCTTTTATTTATCTATTTAAGTGACTATCAACAGTGTTTAATTCAGGTAAGTCATTTCTGGTGGACATTTAAACCATTGCAGCCAGTATAAGAACAGCCACTGAGCCACTATATTGCATCAATGCCTCACTATAGTTTACTGTGTAAATAGTTTGCCTTTTGTAGAAGATCGTATTCCCAGTGTGGCCTTTTGAAGCCTTAATCACACGATCACACTGTTTGATATTCCATAGTCCGGTGATATTCACCTGATTGACAAGGAAAACACGGCAAATTACTTATTATTACATAATTATACATTATATAAATGATTATCTTATTTCTCGCCTCAAATGTTTTCCAAAACACATTTCTTTGAAGCATTTTCGTGATACATGAAAAAGTTTCCAAATGAGCCACCATGTTGATCTGGTTTGAAATCTGGGAGCAGACAGCCAGTGAGTGAAAGCTTTCAGGAAGAGTTTGTGCAGTTGTAAAAGCGTCTGATACTGGGAAGATGAACTCCTCACATCCAAAAATAGAGGAGTTGTTCTACGAAGTATTAGCCAGTTTGGACAAGAGGACAAGTTACAGCCACCAATAACTCTTCCAGTGGACATATTGGCATGTGTGGGTTGTATTAAAACAGATTTGAAAAAGCCTTATCTATTGATCGAACTGGGAAGAAATTGTACCCATACCTGGGGCTGTCACAGTGTCTGATAGAGGAGGAGACTCCTCCTCCACAGGTCCTGCTGCACTCCTCCCAGGGGGACCACAGACCCCAGCCCCCGTCCACGCCCTCTGGACAAGTCCCATACGCCACACACACCCTCTTGTAGCACCACTGCAGCACAAACACACATGTGTTTATACACATTTTCAGCAGAATTCACATGTAAACACAAAGGTGAACTGAAAAGGTAAGAAGGCAAAGACTTGTAAAGATATAATACGACTGATCAAAAGGCAAAAGACAAATCAATAATTCAAGATATCCTACAACCCCAAGATAGTTATTTTTACACTGTTTGTGTTTTTCAGGGTGATTTTTTTTTTCTTTTAAATGGTTTATCCCATAAATATTTTTATTGGACTACATGTTATCTAAACAAAACAACAGCCAAGATGAGTCAGTGTGAGAGAGGAGAACCAGTTCCACATGAACAACATCATTCTTCCAACACCAGCCGCATTTAGCCTTTCTGACAAAAATAAAAAGAATAATATAAGAAAAGGGTTCATTTACCCCTTTCTCTATAGTGTTGGTCTGACAGATGGTTCCCTCTGCAGCGGGAATGCTGCTGGTGATGCAGCGGTTGCTCTTGCTCATGCACCAAAGTTCACTGCAGACTTCCTGTGTGAAAGAGAATAAAAACATTGGAGAGTGAAAAAAGAAAAAGAGGAGAACAAAGCATAGAATGAGACAAACTGTGAGTGCTTCTGCATATGTCCTTTATAAAGACACAAGGTCAGACACACTCGTGTCCACCTTCCTCTCTGCTTGCTCTACAGCGATGCCTATAACACATGGGGGTTATGTTTTATTGTGTACATATGCTCTGACCGCATAGTATCGATAATAATGAGTCTATAAAGTAGTATAATGTTCCAGATGTCCATTCAGTCTGAACCTGGCACGATAAAAGCTGACCATGCAATAAAGTGAATGCTACTCAGCAAAGTTATTGCAAAATGTTTCTGGTTGTCAGAGAAACCGAGGACCAGAGGAACACAAATTTGATTGAGTAGTGAGATAAAAAGCTTTAATTAGGATTGAGTCATCTAAAATAAAAAGTCAGTCTGGCTCCACCAGATTGGACAACAAATACTGACAAACAGTAAAAAAGGCTAAAAATAACATAGAAAGTTCTAGTTCAAAAGTAATAATCTGACGAATCTGAATATCTGAACATCTGAATATGATAAAATCACGAAAACGTGAAAGTAAAAAAAGAGATAATAGAAAAGAAAAAAGTTAAGAATTAAGCAGATTTAAGAATATTATTATTTCTACAGTATGTGAACAATTTAGAGATACCTTAAGGGTACAATCCAAAAATAGTGAGAAGGCTGTTATATCTGACCTTAAGCATGACTTTGGCATTTTTAAACCTGGGTCTTATTTTTACATATTTTGGGTTGGAAGTGACTGGTAGGTACAAAAAGGTTTGGAATTGATACAACGCTTCAGCCAGCAGCTGGAAAGAGGCTTCAGTGCTCATAATGTAATCTGTTGGGACAAATCACGCCTGTAAAAACATGCCAGCTAAAAGTGGTTGTTTTTGCCGCTGACATGCACAGACTGACAACATTTCAGAAAGGATCCCTGCAGACATAGACCTGTAAGATCCTTTATGTTTAACCAGAAACAACTGTTATATTGCTCCATTCAAAGCCACCAGACTCCATTGACAAAGACAGTAATCTTACCTTGTAGAAAAAACAAGTTTCTAGCCTAGTGCTGTATGTGACTTTGGTGTTTCAAAATGTTAGTTAGATCCAAACTGACTCCTTAAAACACCAAAGTCACACAACTGCACAAACCAACTAACCAACTGAGGTGGCGGTGGACTTGCAGCTCCCATGTTCTGCAAGGTAAAGTTACTGTCTTTGTCAAAGGGGTCTGGTGGCCTTGAACCGAGCAATACAACTTCTTTTGTTTCTGGTTAAACAAAAAGGATCTTACAAGTCTATCTTTGTAGGGATCCTTTCCATAATGTTGTCAGACACTTCTGATAACAATCTGAGCCTGTCAGTGGCAAAAATAAGCACTCTTAATGGACGTACTTTGATCTGGTGTGGTTACCCAGACAGATTGCTCTGCAGACGTTGTAGCTTGTTCACAGCCGTCAGCTGAGGCGATCTACCAGACCGATTCCAAAACTTTTTATACCTACCAGTCATTTTGAACCCAAAATATGTGAAAATAGGGCCAAGGTTTAAAAACACCACCTGTTTAGAGGAAATGGGAGAAAGAGATTTGTGACAGCAAACGGAAAAATTCGCATCAGAAAGACATTTGCATCCCCCTCAGTGTGAACTGGAAGAACTTCAGTGATCCCCTGACTTTTCATGTCATCATTCAACATCTGGTCACATTTTTTATTTGTCCAATACTTTGATTTATGACCAAACACCTGTAAAACTAATTCCTATCCAGTCTCAGCTGCACTGTTAGCGTGCTGGTGAACATGTTTAACATCCTACCTGCTAAACAGCAGCAAAAGCATTGATGAGCGGAGAGCAAAGGTGAGCTGAAAGATGGATGGAAAGTGTCGACAGAGCACTCACCGCGTATTTACATTGTCGAGATCTGACGCCGTACTGGAAGCGGCACTGTTCGTCTGCGTCGTAGGCCTGACCTGGTGCTGTGGTGGGGTACACAAACTCCTGCTTGGGAGGGATGTTGTTCAGACAGGAGCCCATACCTGAGCTAAAGCACAGCAAGCAGAAGAGAAACTGAGTGACATTAAAATATAAATAACTGGCATCGAAAGTCAAAAAAAGAGATTCAGTTTCAATTAAATACCGGACAGGCAACAGATAATTAAATTGAAGCGGATCTGCCAACCGTTATTTGAGTGTTTCTCTGACCATCAAAATGTTACTCTGACATCCAAGTGAATTTTTCTTTCCCAAACCTCTAATTACCAAATTATTTGTGGTGTTGCAGATATCTGATAGGCTGACTCACTCCAGAAAGCTGGTGATGTAATCCCGGCTACAGGCAGACCAGATGAATGGGTTTGTCTTCATGGTGATGTGGTCAGCCATCAGCTTGGCGGTCTCCTGGCTGCGGGGCCCACAGGCATTCCCCATCCCGTCATGGTTCATCCCAAACCTAAAGCCAGTGATGACACAGTGACAGTGAACTCTTTGAGGCCGTGTGGACCGGTAATGGTCCCTGCATCAGGGATGGGGACAGTGGAAAAAGATCACTGTGGATAACCGAGTGGGATCTAAAGAACAGACATGTTGTGGCAGGAAATATGTTTAATGATATTAAAGTGTGGCACAAAATGAAAGGTTATATTCCACAGCTGTAACAACGCAACAACAACACAGGACAGTGGAGAGTCTTTTAACGACTGCAAGACTGCAAAACAAGGAGGCTAGTTTAGAGCTGAAACGATTAGTCAATTCATTGACCAATCAATCAACAGAAAATGTATTATTATATTATTTTGATTATCGACTAATTCTTAACGCATTTTTTTCAGGCAAAAATTGCAATTTGAGTATTTGTAGGGTTACTTTTCTTTAATATCACCGATAATTGATTCTTTTTGAGCAAACATTTTTAGACCAAAAAAGTCAATTGATTAACTGAGACAATAATCAGCAGATGAATCAATATCAAACATAAATGTTAGCTACAGGCCAAGTTGAGTTTATATTCTCCCTTAAAAGAAATGAAAGAAAATTCAGAAATATGACTAGGACTGCAATAAATGACTATTTTCGTTATGGATTCATCTTTCAGTTATTTTTTCAAATAATGGATCCATCATTTTTGCTATATAATATTAGAAAATAGTAGAAAGTCCTTGTTTTAACTTGTAACAGCCCAATATAACCTCATCCAATCCTGGATGCTTGTTTTACTGTATCTGACCTACAGTCCTAACCCTAAAGATAGAGAGTCATATACGACAAAGAAAAGCATTTGAGCAACAGAAAGTCACTGAAATACTGACATACCAAAACATGAAAGGTCTTTTCCTAAGCACACTGCGATAACACTCTCAGTAGCTCTGTATGAGCCTGAAATATTAACGTTTTGAAAGCTTTTTATCCCCCAGCTGAGTCGTTTCTGTCGGGGTACACCGTGTCTTTTCTTGTGGGGACCCTCCACCACAAACAGGCCTGCATTTAATCTAATGCTCGACTGTGATGTCAAAACAATTTCCATGACAATTAATAACAAATGTTGATTGTATTGATGCAGAGGAAACAGATTTTATACATATAGACACACTATAATCAGCACATTATGTCCAGTCATGTTGGCTGGTTAGCCTTGTGGTCTGAGTACTTGAAAGCTACCTGTGTTAAACATTAGCGGGGCAGGACCCCGGAGGATCCACCATCTGCCTTAATACTTCTCAGGGCTGTGTGAGGACACAATGCAATGGGACACTCAATTACTCTGAGCGAATAGGATACTCTTCAAAAATAAACCAACTCGATGGTTTTCAGGAAAACAGAGGGATAAAATCTGTAACTTCTCTTGATTTACTGTATTTGTGACAGACGTGAAGCATACAGGCAGATAAAATTGCTTGTTACTGAGCGATAGAGATCAGCTTTACCAGGCAAATGAGTAAAACACAGTTCCCAAGTCATCCAGGGGGGATCCAGATCTAAAAAACAGAGGCATCTCCAGGTGCTGCACCAGCCACACGTGTAACTAATTCCACATATAAATAGTGTGACGGAGAGAAAATATACAACTATTAACACACTCTCAACTGATGGAAATGACTCATGGTGTTAGAGATTACATAAACTCTCTCTAGAGACGTAATCTGAGGAGGGAGGGATCATCTTGGACCAGACGGCAAGAAAAGACACTTGAGACACCTCAGGGATTCCTTTAGGGACATTTTGTGTTTCTGTTTCAGCTAAAGAACAGCAACCATGGATCTGGTAGCTATGCAGTGTTTTGTTCAGGGTGTCCACAGGGTAACTAACTTCTCCTGTACAGTCAGCTTAATGTGCATGGTGTCTGTATGCAACATTATAGTGGAAATGTGTCTTCAAAGATGTATAACATGCCACCCCTGCTGTGTAGTGTGTATTAAAACTAATACCAGAGGTGACAAAAATACATACATTGTTTGTAGAAGTACAGAAGGAGTATAGAAGTACTGATCAAGTGAAAAACGTACAGGCTCAAGAATAAAAGGAAAAAGTGTATTTCCCCTTTATAAGGCCATGGACGGGGAATGTGCTCTGAATCTGCTCTCTCAGCCATGTTGGCTAGTTCACTTTTATTCATGTCACTGCTTGTTCTCCCTGCATGGACGTCACTAAACGCCTTCTCTCAACGGTCGGGTCTCACTCTCACGTCCGTTTTGGCTTGCTACGTCTGTCATTGTCCCGTCCATTTAGGTTGAAATCAGTTTCAAAGTTGGGAAGGTGCGCAATGATGCAAAGTAAATAAGAAACTAATCAGTAATTCCTCTTAAATGGATTAAAACTACAGTAACAAGCCTGTTTTGAAAATATAAGGAGTAGAAAGTACAGATATTTGTGTTAAAATGTAAATGTTAAATGAATATACAAGTAAAGTACAGATACCTGAAAACGAAGTATTTGTACTTACTTCCTGAAGTTACTTCCCACCTCTGACTAATACTTCAAGACACTGGATGCATTGATGACGCAGCCCAACTGAAAATATGTTTAGCCTGCGTCAGACCCATTTCTATGTCTCTCCCTCTGTTTTGGGGAATTTTTCTTTGCGATATATGAACTCACTTAGTTCACTCCACACCGAGGTGGCGGACCAACCGACCATTCGACAGCATGGCTAAGAACTTAAAAATGAGAGGATGAGGTATTGTGTGCGACTTTTCTGCTGAGAGATTCCAACCCATCAATCTTAGAAATTTACAAACTAACTGCATTTTGATTTCACTCATAAGTCATCAGGCCTTGACTGAGATCCAGAAATACGACTGTCTGCTAAAACATATACAGTATGTGACATTAGAAGGATCTGAGTCGAGTTCATAAAAAAATGAGATGCGTCAACAACAGTCAGTGAAAGTGCGTGTGTGTTTCGCTCACGTATGTCCTATCTCATGGGCGATAGTGAAGGCGGTTCCCAGGCCGATGTCCTCATTGATGCTGCAACTCCTCTCTGGCTCGCACATCCCTCCTACAGGAGCCAGGCCTATCACACACACAAACACACACACACACACACATGAATACACCCTATCTCCTCTGACTGCAAAACCATGAATACTAAAGGAAACATACAGACTGGCCTACAAAACTTTAATCTCCACTTCTGGATGATGGAGAGAGAATCGTACTCATAAATATGTGTGTGTGCTCTGGTACTTCTATCACTGTGAGGACAAATTTGAGTTTCAGATCTTGAGGACATTTTGGCCGGACCTCACCTTCAATGAAACTGAAACTTCAATTCAGGGTCACACTTTAGGTTTAATGTGTGGGTTTGAGATAGGCCTGTGTGTGAGTGTGTGTGTGTGCGCGTGTGTGTGTGTGTGTGTGTGTGTGTGTGTGTGTGTGTGTGTGTGTGTTACCTAGGGTTTCACAGGGCTTGTTCTTTTGAATGCAGATGTCGTACCTGCAGGCAGGAAGGAAAATCAAGCAGAATGTTTTAAACTACAACTTGTATACTCACACAAACAGGAGAATAAATGAAATCCAGCATGTAATCACTCTCACGTGTGCACATAGAAAACACGCTTTACACGGACATGAAGTATATGCACAGACGGTGACGGACACACTCGCTCACACAGACATTATGGACAGACGGTGGACAGCAGCGATAGCAGACAGATATAGTTTTTAAAGAACAATAGCAGGAAATCGTGGATGGTCACTGTGGTGTCATCTGTCTGGACCGCTTCCATCCTCTGCTTGATAAATCCTGCTGTAAAACCGACGTGTTCTCACAAAGAACCCTTCTCAAAAAAACAGACATTTATCTATCTGTACTCTTCTTACGCCTCCTCCTTACGTAAGCTTATAGGGCTTTCTGTTCTCTGACAGAACAGGAAAGAATTTGAGGCAGCTCTGCTCAGCCCCATCACATTCAGATGACTCTGACCAAACCATGTTTGCGTTGTTTGCTGTTGCACATTCCTCAGTCAGCAGCATCAGTGTTTTATCTGCTTAATATGCGTCCACCACTGTTGTCTCTATTTTCTTCCAGGAGTAACGGAGAGCACATGACGATAAAATTGCGACTCAAGACAGCTTTGCCTTGCTTTGATTTCTGCCCTCTTTCTCATCCTCTTTCTTCAAAAAAAAAAAAAATAAATCTGTGATTGTCTCATGCTCCTTTCTCATATCTCTCTTTTACGTTTTCTCTCCAGATGCTGAGCTGGGCAGAGCGGCCCCAGCTATCGTCACCCCAGACAGGACAAGATACAGCCCAACTTTCCTGGACTTGGCTTAATGAAAACCGATGAGGATAGGGGCTGGGAATGTAAGAATTCAGCTCAGAGGAAGCACTGCTTTAACCCTTATATGAACAGGGAAGCTCTCTAAACATATTTTTATTTACAAGAAGCTGCAGCAGGAGGGTTACGGTGTTGTAAATGCAGTGTATGTAAACCCATTACAGCCACTTGTCTTGCACCCACACCAATTTATTTGTTAATGAATCAAGTGTTACAGTCTCTGTGAGAAAGGTTTCTCTGTTTGTGTTTCTGACCTGGTGATAAGCACAGCAGTGTCATGGTGAGCGATGCCGTTGTCTGGTATGGCGTTACCGTAGCTGCTCCGGTGCTGGATGGTTTTCTGCCACTTACAGAAGCTGTCTAAAGACTTCCCTGCGTGGTGGTTTATCTCTAGTGTTGGCTGGAAGACAGACAAGAGAGGAAATAGTCAAACATTTACATGGATGTGAACTTTTGTATTTAAATCAACAAAAATGGAGATTACAGTTTTACAAGTTTTACAAAGACATTTCATTTAATAAAAGAAGGTTACTCCAGTGTCAACAAAGGGGAGATTTCAACTATCAAGTGATAGAGCCAACAATGCTATGATAACCCAGCCCAGTCTTCCTGTATTGCAATGTTTCAGGCTTGTTTTCCGCCCTCTTTTGTTTGTCTTTCAGTCCTGTGAAAACCATGTATCATCCAAATGTCAACTCTTCATGAGCTTAGAAAAAAAGCCACATTTTCAGCTTTGTAGCAGAACATCTTTCAGGTAATCAAAGGGGTTTTTTTCAGGTTCATTTAGTGTCAGAAGAATTTTCTCTTACACTTTCTCCTTAATCCTTCAGATTTGGAGATACGTGGTTTTCACTTGACAGCAACTTCATTAGATTGTAGCTAATGTTAAGGGAGGATTATAGTGAAGCCACTGTCTAGTGTTGTGAGAGTGCAGAGAGGAGAAGGAGAGGAGGGAGTGCTCTGCTGGCCACAGCTGGCGAGAACTCGTAACCCAGGAATGCATGTGGTGACATAACTAGTAATTGTCTCATCCCACAGTCCCTCATTTCTGGGCCCACTGCTGGCCTGATTTTATTTTCCAGGGGCAGCTTGCCGTTTTCAGACCTGGAACCCAGCAGCAGAACCGCTCGCCGAGACAACTCTCAATCCTGTCCCGACCTCAACCTCAACGGCCCATGGAGAAAGAATAACAACACTAATACTGCCCACCGCTAATGATCCTAACATTTACTTCTTTGCTCTGTCAGATGACAAACACATCCGAGCGGTAAATTATGGGGCTAATTTAGAGGCAGTATGAACAGTATGAATCATAAATGTTCCCTAATAAGACAGCTATGGAGGAAACCTCAAAGCCACACTGTAATGCCCCTTTCATTCACGATGATTCGCCTGTCAGATTGCTAGAGGGTCAACATTACGATGGAGCCAGCCGCACCGTCTCACCACATGCTGTTAATGGTATGCTAATAAGGCCAGTTACTAGGTAGTTAGATGGCCCAGTCATCTCCTGTGCTATGCTGGTAAGGTCATGCACTTTTTATAAGCTGAACCCCTGCCTTGTGGTCAGGTGTGGATTCTAACTCTGCTCCCTTTTCTAACCTCTGTTCACTCGCTTATATCACACAGCAAGAGTCCACAGCCGTGCAAACAGCCCTGTGAGGCTAACGGACCCGTGTTGGTCCATCAGTTGTTGAGGAATAAACCAAAACTCAACATCATGGTGGCACCAGAGGAAAAGTCGGACAAACACTAAAGTCAGGAGGGTTCATAGTCTGGGGAGCACGAATGTCCGTCCAAACTTTAACAGCAATCCAATAGTTGTTGAGAAGTGCCAGTCTGAGGTCACGGGGTGACTGACTGGCGTTGCTATCCATTAAAGCATGCTGCTAGCACGGATAGAAAATAGAAAATGGTCAATTTGACACAACACATTTCTGGGTTTGTGCATCTCCTCCTGGGAATCAGATTTAGGCGTGGTTGTTTTTTCTAAATTCAACTCTAACTTTTAACTGTAAATCTAGCTTTTCTACACCCTGGATGTGCGTCACAGCAATGGTCAGAGAGGTCACTGTTCACCACAGTAACCAGCAGGACAGTCACAAAGCAGCTCTGTCCGACAGGTACAAAACCTCCCCTCATATCCAAACTTTTCCGCCTCTCCGCACCCATCACCGTCTTCCTCGTTCCCTTACACCCTCTCGTCCTTTTCATTAGAGCCATGTCCCACTCGCACACTCAAGGTCTAGTGGGAGTGGTGGAGGAAAAGACCCTTAAGCCAATAATTCGACACAAACAAGGACCTCATAGATGCTGGTCAGGCAAGGGTTTGTGCAAGTAATGAGGAGAGGAGAGGAGAGGAGAGGAGAGGAGAGGAGAGGAGAGGAGAGGAGAGGAGAACACAACTTATTACAGCAGTTGATGAAGTTTATTTACCTGGTCTTCCATGAGCAGGATGAGCCGTGTCACCACAATGTTGACTGCATTCCCCAGGCTAGAATCCTGGAACAGTTTGGCAACCTGACCTCCAGGGAAACAAGAAAAGACCAGTCTTAAAAACAGCTGATACACCAGTTGAGCACATTACACTCGAGCGGAGACACCGCTCTAAGTAGACACAGGAGTAATCCCTCATAAATTAAGATTTGTAAGAAAGAAAAGCCCTATCTTGAGTGAAAAATGGATTGTGCTTGAAAAATAACAACTTTTGCAACAACGCTTCAAATGTGACCCCTGGAAAGCCTGAATTAATTCATGTAACGACGGCTAAGGCTCAATGACTAGAGCAAACAGAAGTAGGCTGTGAAGGCATCCCTGCCTTGTGCTCCTACTAAGACTGATTTTAAGGTAAAAGCAAGCACTTATGTGTGAGACAGACTCATTTGACAGCCTTAAAAGAGCTGTAAAGTCAGCGCACTACAAGTGCTAATGATTATTAAAGAGTCAAAGCCCCAACAGTAATAAAAAAGACCAGAGTTAAAACCACTACTAGCACTAAAGCTTCACTCAGACACTTGTCATTACTGGTGTCTGGTGTCATTTGGCCCACTTTGCTCCACACCACTAAGCAGACGCTGTAGGTTTCTGTCACTGTGTAACACTCCGGACGCAGCCTGCTTTGTAACAATAGCAGCTGACCAACCCTTCATTAAATACATTCCTAACACGTGTCTGCATAGGTTTAAAGTGATGAACTGTGCGTGAAGAGATCCCCAGTGACAGAAATAGTGCAGATGATGACATACAACATAAACCTGTCTGACTAAAACATGTGGCCTCCACGAGGAGAAATCAGAAGAGGTCCACACATTTGTTTTTCTTCCTGTCTATGAGCATTATTCATGCTACTAAATGAGCCTCAATCTGATTTATTTTAACCCAATTTGGGCTTTTTGATAAACAAATTTCTGTCTGACTTAGAGAAGCACTGAAGAACTTGTTTCCGTCACTGTATAAATTTCTATTCTTTTAAATTGAGCAATTAATCTCCTCTAAAATGTTTTCTTAGGTGACTCCATGCTGTTCTTTTGTTTTGTACGATGCCAAGTGACTGGATTGCTGGATTTCTTTACTTTGAAAAGCAAAACTATATAAATAGAAGACATCATGTCCTCAGTCAGACTCTGTTTTTGCATGAAAACTGGCTTAAAGCTTTTAATAACTGCCCTGCATGAGAAATCTCCCCCTTTCATCCATCCATAAACTCCAGTGAGACTAAGAATCTTAACAATGTTAATGTATATCTTTTGTGTTGTAAAACTTACAATATTCATGACGGCCAGGATGTACTGCTCGATGTCTCTGCGACCGTGGTAACCCACCATCATCTTGTCGGCTACCACCAGCGTCTCCACGTAGCGCTCCCGGCTAACTGAGCGCTTCAGAGGCAGCTGGCCGCGACCGACGTGATGGGGAGGCGTCTTCAGAGTTCGCTGCCACCACGACGCGGCTTTCATCGGCTTCTCATCTGAGGAAGATCACGCACACAAACACACTTATGTTTTGAAGGAGAAAGATGAAAGCCATAAAAGTACAGCAGTAGTTTAGCCACTTATGCATTTAAACCAGAAAAACTCACTGTAAATTCTGGCCAAGAGATTAATGATAATCAGCCAGAATGATGGTTTTCACAAATATAGAGCAGAATGAAAGCACGGTATTATGAAGCTGGATGTTTTTTTTAAACATTTATTTGTCAGAAGATGGTTTTCTGAACATACTTTTGTTTTTCCAGCAACGCCCTGTAACACAGACTCAGTCACACCCAATCACAAATGGGAACTCAGACACAACCACAATCTTCTGCTGTTGGCTGCGATGCGGATCGGCCTGGGCCAGTCTACTCCGCCAGTCCGGAGTTAACTGCTGCTACTAAAAAGGACCAGAATATCTCTCCTCTCACCAATGACTCCACAGGATTGGCCCTTGTACTGATGGCGGAGCGATGATCGTTTGTAAACCACATGGGGGCGCCCCTCTGCTCTCTCCCCCCTCTCCGTCTTGGTCTGGTTATCTGGTGAGACAAGGGGTTCAATCAGGTACTCCTCTCCCCCTGCAACAATCACCCCCTGCTGCAGAGAGACAGATAAGTAGAGTAGAGTGGAATAAAATAGAGTAGAATAACAAGATTCATTGCTTTCATGATACAAATATCACAAATGTTTGTTTCCAGCCTTTAAAACATGTTTATAATCACACAGCCAAGAATACAGATCACCTCAAATCCTCCATCATTAACATCTATAACAAAATCACTTATGGTTTGGATACAGACAAACAAGAATGAGCGAAAAGCCGACAGGGTAAGTTAATAAGGCAAGGCAGGAATGAAACAGAGGCCCTCTGGGGGATCCTGATGCTAATGGGTCAGAAAACTGACAGCTAGAGAGGAGCAGGCTTCATAACAACCTCTGAGCTCCCAATGCAGCAGATTTTGAGCTCAGTGTTTATTGTTGTTGCGTTTTTTGCTCTCCATTTATGATCACTGTCTACCTAGTTTATTTTAGAGTGCAGTTTTGAACAGGGAGCATCATATTTGGAGAGAGTTACTGTAGTATTACAGGGAGACTTCCACAAGGGCCGGAGTCACTGACTTTTGAGTTTTTGGTCACAATATGAAGCAAATAAAGATAATAAGAGAAACAACACAGGCACTTTAATAGAAATGCACAATGACACTGCTATGGCTAATGCTAATAGTACAATCTGCAATATCCTTCACACGTTTGAAGCAAGTATATATATCAAGTATAGAGCTGGACCAATTGGATAATTAAATGAATCACCAAATGTCCAAATTCTCTGATTCCAGCTTCTTAAATGTGACTATTTTCTGGTTTATTCACTCCTCTATGAAAGTAAACTGAATATATTTGAGTTCTGGACAAAATAAGACAACTGAGGACGTCGCCTTCGGCTGTGCGAAAAACTTACCGACATTTATCACCATTCTCTGATGAAAATAATCATTTGTTGCAGCCCTAGTTCAGTATATAGGCTTTATTTGGATATTTAGAGGTTAGTATTCAACTTGGCATTACAGACAGTTAAAAACAAGATGCTATTTTTGTCCGTGTGTGTCTGTATTTATATAATTTTAAATAGAATTTGTGATTTTAAGTTCAGGTTAAATTCGCCCTCAATGAGAGCCCTCAATGAGAAATAATACACAGAATCCTTTGGCTTCGACATGGATATAAAGGTGCAAAAATATGCCGCATGTGATTTTTGGGACTATATTTAGTGTCCATGTTCATCTCAGACTATTCAGCAACTGTTCGGTGACACTCATTTTATTATTAGAGATACTTTTATATTAGAGATACAAGCCTAACATTGTCATCATATCACTCTGTGTTCACACTGTCCCACTACAAACACTGTCCCCTTCACAGGGTCCTCTGTTGGCAGAGAGGATCAGGACCCCACAGAACAAAACACACACACACACACACGTAGACAAACACACGTGAGAGCATGAAAGAGTGAATGAGAGCGAGAAAAATGAGAGAGTGAGACAGAGAGCGATACACTAACACTTCCTTTGATTCTGCTCAGATGTGTTGACCCTGGTCAGAGCGAGTGTCTCCCCTCAGCTCACTGCGGCAGCTTTCAAAGTGCCTTTCATCCCATAATAAAGTTAGTGATGCTCCCCTGGACACACAGCCCGCTCGCTGGTGAATGTGTTCACGCTGGTCTGACCAACAGTAATTACGTGTGCTGCTTATTAACGCTTTGTGAACACATCTAATCCTCAGCTGTGTATACAAGTGTTATTGTGGAGCCTGCTGTTTGTAGTGAGAGGATACACAGATACACAGTGCTGTGGATGCAGGAAAATGATTTCAACCGTAAAAACGATGCATCACAAACACGGGATCTGCAAAAGTGATTCAGAGCGGGAACTAACTTTGATCTCTTAGTCTGGGGCATTATAACACGCAAATGACTTCATGAGAATGGGAAACAAAATGAAAAGGAGTTGATGTTCTACTAAGTGGTAAACAAGAGTACTTTGGAAAGCTGGTAAAATTTCGTGATGATTAAAGGTTCTCAGTTCAGTTATTTTTAAAACTCTGCTTCCCGTAAACCTGTCCTGTTGACCACAGCTTCAGTTAATTATCTCCTACATTTCCCAGTCTGCCTTTACACAGAGCTGAGACAGCGTGCCTGAACTTGCATTTTGGGTTACAGGTAGAGGTTAAGGGCCTTCAAACAAACTTCAAACAAAGTACTTCCTGGTCTAATTACAGTGTTAATTCCAGTGTTCACGATAAGAGTCCATATGAACAAAAGGACAGGGAGGCGTCCATGTTTCCTGGCAGCCTTGCCAAGTAACGTTTTTCCACTTGAACACGAGGCGTATCATGACGACCCTCAAAGCTCATAACTTCCATTTGAAGGCAGCATAACATCATCCATGCATCCTCTGTACATTGGAACAGGAGGGCTGCTTCTGACAAATTTGTATATTTCTGGACAGTCATGCAGCAAATTGGCCTCGTTTGCTGAGCTGTGAAAGTGAGCGGGGTTTGCACCCCCCTTTCAAGATCTCTTTAGCACAACTACTTCCGTCACTTTTGTGTAACTGAGTACAGCTGACTGCATCGATATGAGGACAGACGACTCTCTGAAAGGGGGCTAAATATCTAAATATACCTTTTGGAACAGGTGTAAAAACTTTTGCTTTTACTCGTGGTCAGACGACACGTCATACAACCTTGTTCGTTTAATAAAAACTGATGCCAGGTTCATGTCATATTTGAGTTATGGTCATTACAGTACAGGTTTATAACTTGTAAACAGTGTTTGCATCATAATCCAAGTCATAATTAAGACAGGGACACTCAGACAGACTGTAAAAGCTCTGATATGTCCGACTTGGCACTTCATAATATAAGAACTGTCTGAAAACCCAACAAACATGGAAGCCTCGTGTCATTCAAGGTAATCAAATCCAAATGTTAGTATTGACAGTATAATATTGTAAATACTTCACAGCATTTTTAACCCTGGAATGACAGACTCTGCAGTAATTCAACAGTCTTGTGTTGTCAAAGTCTTGAATCTGAATATTTTTCCCACCTCTAACATCCATCACATATGACAAGCAGTGAACATGCCATAATAGAGAGAAATTGAGGCAGCGTAATAATTACAGGATTTCTCTTAGCGGCAGTGCGTTCTAGCCTACTGAGGCTACTGCTGGTGGAGAACATTAACATCCCTGTGTCTTTTACATAGGATGTATGCGTGATTGTTAAATGCTGGTGCAAATCTGTGAGTCTATCAGTGGGGATAAAAATAAGAGAAAGATATAAAGCACCTTTTTAGGAATGAATCCTTCCTTGGAGATAAAGAAGGTCATTTTAAGTTCTCAGAACCGCCCTGGTAGGTTTGGGCAATGATTAAATCCGACTTGAGCACTCAAGGTTTGTTAAAATTTCATGCTTTGATGTCCAAATCAAGCATTACTGATCCCCTATTTGCTGAGCCAGCGCTGCTGCTGACCTCACTCGGTGTATTAGATGTGGATTAGACCTGCTGGTTTCAGTCTTACCAGGCCGTTACAGTTGCTCAGGGCCACTTTGCTGGAGTGTGGCTGGTCTTGGAGGTGTCCTACATAATGGCAGTGGGGAGAGTAAGGATGACTCCAAGCTAATCGACCTCTCTTCCAGTACTCCACCCTGAACTGCCGGGACAGCAGGCCTCCCTGTAGCGTGAGGTTCAGCAGGAAGTTGTTACGTGACGTGGACAGCTGGTAGAAGAGCTAGGAGACAGAAAAAGAGAGAGTTCAAAAATGGTTGAGAATGGTTCAGAAGTGTTTTTTAACTGCTTACTTTTAAGATGTGTATAAATATGAGATAAGCAGACGTTCAAAAAAAGAATAAAAAAATGAAGGGCAACAATAATAAAAAGCATAATACTGAGTCAGGCAGCCTGTCCTCAGTGCTGCGTCTTCTTCGGTGGTGTTGGGGAGTTTCTGCGTCCAGCGTCTCACCATTAGGTCCTACACGTACTGGGATGGCAATCTCATACTGTCCTAGACTGGACAGGAAGGCAGCTAGAAGAAGGGAAAAAAGAAGGCATAAAACCAGAGTTTAACTTTATAAAGCCAAAATTCAGCTTAATCTAATTGACTCTAATTAAAAACAGTTGAGGATTTGGGAGTTGCTTATTGTCAATAACACTATGGGGCTTTTTATTGAGAGAGTAACCCAGTTGGCAAAGAGAGACTTGCAGGCTTTTTGGACCATTGCTGACAAGGTCCCTCCACTCCAAGAACCCCCTCCTGCATGAGGCCAAAGGGATGTTGCCATGGTTACACTGAAACTGTATACTTCCTGTCTGTCCCAGTCTGCGCCGGGGCCTGGCGGAGATTTATTGTCCAAACACGCACGGCTCCAAACAGCCAACGTCAGCTAACTAACAGGGAAAGGTCACCGGCAAATGAGCCCAGTTTTCATCAAACCTTTGGCCTCAGTTGGAGGAGCAGCCCCTTCCCACACACAGCAAATACCCTGAGATCAGAGTTCCCTGGTACAGACTTGGAGAGATCTGTAGCGGGAAAAACCACTCTGTAAGCAGCGGATAGGTCTGGCTTGAATAAACGGAGAGCACAATTACAAATGCTGCCTTCACATGGAACTCGTGAGGTTGTACCGTATTGTCGACACGGGAGGTTTAGCACAAAATATGCTCGGCGTTCAAGTGGTTTTTAGTCATGAGAACGAAAACGGACGGTGCTCTGTTCCCTTTTCCAAAATGGTGATTGAGTCAGCGTTTTTTTTGCATTATAATTTCATGTTTAAATTTCTTCCCTCACTGTGTAGGTACACAGATATGGAACCATAAGGCTACAAGAAGAGTACAAATCAGGAAATGATGCAGTACATTTCCACGATTTAGTACAAAAATGTACTGTTACTGTCACAATAACAGCCTTTTCATCATTTCGTCATTTCTGAACCGTTCTCTCCCTGTCCAGCAGTCCGTTCCTGTTATTGCTCATTACCTACCCTCCACATCCACCTGCACACCTGCTCCCAGTGCCCTCAATAGCTGCCCTCATTATTATTTTACCAAAGCGTCCATTGTGCTGTCCTTGCTATAGCGTCCAAGTCTTGTAAGTCTTCTGCCTGCAAATGCTCTTTTGGACTTGATTCAGACTGTCTGCCTGTTGTAAAACTGTCTGTCTGCCTGTTGTTGAAGGTGTGTTTAAGTAAGTAAAGGTCCAAGATCCCACCTTCTTTTCCTGAAAAAATGCCTTTAACTTTGGTCTTTAACTTGCTGTATGTTCAGTGATCATCAATTAACTGCTAATCGTTTATTTTTTTGCCATTTGGTGTTGGACAAGTTACATTAGTGTGGTTGGTTGGTTGGTATGGTCCAAGGTTTACCAGAGTTTTTCTGAGCCTGTAGCCAGCTGTATTTTTTTTAATAATACTTTCATTTGATGATTAAATTAGATTACGAGCTATAAATAAGTTATGTTTGATTAATCATTTGCCAAGCCAATAAATGTTTGATCCATTGATCCAAGAAAACTAATCATCAGAGAACAAAAATATTTTTTTAAAATGGGCCTGACATTTTTAAAAATGTCTTTAGGCTATGACACATCTTCTGAACCTCAGAAGAATTTCACTTTAACAGCCTCAAATGGACACTTAAAGGCACCAAAAACAACATCATCAGCAGTATTTCATAAACATGTTCAAAAGCATTCCTACGAGCTCTGAGCTGTTTCTCCCCAAAACACATCCATCCTGCCCCACAAACCACAGCAAATGCTCAGGCGGGTGGCATCACCATTACCTTTGAAACACAGGAAAAGCTCCCGGAGAGAAAATGAGGGGAGGACGACAATGAAGTTGATATAATTCACCTCCAAGGAAGAAATTAAGGAGACCTCACACAGAATAAACTCTACGCTAATAAAGAACCAGCAAAACAAATTAGTATGTAGTTTGAGCTAAAGGTTTGAGCAGAACTGTTTTGGGTAACAAACCCACTTTAAGCTTCCTCTCCACGGGATTTCTAACCAAATCTGCAGAAAATCTGTTTGTTTCATGCAGCAGGGGAAACAAACAGATACATACAGCTTACTGGAAGATGAGACGGTTATGGATTTATTAAGTACATTTATAATAGTCTCAAAAACGGTTGCTATCCTGTCTTCTCTGGTCTAGCAGCCCACAGCGAGCTTGCATTCGCCTATAGTGCAAAATACGTTCATCAACTGATTCAGCTTTTGAAAATGTTAAGTAGACATCAAAGGGAAAAGAGCAAACTGATAGTGGAAACACATTTGCTATATTTAACAGGAGACACTCCCTGGCTAAAGGGGCTTCGAACAGAAGCTTCTGTGCTGATAAATGCACCCATTCACCCATGAGCGAGGCATCACCCTGGTTTCTGTTATCACCAAACGAAAATAGTGGAAGGAAATACTCCGCATGGAAAACCGTCCCTCCCTTCATCCCAGACACACCTTCATCGCACCTCAAGCCAAACGCTGCCTCGTTTGAAACATCCACCACAAGAGGAGGAAGAAACTGATATTAATCTGTATAAAGATTGAAAACTAGCAGAAGGAGTTGCTCAGTTTTAGATGATAATCTTGTCAGAAGCCTTCACACATATTCCAGCTGTAAAGGAAGCTTTTAAAAGACATATCGAGAATGACTTTATCAGGTTATCTGTCTGTGCATGTCTGTCCGTGCCTCGTCTGTCTTTCTCCTGCATGCAGTCTGGGTGGCACACAAAGCTACTAATGCAGAGGTTCTCGAAAATAATTCTAAAACCAATAAATCATTTATTAAACAGTAAGATGCGAGGAAACTTCCCCAACAGCAGAGAGAAAGAGAGAGAGATTTTCAACTTTTGGTAGTGATTGGAGCTCACCATATATATTACAATAGCACATTATTATTATTGACTCACTCACAGCACTAGCGCCAATGACAGAACAAAAGTCTGACACTTGGCAGTTGCAGTTGAAAGTGGAAGTACTGAAAAAGACAGCTGATGTTTGAAGCGTAATGTATGCATTTCATGTCACAACCAGAACAAAATGTGGACCATCACTGGCCGTACTTTGAGAATAACTACTAATGCTACTAGACCTTCTATGGAGGACACGAGCAGCTACCAAGATGAGGACTGAGCTGCAGAAAGTGATATTTTAGATAATAGTGGCCTTCCAACTTTGCGGCAACAGTTTTAGCAAGACCTTTTTCTGTTTCAACATAGCAACGGCCACCCAGGTCCATAAAGAAATGTTTTTTCCCAGTTTGGAAAGGGAGTCCTGATCTCAACCTCATCCAACACGTTTGGGATGAACTGGAACGCATTAAAACTCTTGCGGCTAAATGAGAGCAAATCCTGTTACATCAGCCGATTAATCGCTACGGTTGCCAGTGTGAACACATATGGACGTTAAGGTTGGTTGTGCACATTATTTTGGCTATTTAATCTATTCGGACATATGGCCCCAGCCTCCTCTTTGCCCCACCAGCCCTCATAACTGTCTCTTTTTCATCATAAATGACAAAAATGACTGATGAAGGTACGTATCAGGTTATGAGTGAAACGTTTTATGGATTTGTTGAGTTTGAATTTTTACTGTGTAAAAATGCATGTATTCTCTGTATACTTAAATAGAAATTACTCAATGACATCAACGTGGTTACTTAATCTGTGAGTTATTTCAAAACATGTCAACAAAGAGAGAAAAGTACACATGTAAAAAAGCTCATAAGTCTAACTGCTGCATATTTGTCCTCTCACACGTCCCATTACTTCATTTGCTGTTGTAAGAGCTTTACTCAAAAATGACTTAATGGGGTTATCGTCTGTGTTAAGATATCAGCCAAGGCCTGGACAAGAGTCAAGTTCAAGGGAGAAAGACAAACAAAGACAGAGATATATAGAGGGAATGAGAGACCATCATGGCCATAAAACATTTTATCACTAAGATTTTTCTTGTTTTGTAAATATTGCGTTGAGTGTATGTTGTTGACAACAGAATAACTATAAATCAATTCACAGACATATATATTTATATAAATATATAAAAGTTGTGATAATGCATTAGGCATTAAAATGAGCAACACCTTTTCATTGCTGTTTGAAGACAAAGAAAGAACTTATTTGAATAAATATGTTAGCAAACAGTTGCTGGTTTATACATCCAGCGGACACAAAGCCAACATATGTTTAATTCAGCGTTGTCCTTCTGTCAATCAATGCTGACAGTTCATTTTTAGCTCTGTTTTTGGTCTCCATCCATTCCTGAGGAAAATATCTGGTTCTTTAGCTGCTAATTGCTCGTCTGTGTTCACCAGCTAGTCGTTAACTTTGTGTGTCTGCTGTGTGGTGCTGGGCAGGTAGTGTTTATCTGAGCTTTTTTTTGGTGGAAAACAGCTGCCTGCTGTGGCTGGAAACAAGGTTGATGTGAACAGAGTTGAGGGCCAGAAAATCGAAAACCATTAGCTCAAAAACATGCTAAAATGCTCCATAAAGGGAACTTGAGAGTTGAATGATAATTTTCTGTGGATTAATTACTACAAACAGCTCCTTTTACATCACAATACGTCATTTGATCCATTGTTAATATAGAAATATTAATTAGCACAGCTTTAAAGGCCGAGCTGTCTGTACCTGTGGAGAACGAGAAGTGTGAAGGAATGAGCCATGTCAGGGTTTGAGGGGTGGGTTACTTAAAGGAAGCAGCGTGGCAGTCTATTGGAGACAGATGGCTGTGAGGGGTCAAAGGTTAAGTTTAGGAAATACACAATCGCAGCCTTGTAATGGGTGACGAGACACGGACACACAGTGATTTTATGTCTTTGGCTGCGGGGGATTTGAGTCGCTCCAGCTTCAGCGTGTATGCGACACAGAGAAAGAGGGACGGTGTGATGAGAGGTGAGGGGGCCGGGCACATGATTTGTGGAAATCAACATGATTTGAGTTCAAGTTCAGCAGCCCAGACCTGCAGTCCTGGAGTGCGCCTGGACAGGCCAGACAGCCAGGACAGACATGCAACGTTTTCTACAGCTCATTTCAACCCACTTTTTCCCATCGCAGCATCGTGCATGTGGATTACAAATAAATTAAAACAATTAGAGGAACCATGGAACACATGTTGATCCTTAAATTACAATTAAACTATAATCAGATACTCGTAAAAATAAAAAAGGTATTTATTCTGAATTTCTAAACATGGGTAGCACTGAGAGGGTTGTTTTTTTTTTTTTGTTTTTTACTGAAATGAAAAACAGATTTCACTCTGGGCGCCTCGACCATAAAATACATTAAAGTACTCTTGCTCTCAAAGACTGAAAATAATTAAAGCAGCCCACACTATAAAGCCAGGATCACAGACAATAAAACAACAAAGTTTTCCTACTATTTATAAAGACCTCTACGAATGAAGTCTGTGCTGTTAATAGGTCTCTGAAACTCTTTTCACACTGAATGCTTGATTGGTTTGAAAAGGTCAAATGGTGTTATACAGCCTGGCTTTAGACCTGCTCCAGGCTTGGGCGGGACACCAGTCTGAAACTGCTCTGTTTTGGGTGTAAAAGGGTGAACACAAGTTTCTTTAATAACTACAGGGTTACTCTAAGGTCTACGTCAGCCTGATTTATCCAACCTTTCTCTCTGTGTTAATGCTTTGGTTTACCAACAGGACCTTAATCATCGCTGAATGACGGGTTGATAGTTTCTTGCATTGATGAACTGTCTGTTTTTAAATGCGTGGGAATATTGTTCGGATGGTGTTTTGATGAGCATGCTCTTTTACAAAGTGTAAGGTTTCGATTTACTTATCTCTGTAACCTTTGCATCATTATTGGCTTCCACCCAGAGACTGCAGGTGAAAATTACTGATGAAAATATGTAGTATAATATATCTAATGTGCATTTTCCGTGCTGAATAAAGGATAGAATGAAACAAAACAACATAAAATACAAATACAATACTCTCACCTTGTGACTGTGCAAACTCATCTCTGTGACCTCCTTCGACCTCGGTGGCAACCATGACGACGATGACAGTGCAGACCAGACCAGTCCTCCATAGCGTTTCCATGGTTACTACAGTAGTTGCTATAGTAACAGAATTCAGTGCAGTGGTCCCCGGGCCTCTGTCCCAACATGTCTTCTGCCCTCTCGGATGCCCCGTCGCCTAGCAGTGGGACAGCTCAGCGCTCTGTTGGGCCATGGCTGCAGGAGGATGTGTGAGTTCAGACAGACATCGCAGCCTCTACAGTGCGTCGATCAGCGAGTGGTGATGGATCCTGGACAAGTCCTCACTCAAGGAGAAAAGACCTGGACGGATCTCCCAAGGGGCTCAGCAGCAGCAGCAGTGGGTTTAGACTCCTCTATGTAGCCCTGTGGAAGAGAAATTGTTCAGTTAGGGAGAGGAAGGCCAGGAAAGGGAGTGAAAAGGGAGGGGAGAGACAGATTTAGGCTCAAAAAGGTGGGAGGAACAGGGGAGATATGGTGAAACACAGACTAAGAGCGAGAGAGCATGAGATCCCATTGACCCATGCAGCTTCCAGTCTAACAAGACAAATCTACCCAGTACATATTCATTGTCCAGTGAAGGACCGTACAGTCCTGCATTGTTCCTTCAGCTAATCAATCTTGGCTTTGGCGAAGGGCAAACACCCTGTCTTTCACTCTGATGACCAAAGACAACAGCGGGTCCCAACCTGGGGCCCCTGAGGCCCCGCTCTTTAAGCTGCCTGCCCACCGGAAAGAGTTCAAAACACAAAGGAAGCCACTGATCTTGTAAAAGGCTGCAGTTAATGCCCAAACAGGGCTTGAAGTGGGTATTATATCGGAGGCTCTGGGGGTAAAATGAGCCAATTTGAGAGGAGCAGCAGGTTGCTATCGCTGCTACGCTGGCTGACTGTGGTGGCTGGTTGTATGGCTGAGTGACTTGCTGGCTGGCTGCCTGACTGTACAGCCTACTAATTGGCTGGCATCCTGGCTCGCAGACGGATGGTATGAGTGCCTATATAAAGCTTGTTTAGATCCGAGACAAAAGGTATAGCGCACTGTAATAATTCTAGATAGCCTACTCGTTTTGTGAACCGATACTGATCAGTTTTTAAAATTTTCAAACATAAGTAAAATAAATTGTATATGGACCACAGGCTTCTTGTTAGATGGCAGACTGTAATTAATGTAAATACTGTGACCAGGACTGGTAATTATAATGAGCTCTGATTTGTCATGCATTACAGGTTTTTTTTGCACATCCAGTTCATAATTTCAGCAAACATCGGTGACACCTGGCTTTCTCCCAACATACAGTAGAGTATCATCCACATAGTGCTTTACAATGCCAGTGAAATCCAAAGTTTTTCCCCATCAGCAGACATTAGTTACTGTTTTCCATTACCAGAAATAACAGGGAAAAGATTTTTCCTTCCTATTTTGACTGCCGAATAGAAAGTGAAGTTTGTATGGCAGCACCCGATGATCATTTGGAGGTAACAGTTCAGCCAGCCAGACATCACAGATTAAAATCTTGGGTCACTTGTTCATTTTCCACACTACTACTTTAACTATCATGTGCTATACATAAACCCCCAGTTCCTTTTTAATTGAGCACTATTCCGTTATAGACCAACACAGAGTGAGCCTGCTTTATAATAACAATGGAAAATGACTTCCTCAGACCCACAGTACCCATTACAAAAACAGACCGGAGCCAGGATCAGGAGTCACATTTTCATGGGTGCCCTTCTCTTTGACTTGAGTTTCCTGGCTATGGATTGCAGTGTCAGCTAAAACCCAACCCTTGCTATTCTCCAGTAAAGTCTGCCCACCCAGTTCACTCTTGTCCCAGCCTCCCCTGCATCCCTCCCCTCCATCCCTCTGTCTGGGGAGAGAAGAGCGAGCGGAGACGCCACACTGGCCCAGATGGCTGGCGGCTAACCAACTGCAGCCAAAGGTAATCGGAAGCAGATGGGAAACCTTTTGGTGACGAGAGCAGGGGGAACAAGTTGCCTCCTGAAAAGAGGGGGAAAAAAACGAGCGCAAAGCCCAAGGGGAATGAAGGAGAGACAGCAGAGTGTAAGCTGTTCGAGCCAGCTGGGAGAGCCATTCTTGAGTGTTAATACCCTGAACTGAGTGTGGAGGAATGAGTTGAAAAGGGCCCTAATGTGCCTTTCATTTCATTTCAAACAGCAATGGGAAGGTACAGTAAAAGGAGAGCTTGCTTAAAAAACACTGAGGGGTCTTTGTACTGTATTGCAACTTCCCTCATACGTGGAACAACTGAAAGTCTTTCTCTCTTCCCCTCCCTCAGGCTCTCTCCCAGTCATTTCCTGCACAAGCCAAACTCCCCTCCATTTTCATTACTTCTTCTGCTCTCACTCTCGATTTATTGTGGGGTTATTAAACTTGCAGCTTGATATCAAGTGCTTTTCATTACCACTAACTCTCCTCTTGTTTATTTAAACAAGAGAGAGAGGGAGCAACTGGACCCCCCAGTGCTGTCCCTCTGTGCTTTTTAAGTAAGGCTGCTTAAAAAGATTTGTGGACAGCCTTCAACAGATCCCCACAACAACATGCATGCACTGCCTTCTTGGTAAATTATTGCTCCATTATAAACCACACAGAAATGCAGCTAAATTAAGAGTAAGCTGTCTCGCAGAGGTGACGGTGTCGTACATCTTCCGTGGTCTGTTGTGCAAAACTTTCCCTCTGGGCTGTATCACTTCTGGCGAAATAAAAAACTTATGTTTGTCAGCAGGCCAGGCGAGCTCATACGCTGACTCTCTGCTCGGTGTTTTGCTTGGATTAGCCACAAATATCGAGCATATAGCTGCAATCACGGCCAAGAGAGAAAGTGGTCGGAGCTGCAGACAGGCCACACAATTTCCAACGCAATCACAATTTGCAAAAGAGAAAAGAAGGAGGGGAGAAGAAAGGGGTCGTTGTTAACAAGAGAGAAAAGTTGGACCGCTCAGAATAATTAGGTGGGAATCTAAGGGTGGGCCAAATCTGCGATGTAATCAAGCCAGTGGATCCCGAAGCGCTTTGACACGTCATTTTTTCATCTTGTCATCTATGAGTGAGCAGTGACTGGTGCTTTTCATGTGGTGTAAGGGATGTACAGTGAGTTGTTTTTTTTTTACTTTTAAAGACTAGAGGTAACTATGCTGTCCTTGTCTTTAACTGTTGCCAGGGAGAGTGGAGCTATCCGAAAACTAGCGCCCTAATCGAAGCCATATGACCGGCTCAAAGTAAAGTCTGTGTGGAGCGAACAGATGATAAGTGTCCCTCAGCTTAGCTTCAAGTCTAGCACTCCCCCACTCTCTCTCTCTCTCCCTCTCTCTCTCTCTCACGCACACACGCACACACACACACACACACAGTTTCCACTTTGATCAGGGAGTAGCTCATGAATCAGCTTTAGGTTCAGTTTATTATTTCATTAAACCAGCGGTGCGGCTTCTCTTTTCTAATAAGGCCGTGAAGCTGTGGGATCAAATAGCCCATAAGACGAATGTCACAAGTCAGATGCAGCCTTTCAGACTGCCTCAGCAGCAATTACTCCCTCGTTGGAAGTCTAGATTCTCACAGAGCTCCACATGAAACCCTGAACAGGTGATAGAAATAATACAAAGAACTGGGGGGATATGTCTCAGACTAAACTCTAATTTTCTCTGTCTGGTGCATACACAGAAAGAGAAAGAGGCAGGCATTCCTTTCTCAATTTCCCCAAATAAACAGTGTGCAGATGAAAAGTGGGAACATAAACAGGCCGGAGAACCTCGGATGTGCTCCCCTCGCTCTGAAAATGTGCCTCTCGAGTCTGAAACAATATTTAGTGAGAGAGAGAGCTGACTCGACACGAAGTGAGTCAGCCAGCAGCACTGGGAACAGAGCACAGATGGTAGTGGAAGGTTTTCTCTTTCTGTCTTTTATCATATCCATTTCTGTGCAGTTTTTATCTCCATTAGGTCTGCCAACAGTCCTAAACACCAAAAATATACTCAGTTTACTGTCATATCAGACAGAAAAAAGATGCAAAAAAGACAGAACCATGAGTGTTTGGCATTTTTTGCTAGAAAATGCCTGCTATCAATTACTTTTCTTTAAACTGAATAACTGATTTATCATCTGATTGTTCAGCTCTTATCTTCATCCATCCTGTCAAACCTCTACAGACTAGCTTGGATGCTGATGTAGAGCAAAGGAAGGCCTGTAGATGTGTGTGTGTTGGAGGAAAAAGATGTGCAATAGTGATGCAATGATCCAATAAGGTGTATTGGCATCAGCGCTGGTACTGACCTTACTAAAAGGTAGCAGCCATGATGTGACAGATTAACATGAAATACAGTTTTGTTGTTAATGTTACTGTTAAATTCTGTGTTTCTGCTGCTCAGTTATTCAGTAATTTATGGTGGGCTATACACTGAGTTTTTAGTGGCGCAGTAACGCCTGGCCTCACACCGCCTAACATAAAAAAGATCTCAATGAGTTCCACGCTGAGCTTTAACAGATTTTAAATTTGGGGAACAGAAGCACAGAGTTGAGGGATTTTAATCAATGATGCATTTCTAGTGCACATGTAAAGTGTGTGTGTGTATGAGTGTGTTTGCATGTGGTTTGGTTGATGATGAAAATCCCAAAACCTGCAAAACTAAACTCATAATATATCTTCTTTCAGCTCAACAAAACTACAAATATGAGGCACAAATCTGGAAAGAATCTGGTATAATTTGATATGTTAGTTCTTACAGCATGTAGTATCTCCATACAGTGTGGAGAATGCCAGTGGCGTGGCAAACATGCAATATAAATATAAACCTGCAGGTTTCTAAAAATCAGTGGATTAAATGACTCATCGTCATCATCTCCTCCAGCTAATTACATCATGTATTGAAATCTGTGAATCTAAAAGTGAGCTTTAACATTTTGGAGGTTTCATTTATCATTTATCAACCCCTGTGTGAGTATTTTCTATTGATGAGAGGCTGCAGGTTGCTCCCCCAGCTGGAAAACGTCACAATGCCACCCTTCACTTAATGTACCTGATGTCTGCTGTCGGCCACATCATCCCTTCACCGGCCTACACACACACTGACTGACTGCCTTGTCATCAGCCAATGAGGAGATCCCAGCCTTTACTTAGAGCTCATGAAGATAAGAGCCAATCCAAACATGCATTTTAGGAGGAACACTACACAAACACCATTAGACAACATCAGGTCCACGGGGATGCATGCCACGACTCTGTGACACCGAAATGAAAAAAAACACTCCAAGTCTAAGTAACAGCGACATTCAAAGTCTGCAGAAATATTTCTGGTGAAATGAGCGCACTGGGGTTGAGAACAAGCCAGCCTGCCAGCATCATGCCACGACCGTTCTCCTCCACAGTCGTGCGTGAAAGCGCAGAGAGTGTGGCCGGGCCCGGGGTCCTACCTTGCCGTGTCCCCTTGCAGGAGTGTCGGCTGTGAGTCTGTCCTCTGTCCTCCGCAGCGGAGCGCAGAGGAGGCGGCGCCGGCGGGTGACTGAGGAGACTCAACTTCTTCCACTTCCACAACCAGAGAGCCACACGCTGATGTCAACACACCCACACTTGAATCATCGAGCTTCCGGTTACAACCAGCAAAATAAAAGTCACATCTGCAAGGGTTTGGGGTGAAATAACTGAATTGAGGGTTTGTGCACTCCAGCCTGTAATAAAAATTGATTGTTAATGTGCTTTTTGCTGCCAGACTCTGTGCACCTTTCAAATTAGGCTTCAAGTGTTTGTAGAGTAGTCCGGCCAAAAAGGTCAAGGAAGGTGGTAGGCAGGCAGACTCAGCAGACTTCTTGAGTGCAAAAGAGGTGATTTTATTTTACAGTGCTCCATGAAGGTAAATTTAAACTACAACACAAAAATTATTTACAAAGAAACATCATTTCAAAACTAAACTGTGGCTACGCAAAAAAACAAAAAAAACAAAAGGCCTACTATACTGTGACAGCACAGCCCTCTCTGTCAATCCATCTCTCTCCCTGGTATCCAAGTACCTACTGTTTATATAGGGCATTCAATTCCCACCTTGGCTCACTTCAGCTCTACCATTCAGTAACATGGTGACATAGTCTGGACCGTGAATGCAACAAGTCTGCAAACAAAAATCACAGCACACACACTACAAACCTCTAGACATTTCTTAACCATTTCCCCACTAGCTAAACAAGCGAAAACAACAATTTATGCATTTTAATACAAACAAACATTTGTCAAAAGGAAAAAAAAACCCTCCACTTGGTCCGACCCAATGATGTAACGCTGACATCACCAACACCATAAATTGGGGAAGTGCTGGGCCGGCCTCCTCTCCAAACACTACTCCTGCATGGTGAGCCAGGACAAACAAAAGGTAAGTATAAACAAAGGAATGAACAATTGAACCACATTTTACCTGCAACTTAATAAAGGATAACTGAACTAAATGACTGTGTGTTTTACTTAAATCCTTCATGCACTAGATGTAAACTGTAACCTAATGACACAAACAAACCCGGGATAGTATGTGCATTAATGCTACACCGGCCTGGTTAAATTAAAGAAAAACACACATGGGGAAAACAGGAAGTAGAATGTACCATGAACATGTCCGGGGACAAGTGGTGAGGAGAAATGAGCGCTCACCCACTTTGTCACAGTGTTGTCTTCATTTATTTTTCTCTTTACAATTTAGAACATCTCTATGTGTAGCGTATATCACTGATGCAGAGAACACAAAAACACTGAGCGATGATCTGTTAAACAACCCCATGTGAACAAACTACAGCTTTTTTTATTTCTTATTTACTTGTTTATTCCAATACCTGCATCACATATCACCCAGTTTGTTTGGCTCACTTTTATTTTATTTTTGCACATACAAGGTGCTGCTTCCAAGAGCCTTTAGATGGTGGATGGAGATACAGGATACACTGAAGCTATTGAAGGGTTTCACTCAGATGGATTATCATGTTTAATGTTCTTCTGCGATACTGTCCAGTGTATGAGTGACTGCAATGCTGACATGTTACCACATGCTGTATCACTTTAGAGGGGATTTGCACCCTTCAAGTGTGGCACTAGCCCGCTTAAAGTCTGAAGTAAAAAGAAAGGAAAGAGGATAAAATTTGTAAGATTACAAATTATAGGTCTCAAACAGCATCCAAATGATTGCAGACTGCAAGATATAAGACAGCCTGACAGCGTATCACCTGTCAGAGGTGAAATTAAACCACTGGAAGCCCATTATGGTTGCCAAATCTTTTGCCTGTTAAACAGTTTTTCTAACTGCCTTGCTGTCATGATTCAAAGCAAAAAAGAAACGTGCATGAACAAAATGCATACACAGTTCCCCACACTTCACTACTCTTTTAAATCATAACTTTCCCATAATTTCAACCTGGATTACGATAAATCTTTCTCTCCATGTGACCCATTCAGGATAGATCACTAAGGTTTGACTTTTGTTTTTTTTTTCAATTATAATTGGTGCTTTTATTTTGAAGGCAGCGATCTTCCTCTCCGGTTTGTTTTGTCTGTTTTTGTCTGACTTTATTCAGCGGGATGCTGCTGATTGGCTGCCTCATCTGCGACTCCAAGGAAGCAGCTGCAGCCGCTGAAGTGGGGGTTTTATGAGTGTGTGTGTGTGTGTGTGTGTGTTTGGGTGTGCAGGGGTCACACATAGTGTGGCTGCCACTTGTACTGTGGGTGTTGCACAGGTGTTGGAGTTTGTGTGGGTACATATCAGGTAAAAAGTAAACACACTTCACATGGAAATAAGGATAGGAAAAAGCTTTTTAATGTCACTGGGTCACAAGCTAAATTAACTTATCTTAGCATAAAGACTGGAAACAGAGGGACACAGCTAGCCTGGGACTTTTATTTATAAACTAATGTTTGTTATGTTCAAGCACTCGTCAGTTGAGTTCACACGATGCTGATTAAGCTCCTCAAAGCAGGTGAATCTCTATATTTCACAGTATATGCCAGAGTTTTTAAATCTGGTGTTTGTGCTGACACACCGATAGTGGCCTGTTTTCCGTCAGTCAGCACACTGAAGGGCTGGAGGAGGTCACATGATCAACAGATCCCCTTATGACATCACAAGGGGAGCAAAATCTAAACAGAGCGTTTTCATGTACATTGAGTGAAAGATACAGCAGGAGAAAAAATGAGCGGATGGTCTTTTCTCATAGTTTGAGGGTCTCTGCAAATCAGGGTCACATATTTATGTAGAGAGGACATTAAAAAGTGCATTTTGCATAATATTGGACCTTTGACGATTAGATATTCTTCTTAGCTAATTCTCGGCAGGTTAGCAAATAAGCAATTTTTTATTATCCCTTTAGTAACTAATTTAACTTGCTAGGTGACGAGCTGGATTCAGATCCTGTGTATGCATTTGCCTGTGTGTGTGTGTCACCGCCTCTAACCCCCACTTGTTCACAGCACCTTACACGGTTGTCAGATCAACGGATATATCTTTGTCTCTGAAGCAGCAACATTGCTCATCTTAGCAGCGAAGCAGTGAGACGTAAGTAAGTTTTGTTGTAATTTCTGATCCAACAGCAGACATGCGATGGGTTACACTCATTACTTTTTCAACAAAAGGAATGACTCAGGAGGTGAAGATATGTTTGGGTTACTAATGGGCCTGAGGAAAAATTGTATTGAAATAATATGATATATCAACAAAAACAACCTAAAGCATGGCTTAAAATCCGACTTGTTATTACTGATCTGTTTTTCGTTTTAATGCCTCATGCTTGAGACGACACATATTTGCCCGTCAAGTTTGCTTTAAAATATTTTTTCAGTAACCCAAACCTCAAGAGCAAAATTGGAGCTTTAAATTGACTTAAGAGATTTCTAAATTAAATCCAAACTGAGTCTGTGAACCTACAATAATGTGTGATTTATACTCTTACTGATCTTTAAAATGTAAGCAAAAAAATCTCCAAAAATGTTGGGGTTTTTTTTTTGTATTTCCACAGCTGAGCTGTAAAGAAGGAGTAAAAATAAGAGTGTGTGTGCACACCACAGTTGGGTTGAGGCATTGTCGCTCTGGCTCACAAAAGTAGAGATTACATGTGCAAAGTATAAATAGCTGCTTTCATTGTGCCTTGGAATAGAAAACCAAAAATGGGTAGGTTTTAACACACCGAAGACGTCTGTGTGTGTGTGTCTTTTATCGCTTGTAACTTTTCTTGAAATTACTGGATGTATTTTTGGTCCCAGACTGAAGCGTATCTGCAACATGTTCCAGCCACAGTCAGACGATAGTGGACTGGAGAGCGGAAAGAGGACTTTATGTACAAAATGTACTTGTTAATTCACAGTTTGTTGTGAAATGTTAATTTTCTATAATTTTTTAGGCTAGGCAACAATTGATTCAAAAGGGCCTCATCATAACGAGGTTAGTAACAGAAATGACACCACTACTGAGGTCATGCTGCTTGTGTTGTTTTGGGTCTTTAAGATGCAACGTTTAGGCATTAAAAAGCCAATAAAATGACACTGAACTTTCCATTTACATGATGTTAGTGTAGATCTTTGGTTTGGAACAATACAATGTGAATCATGACCAAGTAACACATGCAAACTGTTCATTTGAAGGTCATTTGTTTCCATCGATGCAGGAAATTATGCTTCAGTTTGGGAAAATTTTGGCCCCTGATCTGATACGCAGATAAGCCTCTTATTCAAGTCCACCTACGTCTTCATTTGTTTTTAAATCAGCTCTAAAACAAAGACCATGTTGATGTATGTTTGGAGGAATTCTTCGAGTTGCATAACGCCGAGCTGACTTCCTGATAGCGCAACCAAAATAATCATGACCTCGAGTAACTTTAATAGCTGAATCCTTATCGGTGGAATGTTATTGATTTAATGTGAAGCGTGTAATCGACAGAAAACACAGCTTTCATCAGTTGAAGATGCTAATTAAGTCACTGACTGATGGTGGTATTTTCATGTGTGATTCAGGAGAGCGAAAGACCTTAAATGTCTCTGCACGGGGGCGCTGCAGTCGATCAGTCCACCACGACATTGACATTTTGTGCAAATGTTCATGATCCCCAGAGAATCAGCAGATCAGGGGTTTCAAATATTCTGAGAAATATCTCTACATCTGCAGGATATTTTTTAATTTTATCGCGCACATTCACGTTCTCCAGAGCATGAATTGCCACAACTTTCCCTGGTTTTTCCTCTAGCCCCATCAGGAAGTAAAAAATAACAGTTAGTTGAGTGAAAAAAATATGACTTTGTCCAAAACCTTACATTCACTTAAAACTATATTTTTGACCAATTACCTGGAGAACTAATGGCTTTACCATTTGTCTCAGCTGTGCTTTGTATTTAGTGTTCATAACCTCTCCATCACTTTCATCGAGATGGATCGACCTGGAACAGTCTCTTCTCTCCAAAATTGAAAAGTGTGACCGGATGACAAACACAAGCCGGTTTTTGCTTTATGTTTGATTACATTTACTTTGCGCCTGAGGGGGCTCAGAGGACCTGAATCGTGCCAGAAACACAAACTCGCCCTCTTCTCTCTGTGGAAAACAGGTTCTTGGGCCTGTAGATTCTGGCATGTGTCACTTACATAACTCCTCCGCTTGTTGAAAAGTGACTCACAGGACTTTTTTTTTCCACTTCTCACTGGGTCACTGTCTGCTTACTCTGCAACACCTCTTTTGCAAGCGTTCGTTGCTTTTTTGTTCGCACAATTAAGGGTTTATACGTTGCATTCAGTAAGGCATCTTTTGATGGGCACAGGGTGAAATATATCACGTAGCACTGTGGGCTCAAACCTGTCTCAGGAACTGTGTCACATGGCACCTCATCTCTTTCCACTCTTTGCTTTTGTGGTCGGTGATACAACAAGTAAAATAGAAAAGCCATCAAAAGCATATTTTGAAAAAAAACATAAGCTGAGCAAAGACTTGGCTGCTGTTGTCAATGGACGTTTTTATGTCTTGTTGGAAAAGCGTCAATATTTTGGTTAGTTTGGCCGTGTCATAAATTACAGCAATGTGGCCAATAATGTTGTAACTGTTGCGTTAGGACAGTTTGCTGGTTCGTCATTAAATTCACTTTCTGTTCAAGTTATATCACAGAAGTTGGTGATGAATTTACAATCGATGGAAAAATTGTATCACAGTGATATCTGTGTTGCTCAGTTTTTACTGGTAATTTAAATAGAAAACAAAATAAAGTTAATGAAAGAAATAATAAAGTTAATTGATTAGCTGTTTAGTTTATAAGACGTAAGACAATAGTTAGACGGGCCAATCACAGCTTCTCAGAGTTCAGGTCGATGTCTTCCGCTTGTTTTTTTTTCTCCAGCCAACAAAACGGAAAGATATTCAGTTTCCAATCACTTAAAATACGAAAGAGCCAATTGTCACATTTGAGAAGCTGGAACCAGCACGTCTGCTTTATAAATGCCTTAAACGATTAATCAATCATCAAAATAGTTCATCATACGTTAATTCAAGGTAAATAGTCAATGAATTTTCTGCAACCAATCAATTAGACAACTAATCATTTCAGCAGAGCAGGAATTATCTTGGACCTAAATTTCAACAAAGATGAAAACTTGAAAACAGACTTAAACATGAAATCTTAAAAATCCAACTTTCCCTTATTTTGACCTCAACATACACTGACAAGAAGCCAAGTAAAGCACATTTAATCTCTCCTAAACTGAATTTTACTGGTTCAGGTATCCAGAGGTGGACGTGTAGTTTAAGAATCACTCCTGCGCTGTTTTGATATTGTATCGCAGCTTGTCTCTGAGGGTGTGGGGTCTCAGTCGGTCCAGGTTTTAAGGTCTGGAGACCTTTGTTGTGGTGAGACGGGGGTAAGGTCACGGTGGAGTCTCACGTCCTGTGGCAACTGTGTGTTTTTGTTCAGCTGTCCACTGTGGATGTGGGCAGCAACACATGTATGTGGCCAGGAAGCTGAGGTTTTCACACTTTTTGCTTCTGTATGATTTAGAATGAAATTAAAATAACACCAATAGGAAAAGAAATGTATTTTTCTGACAAGTGAGCTTTACCATTCACACGAAGACTGGAAACTGATAGTGAATGTAAAATCTAGCACAGGAAGTTTATGAATTCGATTGTTCATATTAAAGATATAAAAACCCAACAGAATAACCTGGTTTATCTCTGATATTTCTCTCTCTTATTCTCTTATTTCTTTGTAATTTGGCGTGATTATCATAACAACCTTTTCACAAATACCTCCTTTCTGTGTGTTGTGTGGTCACGTACAATATTGTCTGTTAAGTTCTGCTTTGAATCCCAACAGGTATTTTCCATCTGCTATCACACAACCGTTTCACCTCGCAGTCAAAACCTGTTAGATTTTAATCTTATTACGTCTTCACTTCAGCACAGACACCTTTACTAAAGCCTAACAGACACACACCACACTGTGTGTACACACAGTAGTTGTTTTAACGATGTAGACGGCTAAATTCTCCCCAAAAAAGTTTTCCTCCTGTAAAGCAAAACTAAGAGACTTGAGTTTCTAAAGCTGAGGGAATTGTCTAGAACCAAAAAGCACCTGTTCAACAGAAGAGCAAGATGCTGGAGAAAGGAGGCTGTGAGGGCGGACTGCGACTTCCTGTTGTGGCTTTTGTCACCAGTTTGTTAATGTGCAAGCTTCATGCAATCTCACACTGTGGGTTCATCTCACTGAATATCTCATCCAGACGTATGAGACGTAGAGCTGACAGTCCTGAAGAAAAAAAAAACATCATAAACTTTATACTTTCTCGAGGTGTAACGTCAGAAGAGGAAAAGGAGGTGAGGTTCTCTGAATGATGTGATATTTGTAGCGATGAATGTTGGGTTGTCCATTTTCAAACCGTGCTTCTGCTTTTTTGTAATTTGGTGGATGAGAAATGAGGGTTGATTGAGCAGACAGTGGATGGGGGGGGGGGGTAAAGACTGAAAGGTCAGAGGTCACAGACTTGATTTCAATCTGTCAGTGTTCTCATCATATATTGGGTTAATGAAGCTGTATATTCCTTAAAACTTTATGCCTTTTTCTTTGCTGAAATGTTCTCCCTAGTTCCTCTCCAGCATCTATATCCAGGACTCCAAGCCAAACTCCAAGCCAGGTCTCACCATGTCCATCGACCCGGCGGCCGAGCTGCCTTTCTTCTACGGCAGCATCAGCCGCTCAGACGCCGAGCAGCATCTGAAGCTGGCAGGGATGGCCGACGGGCTCTTCTTGCTGCGACAGTGTCTCCGCAGTCTGGGAGGCTACGTGCTGTCTGTTGTGTGGGCCCTGGAGTTTCACCATTACCCCATAGAGAAGCAGCTTAACGGGACTTATTGCATCACAGGAGGGAAGCCTCACTGCGGGCCGGCAGAGCTCTGTGAGTTTTACAGCAAAGACCCCGATGGGCTGGTGTGCCTCCTGAGGAAACCCTGTCTGCGCTCCCCGGATACACAGATACAGCCCGGCGTGTTTGACAGCCTGAGAGAAAACATGCTGAGGGAGTACGTGAAGCAGACCTGGAACCTGGAGGTGAGGCTCTGCTGAGACTGATGGGTACTGTGGAGCAGATACCTTCAGCCTTTTCAGTTTTATAGTCTATACAAGGATAGTAGCGTCAATTTTTCATTGAGTTAAAATAAGTTACATTTAAATTAATAATTAAAGGGTCGGTTCCACTGGTGGAATTCAGAAATACTATGTATTAGAATATATCAACATTTATGTTACTTTAAACATCTACTCCTCTACATTTGCAATGGCAATTATGTACTTTTCACTCAACTTCTTTTATTTAAATCTGACATAAGCATTAGTTACTTTACGTATTAAGATTTTATATAAAAGACACATATAAAATACAACATATTGATAAAGATTAAACAGTTTTTTCCAATCATTTGTTGAGTTGTTAGCACTTTCACCAGAGACATCTTCCCCTCTGAGCAACACAGATTAAATAACATTTAAATAACTGTGAGGCACAAAGTGGACAAATGATCCATATTTCACAAAAAACACGATTACAGAAAAGTTGTAGAAATTAATATTTTTCCTCTTCTCTCCTGTTAATCCCCTCATGTTTACCTTGTGACCTTTGGGGAGGTCCCACCTCTAGGTTGGGAACCACTGCACTGTCAACTGTATTTAAAGTAGTTAAAACTGATATATCAGTCACAAGGGATATTTTAATGCAGAATGAGTTATGTCATTTCTTACTTTAAGTACATTATATATTATTTACATAAGATTTTAACATTGGGTGTTGTTACTTTTACTTAAGATAAGAATCTGAGGACTTCATCTTTCACTGGTTAGTTCTCCCAAATTACAGGAAAATATATTTTGTTACAAGTGGTATTTATTCAGATTGTTTTTGTTATTCACTTTACTCACTGAAAGAGTCTTTACTCACTGAAATATCCCAAAGCAGAATCCCCTGGTGATTTTGGAAAATTGCACCTTTTCATTTGTTGAGTATCTTTCTTTAGTCAGAGGTCTTTTACTTGGAAAATGTGATGTCCTCTTTCAGATTATCAAATTAAACCTGTAAAATATGTCCAGAGTTAAAAACCTTTGCAGACCTAATGAATCTGTACACATTACATCAGTCTAAATGTGTTCATTCTGCGTGTCTGTTTCTGTCCTGGCTGTTTTGCTGCTCAGGGAGAAGCCATGGAGCAGGCCATCATCAGTCAAGCTCCTCAGCTGGAGAAACTGATCGCCACAACGGCTCACGAGAAGATGCCCTGGTATCACAGTAAAATCTCCCGCCAGGAAGGCGAGAGGCGGCTTTACTCTGGAGCGCAACCAGACGGAAAGTTTCTGTGAGTTGCCCGAGGTGATGTGTCAGCATCTCTGTCTTTTTCTGTGCCTGCTGTCAAAGGCCAGAGTCAAGTTTCAAAGGTTTTAAGGTGCACATTTTAACCAACGCTGTTTTTTTGTTTGTCAGGGTGAGAGACAGAGATGAGTCGGGCACTTTTGCTCTCTCCATGATATACGGGAAAACAGTGTACCACTATCAGATCCTCCAGGACAAATCAGGGAAATTCTCCATGCCAGAGGGAACAAAGTTTGACACAATCTGGCAGGTGGGTCCTTCACCACACCTTTCTCTTCCTTCATTATCCAGTGATTGTGTTGCAGCTGATTGCATTTTCTGAACTCAAATGTAATGTTATCTTAATCTCTGCAGCTGGTTGAGTACCTGAAGATGAAATCTGATGGGCTGGTGACCATTCTCGGGGAGGCGTGTGTTAACGGCAAAGCTGCTGGAAGTACTGAACCCCTTACTTCTTTTTCTCAGTCATGCCAACATTATGTAATTGCTGAGTTTAGAGATCACGTTTGTGAGTCATGTGGAGTATATAACCTTGTTAAGCATTATACCTACTGCTGAAATTATTGAAAAGTCTCATTTGTCTTAAATCTTTCAGAGACACCCAGTCTTCCTGTAACAGTGAGTATTGACAGCAGCCTGCACTGTTTAACTGAGCATTTTGTTCTGTCTCTGAGACTCATTTTAATGTAACTCTTTCAGAGGCGGATCGTCCCAAATGGATACACACCGCCACCTCGAGGTCAGTCACCTGAAGTACAATCAGTTAAAACCACTTTCCAGTTGTGTACTATTTCCAGACTCACATGCTCACTCTGCTATATGCACTTGCAGCAAAAAGATTTTTAGTTTTTAACGCTGATTGTTTATAGGGACACGTATGAACAGAATTTGTAGTGTAATCTGGTCATTCCTGACCCTTTAAAATACACAAAACTGAAAAAGAAACAAAAAACAAGAAGAAATATTCAGATCTTTAATTTAAGTAAATCAAAGTAGAAGTAAAATAAAGTTAAAGTCAGAAGTTCAAAATCTTATTCAAGTATTTACAGCAAACTGTGCTTAAAGTAGGAAAAGTAAAAGTTATCATTATGCGGAAAAAATGGCTCCTGTGAGTGTTTATTATATTTATTAAACATCATGTTATTGTTATTAAATTATCATCATGATTGCATTTATGTATGAGAAGCATTTTAAGGTTGTAGGTGTCGGAGGGTTATTTTGGCTCATTTTAACTGTAATAATGCAAGTTCCTTTACTAAGCGTATATTTTACTGTGTGTGTGTGTGTGTGTGTGTGTGTAGTGAGGAGCAAATTTTTCTCTTATTTTTGTTACCAAATAATATCACCTCAGTTTTGTCTTTTTTAATTTGTTTCCAAGACTTTTTGCTATGAAAAAAAAACCCCAAAACAAATAAAACACGAATTAAACTTAAACCTGTCAACAGCTTAAAAATCAATAAACATGAAAATGGCTTTTTAACCCATGTAATTTTTATCTTCACTTGTCAGCTGCTGCAGCGGCCTCGAAGCCAGGCACCACCGAGCCTGCAGACCGTGATGTTCTGCCGATGGACTGCAATGGATTCAACCCGTACCACAACCCGAATGAAGTCAGGAAATTTAACATCAAGAGGGATCAGTTGCTGATCGATGAAGTGGAGCTCGGTTCCGGGAACTTTGGCTGCGTCAAGAAAGGAGTCCTCAAGAGTGTTTCGTGAGGACTGAAACATATAAAAACTATTCACAAGCTGACACAAAAATCACATAAAAGCTGTATATTTACTGGATGTGTATTATTTTGTACTTTTACTGAACCCAGTGCCGTCCAGATGCAACACAGGGTTATAAGCACATATGTACTACCTTATCTTTAAAGGGCATTTAAAATATTTTACGTGTGTGTTTTTTCTCCATCAGGGGCCAAATTGATGTGGCCATCAAGGTGCTGAAGAGTGACAATGAGAAGCTGGTGAAGGAGGAGATGATGAGGGAGGCTGAGATCATGCACCAGCTGAGTAACCCCTTCATCGTTCGCATGCTGGGTCTGTGCAACGCTGAGAATCTGATGCTGGTCATGGAGATGGCCGCTGCCGGACCTCTCAACAAATTCCTCTCCACCAATAAGTGAGTTAGGTAGTAAATCAGACACAATACACCGGAGAGCAGGCTATGTCAACAAACAAAACGCTAGTGAGGACCAGCCCACTTTTTCATACTGTATGTTTATGATATTTATCTCCTGTAATGAAACGCGGGGGTAGACTGCATCAAGTCTTAAGGTGGAACGAGCAGCATGAGAGTAGAAGATGTCTCCAAAGGCCTGATGGTCGGTCGATCGTGCAATGTTTTAAGTCCTCAATGGAAAAACACTTTTTATTCAAACATGACATCTTGAGGTACAAAAGACGGCTATCTAACTAAATTCTCAGGTATTCGTGAGATTGAACTACTTCTGTATCAGTATCATATGTGTGTGTATGAGGGGGCAGGAGGATATCAAACAGGATTATGGGTGCTTGAGAATTCAGTGCAAGTTTGAAGAACCTGCAGAGGTCTGGAGAACGTTACAGACAGATTGAAATCTGGACATGGCTTGAGTTAGAGCAGTTCCATATACATACAAGATTATCATCTGTGTACAAAATGGTTAATGTAAGACTGGCTATTATGTAGGGCTGCAACGATTATTTTCACTGTCACTTAATCTGTTGTTTACTTTCTTGATTAATCAATTAGTTATTTGGTCTATAAAATGTCAGAAAATAGTGAAAAATACAGATCAGTGTTTCCTAAAGCCCAAGATGACGTCTTCAAATGTTGTGTTTTGTCCACAACCAATAGAAGTTCAGTTTACTGTCACAGAGGAGTAAAGAAACCACAAAACCTTGATTTGAATAAGGAAAAACTACATTTCTAAAAGGGAAAAAAATGTATTCTTCATCATCTTCTGCTTTTCTTTGACAATCAGTATTTTTGTCCCCACAGGGATACTGTGACTGTGGAGAACATTGTCAATCTGATGCATCAGGTGTCGATGGGAATGAAGTATCTGGAGGAGAAGAACTTTGTGCACAGAGACTTAGCGGCTCGTAACGTCCTGCTGGTCAACCAACAGTTCGCCAAAATCAGTGACTTTGGGCTCTCCAAGGCCCTGGGAGCAGATGACAACTATTACAAGGTACACACAGATTTTCTTGATGTTGTTGCAGTGCAAGTTGCAGAAATGCAGAACCATAAAGGGATGGGGTGTAAGGCTTATCAGCGTTGCAGCTAACACAAATAGATAGTGTATCTTAAATTGATTGCTTTGTGGGAATTATTGACCTCCTCCTACAGAAATACTAGCTCAAAGGTGTTACCTGCTCTGTGCAAACTAAAGTAAACACTCAATTTATTTCCTTTTTCTGGTTTACTGACCTACATCTGGGGGGAATGTAGGTATCAGAAAGTCCCAGGAATCCCTGACTGCAAGGACTATTGTTTGAGAAATATTTACCTACACTGCACCCTCTGAATCACTGGTTCGCAAACAATTTTAAGCTATAACACACCTTCAAAGTGATTTCATTTTTACTGTAAATCCACCCAATGTTCACCTCAACAGTTTTAGGTGCTCTGGCTGTGCAAATTCACAAGTAAACATTGAACTTATTCATGCAAACCATTAATAAAATACAGTATGCCATATGGCTTAAGCTTTTCTTGAATTTTTTTGGAAGCAAGATTATCTTACATGAAGTGATTTCAATGTTAAATCCTTATTTTTTCATTTTCGACAGCTTTTTAAAAATAGTAAAATAGAAAATACAGCTAAAGTTAATGACACATTTTATTAATATTCTAAAAAATGTAAATTATAAAATCTTGCGGCACCCTTTGTCCATCCTTAAAGCACCTAAGGACTAACAGACCCACTGACAGAACTGCTGTGTTAAATCACCACCTTTCCCCTTAAATTAATGTACATTTGGTTCTAATTATCACCTTATGCCTTTGGTGAATCATTGATGTGACAAGTTGTTTTCACACTTTGTGTTGCACAGGCTCGTACTGCAGGTAAATGGCCACTGAAGTGGTACGCTCCTGAATGTATAAACTTCTTCAAATTCTCCAATAAAAGTGATGTGTGGAGTTTTGGTGTCACCATGTGGGAGGCCTTTTCCTACGGAGGGAAACCCTACAAGGTACCGTGTGTTTCTACAGAGCACCGTCAAATCACCATCTGCCAATAGTGTATATTAACTCAATCACAAAATCCACACCACTGTGACATTTGGTCCTCAACAGCAAATTGAATTGCAGCTTTTTTGTATCTCAATTTTGTCTAGAAAATGAAAGGACCAGAAGTGATGCGCTTCATTGAAACTGGGAACCGCATGGATTGTCCAACAGCATGTCCAGAGCGAATGTATACACTGATGAAAGAATGCTGGACACAAAAGTGAGAAACGGACTGTCTTCAGTGCATGTTAGTTAGTTAGTTAGTTAGTTAGTGAGGTAGGTAGGTTTGGTAGGATAATCTAGACAAATTCTTACATACTTATAATACTGAACAGTGTCTAATTGACTTCCATTAAAGTGAAATGCATACATTATTAATTATTATTTTGGAGTTTAGAACAGATATTAAATTCATAAAAGAGATGTTTGAGTTTCTTGGTAGGTCAGTGGTTACATGCCATATGACTGCGTGGTTGCAGCAGGGGAAATTTGTTGCATGTCATATCCCGCTTTCTCCCTAAGCTCTTGTCTGCCTTCTCTGTCTCTATCCAATAAAGGCAAAAAAAACTGCCTAAAAACAGTATTAAAAAAATAAAAGAGGTTTGGAGTGGAAGTTGTCAAAAGTAGACTGTAATCTGGAGAGGGTCTGATTTTCAGTAGAGCCGGTGGCATACAGGATGCTATCGTCTGCATAAAAACAAACACTTCAGTTTTCAGTTGGAAAATAAATAATATTTATGTAGCCTATACAGTAAATAGCAGTTGTGGTTCTAATATTGATCCATGTGGGACACCATCAGAGGACTTGATTTGAAAAGGACTTGGTCTGAACTCTGCTAGAGAGATATGATTTGAACAATGTGTCAACAGAATCATCAAAACCAATGGAAAGGAGTTCATGTAACAAAATATTATGATCAACAGTATCAAAAGCTTTGGACAAATCTACAAAGAAGGCAGCACAATGTTGCTTTTTTTGCTGCAAGTTGACAGTGTCATCATATTGTACCACGATAGGGTCTAAAACCTCACTGCTGTAACTGAAGAACATTATTCAGTCATTATTATTGTTCAGTCAGAAACACCATATACTGTGTTGTATTTGAGTTTCTGTCAGCTTTAGACAGCACTGTTAGCTCTCTTGTTTTTTTTTTAGTTTAGTTTGGGGCTTTTTTGCCTTTATCTGATGGGTAAGTGAGGGACAAACAGGAAACAGGTGAGACAGAGGGGTATGACATACAACAAATGTCACCAGCTGGAATCAAAACGGCGATGATCGCAGTTGCCCGTGCAGTCAGGCGGCATGAGCTGTAACGCATTGCTACCAAGGCGCACCAGCATTGTGGTCTTTTAAGATCTTGTGACATTGTCCTCCATTAATCACAACCTTGCAAACGTCTGTTTCAAGCTCTTCTCTCTCCTCTCTCACCAGGCACGAGGACCGTCCTGACTTCAAGAAGGTTGAGGAGTCCATGAGGTCTTACCATTACTCCATATCGAACAAGGCCAAGCCTGAGGGAGCCGCAGCCACCGCTGAGCCTGTCAAGTAGACAGAAACAAGGCGCATTCTGTCTCCGCGCTGCACAAAGCATCCTTTCAACTGGCCATTAAACAACCAAAACAAAGAGCTTTTTATGAAAGCTGCACACTGACCAGCTTCGACTGCAGTAACGATAGAGCTGAACAGGCCTCAGTGACAATAAATGTGCGTTTGTAAATCGGACTTTAGTGTGTCAGCCATGTAAGGAGGATCTCTGTCTGTCGTGGTTTGAATGTTAAGTGTTGACGTCTTTACATTGATGAACAAACCAATTTTATATTCTGGTATTTGGGAGTATAAGGGAGGTATATGGTACATGTACAAGATGTTTTTCCACTGTGTTTGCCACAACATAGGAGTAGTGTATTGTTTGTTTTTTTTTATGTCAAATAAACTATAAATAGAAAGAAAGTGGTAGCAGTGTGCACTTTAATATTATTCTGTCAACATTCCTGTAAAATCAGCAGTGAGTAATAAAGACAAGATTTGGGTTTAAACAAAGTTTATCAATCTGAAAGAGGAAAGTCAGTAATTTCTATGAATGGATAAAATAATGGACGGATAAAATCAGAGAAACATAAAAATCTGTAATTCTCTGAAACATGTAGCAGAAGAGTGTGGGGAATAACCTCCCACAAACATGCCTTGCATGCATGTGCAGAGGATCACCTGCATTGGAAAAGCAGAACGTGACATTTCTCTGCAGATTTTATGCAGCCTTACTTTAAATACATAGACATTTATCTCTTTTATAGTACCAAATAATTACATAATCAGTATATGTATATATAACCAGTATTTTTTTTAAAGGGGCATTATTTGTTGAAATAAATATCATATGAATAGATTATAGGTGTAAAATCATGAATCATCTGGACGACTCTAATGCAGATATTTCCCTTAAAACTAGTGAATGGTGGGTTATATCATGACTGTGTTATGAGATATATGGGGTTAGTTAAGCTGCCCCGTGACATTTACTGACTTTCTGTATCAAGGGAAGCACCTCTGAGCTGCCAGGGCAACAGTGAAGGGCACATGAGACCGGAAGCTGCTGAATTAGTCTTCAAAATAATGGCGTAAAGTATTCACAGAATTCATGGACAGTGAAGGAGTGAGCTCTCAAATATCCTTCGATTAGTAAAATTATCAATACCACAGTTGGAAAATGCTCCAGTTTAAGTTAAAGTACTGCATTCAATATTTTAAGCAATAATAAAGTCAGTATGTATTAATAAAATATATTCAAGTCATTAATGTGAAAATAAATAATGTACTGACACCTTAAGTGTTAAGTCATAATGACAGTTTGTAACATTTGAAAAAAAGAAATAATAAAGTGGCTGTAAATACAAATTCAGTAGAAATGCTTTTTTTTTTGCAATGTGATTTTCTGCAAAACTCTTCAGATTGTGTCATACACTTATATTTTATCAGACAACGGCAAATATTTTATGAGCTTAGCTCAGGCTTTTGAAATCTAAAATTATAGCAATCAGATAATTGTTGTGTTGTAAAATGTGCAATTTTTTCCCCCTAAAGATTTGAATGGGAAAAAGTATCATCAAGTAACATCACCTATAAAATAGAAGTGTAACTTATACAAACTAGGACCTTAAAACTTCACTTATCTGCAATACTTGATTAAATTTTCACATCAGTTAATGAGTATTAATACATGCTATGACATTATTTGGAGAAAATAAAAGCAGTACAGTTGTTGTTTTTGATCATTCTTATCTTTAGTTTAGTGCTCACAACTAATAACTCAGACATGCTGCATTACATTACAGTCAGTCATATTAATGCATACTATATGTCTATGCATATATCAATATGTACTATATGTCTATGCATGTATGATTAATTGTTTATTTTTCTGTCATCCACACAATTTGCCCAACCCTCATGGGTTTACAACACACCAGATATACAGTGGCAGTGTTAAAGCATTTAAAAATTCTTCATTTAATTAAGTTACATTTTATTTTACAGGTTCTGCCTTCTTTCCTATACTTGGCACAGACAATCTGAAAAAAATTCCCTTCCTAAAACATAAGTCAAGTATTTAATAGTCGTCCCGCCAAAAGAAATCAGCAAAAAATAAATAAATAAATCTATATTAATGTTTACTGTATATCTATGCAGTCGAAGGGGTACATTATTTTGAAGGTTCCGACCGGAAGTTCACGCCGACGTCTCCACCTTGACGCTGGTGTACTTTTCGTTTGGCAGGGAGGAGTCAGACGGTAGTTTCTATATTAAAGTGACATGTTTATTGAATTAACAGTAATCTTACAACATGTATCGCGCCGTATATCCATAATGTAGTCTGTACGTGCCGCGGACGCGAAAGTATTGATCAGTTACCGGGTAATTTTCGATAAAAGATCGAAGGAAACTGACGGAACAGGAAGGCGGAACAAGTAAGTTCGTCAAAGTGGCTTTCAACTGTGAGCGATTCCGTCACCGTGTGATCCAGCCGCCCGAGATAATGGAGGGTTTCTACACGGTTTTATTGAAGATGTGATGTGAATTGAGTCAGAATAACGCGTATCTGTCCCTCCTCGTTTGGGTTTTTATTTGTTTTTCAGCGTCAGAAAAGCAACAAGTCCGACCGAGTTAGCTAGTCACGTCACGAATAAACTTCGTAGAGTCGTCATGTGCCCTGCTGTTTAATCTCTGGCTTTTATCCTGCAAACTGTGCTAGAAAACGATTTAGAGTCCGCATTAGTGCGAGGATGAGGGTGCAGATATTCAGATGGAGGTCTAAATAAACCCAGCAGCGTCCTGTTGTGTAGCTAACAGGCGGGTTTGAGTTGAGTTTTTTTTTTTTTTTTGTCGGATTCTTGGTTTCACGGCGGAATTGGTGCCTGAAATAGGAAATGACTCATGTTCACTTTAAGACGATGTTTCATCTTTAATGCAGGGCTGCTGTCACTGCTCAGACCTGAAGTTTACCTGAGGCAAGAGGGCAAAAGGTGACTTCAGGCCTCCTCGCTTTTCTCGCCGGTTCGTTAAAATTAGATTAAATAATAGAAGCAGGCGATCGAGTTAAATCATGAGGTACAAGACTCTTGATTCAAGCACTATTTCTATTCTTGTTCCGTGCATTTATGGCATCGTCGTGACACGGCTTCCGCGTTTTAAGCCACATCTCGAGATTAACATACTGAGTTTTAGTCTTACTTTTGCCCTAAGAAGGTGAGTGAGGGGTTTATGCTTTCCCACATCTCTGCATGCGACTTAGGGCCCAAGACGATGCAAAAACTGGGACACAGATGCTATTGTTGTGTAATTTTCCAGCCAACTCTCGTGTATTACATGTTTAATAAGTGTGAGAGAATGTACCACAGCTGAAATGATTAATTTATCAGTAGATCAACAGAACTATTTTTTTTTATGATCAATTATTTAAGTATTTTTAAAGATTTAATGCCAAGCCTTTATGAGTTCAGGCTTCTTATTTGTGAGGATTTGCTGATTTTGTTGTAGTTGACTGAATCTATAGAAGTCATTTAAATGATAAAATAATCAGAAGTGTAGTCAATAATGAAAATAGTTCTTAGTTGCAGCCATAGATTGTGATATCTTTTAAGATATGAGGAATAAGAGGTGTAGAAAATCTCTTGATAGAAAATATTCATTTCAGTGAAAATGTGTTAATCAAACTCTGCCCCTTTCTTTCTTTCTTTCTCTCCTCTCCTTTTATCATATGCAGGATCACAGACTGAGACGAAGTAAATACCAAAAGACAGTCCATAACAAAAACTCCGCACTGGTTGTTTACACAACCTTTTGACTGCTTCCATTTCAACAGTAAATAATTCGCCAGAAGCATTCAAACAAACTGCCCGCCACCGCCACATGCAACCATGTCCATGGCCCTGAAACAAGTCTTCAACAAAGACAGGACATTCCGGCCCAAGCGCAAGTTTGAGCCCGGGACGCAGCGCTTCGAGCTGCACAAGAGGGCCCAGGCGTCTCTGAACGCAGGGCTGGACCTGAAGCAGGCCGTGCAGCTGCCCCACGGCGAGGACCTCAACGACTGGGTGGCCGTCCACGTGGTCGACTTCTTCAACCGCATCAACCTCATCTATGGCACCATCAGCGACTCCTGCACCGATCAAACCTGCCCCGTCATGTCGGGTGGGCCCAAGTACGAATACCGCTGGCAGGACGAGCACAAGTACAAGAGGCCGACGGCACTGTCTGCCCCCAAATACATGAGCCTGCTCATGGATTGGATTGAGGTACAAATCAACAACGAGAACATCTTCCCCACCAACATCGGTGAGTGTTGAGATTAGCTACAGAAGACTTTTAAACTCGCTCTGCTGAGATCCAGAATCAGGTCACAGACTTTTTAGTTTTGCGTGTCTTCTAAAAGAGTGTTTCCAGTACAAGGATCTCCGCGGGTTAGTTCCAGTCCCTGAGCAGGTGGTGAACTCTGCATCTCTGCAAACCAAGCCACTATCCATTCATAGAAAATGTCCCAAAACTCCTAACATCACAAGCAGAGCAGTGACCAGCCATTACTTTTGATTGTGAATTTAGCTATTTCAATTCATTATTGGATCCATAAAATGTGACAAAATAACACAAGCCAAAACGTTGAGCTGTAGCGTGCAAATATTTGGTATTTTTACTTAATAAATGACTGTAATAAATGATTAATCTTTCTGTCTAACCGTTTCAGCACTAGTCACATGAAGGCCACTCTAATGATTAACATTTAATTAATATAAAATTACATTAAAATAAGAAGCAGATAAAATTCTGCAGAGTGAAGGCATTTAAAAGATGATGCGTCTGGTCTGCAAAAAGTAGATAACCAAAAGATGCTTTAGATTAAATCCACAGGGCCACATTTATTAGATTACCTGCAGTGTTGCACATTGCAAACACTACTGGCTCATGTACTGCTGCTGTGGCATTCTTGGTTTTCTGTTATCTCGGTCTGTAGCTCTGTGCGTGCCCTGCACTGTGACTCTGCATCTGACTAACTACAGAAACATCCAAGCAATGGATTTAAAAATGGGTCACACAACGTACAGTTGGCTATGAATAGAAATGACCTCTGACGCGCCTGTCCTCTGGAACAGATTCTTCAAATATTATTGAATTAGGCAAAGCAAAACGACATACTACATTAATCACTTGGTCCGAGCGGAGGCTTATCCCCCAGACCAAGTCATGTTGGTTTTCCATTCATGCATGAAGTGACACTTGAGTGACACCCTGAGGGGCTCCAGAGGACAAAAAAAAATGCAATGCAATGAATACATCAAAATTAAAAATGCATTTCTTTGTGTGAAGCAAACAGCAAAAGGTTATCCTGGACTGACTGTGGTGTTGTCCTATCTCTGTCTTGACCCCCAGGTACTCCCTTCCCTAAGACCTTCATGCAGGTGGCTAAGAAGATTTTGTCTCGTCTGTTCAGAGTGTTTGTCCACGTCTACATCCACCACTTTGACCGTGTGAGCCAGATGGGGGCCGAAGCTCACGTCAACACCTGCTACAAGCATTTCTATTACTTTGTCACTGAGTTCAACCTGACGGACCACAAAGAGCTGGAGCCTCTGGTGAGGAAAACACTTAAGCCTGAACTAGTTACAGCAGTGTAGCGACAGGTCTTTTTCTGGAGAAAATACAGAGTCATACATGGACAACATTATAATGCAATAAGTACAATTCTATAACCATATAAGACCTACCGTTATCTGCAAAGTCACATGAAATTACCAAACTGAGGTATTGCATTAAAGTGCACTGACAGCCCGACAGTTGCTGCATTTTTTTAAGCCAATGTCGACATTTGAGTGTTTTCTTACATCAACACGTAACTTTCACACGTAAGGTTCACTTGTATTTCTTTATTAAATATTCTGTACTTAAAGGTACATTTTACAGTTGAAAAATAAACTTGTCAACACCCCTGATGAGTGGAGTAATGGAGACACATTTTCAAAATTCTAACATGTCTCAGGCATTTCTCATTTATCTAATTATAGCACTGATATATCCCCAATAAGCAAAGACAGTAAATAGTAAAGTAGTGGATAAACGGTGTCCTACATTGAATAATTGCTAAGAAAAAGTGAATTTGTGCGGCGTCCCGGTGGTGAAGGGGTTTAATAAGGAGCTGACTGTGAAACAGAACAAAATTAACAACATGTAAGCTGTGATTTGCAACATCAGATAATTTTCTCTCCTGATAGTTTTAAGACGTTAAACTAATCAAATCAAACAGCAAACATCTGACCCAGGCATGAGCAAGCAAGAGCCCAGAGCAGCTCAAATATATCAGCAATGTGCAAGTGACATTTCATGAGCAAAACCCAGATGCTGCCACCACTCTGAGCTGTGTGTGCACAGCGCTCACAAATCACTTGTGTGAAATGGGACCCTGGCTGGGAACCTAAATTGCTGCGTGTATAATGATAGTGAAATCTTTTACAAAGTTACATGTGTGCTTGAAAACATAATTGTTGCTGGATCTCAAGAAATCATTCTTTTACAATGATGATAATGACATTAGTCAATCGTGCTGAATCACTGCACTGTGCAAGTTATTTCAGGGTTCGTAAAAAATTCAGTTTGGAAAATTCCTTAGTTTAACCATAATGCTTTCAGGGTTAGGAATATGCTTGAATTTGAATAAACTCCTTGAAAAACGCTTGATTTTCAACATAATATGCTGTTTAATCCACATACTTACTATTGCAAATGAAAAATCTTTTAATAATTGCAGTGAAACCATCCTGTCGTTATATTTGTTTGTCTCCTTGCGCCTCCCACCAGATAATAATCATGATCAATACAAACAAATTTAATATGAACAGCCAGTGAAAAAAAAAAAAAAAGACAACGTACATTGATTACTGTGGGTAAAAAGGAATTCTATAAACATTTTTTCAATTGTAACAATTGTATTTTAGGTAACAATTGAGATGTGATGATGAAGGCTTGAGAGTGTGGAAATGTTTACTTGAAGTACCTTGAAAGTGCTTGAATGTTACTGTTAATGTTAAAAAGCTGTATAAACCCTGTTAATTGTTAATTGACTGTCAATGACCCCTCCACCTTTTAGACCTTGTGCTACATGCTGCAACAAAGTTCTGTGGGACCAACCGCTTAGACAATGAAGTGGATGTTTGCAGTGGAGATTAGCATGTGGATGTTCAGACCTTTTTTTTCTTTTACACTCAGCACCTTCTGGTCTTGTGGTTGTGCTTCAGGTGCTGTATCTGTTGCCCCCCCCGATATTGTTGTTTGTACGAAACCTTAAAAACACGTTTAAAGAACCTGTTTTTGAGCACTGCAGGTATTTCTTTCACTGCTCTAACCGGCTGTTCTGTGTGCGTTGTGTGTGCAGAAAGAGATGACCTCTCGGATGTGTCACTGAGGGAGAACAACAGACCCGTCGACACACGCCGGACAAACGCATCCGTCCATCTGGAAGACTGCAGCGGAAAAGAACAAACAAATTCAAAAAAAGAGTCTATTTTTATATTTAAGTACTGTAATCTATTTTAGCCGCATACTGTAGGTGTTAACCTCGTCATATGAGGCGTTCTGTTCCTTTTAAAAAAGTTTTCAAACATTTTATCAGAGCACAGTATTAAGAGGTGTATGTTTGTGTTGATGTTTTTCTATTTTATTTGAATCTCAATCATTCCAGGACGCTTCTGTCTTTCTGTCTGTCTAAAATGATCTAAAATTAGTACGATTTCTTACTGTACGTCTATAAAATCATTATGTTGTAACATTAAAATGATTCTCTGTTATAATATAATCAGTATTTGAATGACTGACTGGTTTCCTCTCTGAAGCTGATAGTACTTCGCTATGGCTTAACCTAATCTACTCCTCTTTTTTTGTTTTTCCTGAAAAATTTAACAGTTTAAGCCTGTTTCACCACTCACATCTGTATAACTAATGTAGTTATTTAGTTTTTTTTTTAAATATTATGTACAAACTTGAGAAAAATAACTTTTATCTGTTACTGAGAGTAATTTGGGTGTTTTCAAAGACTATTTCAGGTCTTTAAATACATTTCGGGCTCTGTACCCTTAATTTAGAAAGTTATATATATATATATATATATATATTGGAAATGTACGAGATTTAGTAACAGCCTGCTGGTGACTCAAACATTATCAAGTCTGAGTCGGTGCACACTTTGAAGCTTGGGCCACCAGCCAGGTTCTCACATGTCAAACCTGCAGGTGTTTGTTGCAGATACCCTTGGCAGCCGAAGGTCACACGAGACTTGAACCTCACATGACAAAACCCTGCTGGCAGCGCCTCTTTCAAAGAGCATGTGTAAAACTGTCCACTGGGTGGCACCAACACTCCTCTGTGGTGAGAAAACAACACTGAAATCCTACAGTTCATGTTGTGTCCCTTATGCAATCTGCCCAATGTCCCAGTTACAGCCATAAAGAGGGGAAGTGGACCCTTTCTAGATCTTATTCGGGTCAATGATTCAACTAAGCTGGTTATGTAAGAAACAGGCCAGACTGTACTGTGATGAACACAGAGGGAGTTTTTGTTTTGAATGAGCCCAGTGTTGCCTGATTGGGTCAGAGACGGTCATGAAAAGGCTACAGTATAACATTGATGGCCAGATTTAGAGGCTGTTACTGGTCATAGTGGTTTGGATTATATAAATAATGAGCAGCAATCTTGCACATAAAAAACACGCTTATGTAAACACAATTACAAGAGAAATTGTAAGAACCTACAACCTGTGACCATCATAAAATGTTAAGTACATTTTGTAAAAAGACATTTTCCTAAATTAGCCCTGCAGGAAGACCAGCGACGTGTCACTACCTGCAGTCGTGTAAGAAGTATCGAGACACAAATAATAGCGAGAGAAATGGTATGTGTGAATTTCTAAATTTACTCAAGTAAAAATACACAAGTATTATCAACAAAATGTACTCAAAGTATTAAAAGTGGTTCAGAGTGGTATCATGAGAATACAAACATTTTAGTGTCCCTGAGTTGAGCGAATGATTCGGAGCGAATTTTAGTTATTTGAGTCTTTGATTCATGTGTGGTGAGTTTTACATTAAACATTCATTTGATTATCTAATTTGTAATTTTCATACAATTTTTATATCATGATGTATCATCATTTGAAATACTTATGATTTTCAGACTGATTTTAAATGTCACTCAGCCCAGCTGACACATTACAATGTTAGCATCCCTTTTTATGTTGTAACCAGTTGAAGTAAAGCTAACTCTTAACATATTGCTATGTTTATCTGACATATCATATTTAAGAGGCTGTTAGATTAAATGTAGTGCATTATAAAGTCCAGGATTCCCTCTGAAATGTGGTGAAGTAGAGAATGAAGTAGCATAAAACAGAAAAACTACTAACGTGTAAATGTAGTGATTCTCCTTCACTGAACTGGATATTTATGCAGCTTTGTGTCTATCAGCATCTGAAATACACTGTTTCCAGGTTTCTTCCCTCATCCAAGCTGGAACATCAGAATATTTTGACTTGTTAATATAAATTATAATAAACCAACATGATGTAACTATCTGACCCAGTAACATCAACCAGTGACATGATATCATTGCCTGCTGCCACCTGATCCTCTTACAGGATTGTCCCTCCTCTCGGCGGAGTCACTTCCTCCGAACACTCCACTGTACTCTGGCAGCGTGCGTCACATCTGCTATGTGTTGGATGAACTGTATCCGCCTCTTGCTCTGCCCTCCCTCTGCTGTGTTTTCTCCTGTGGAATGTACCAGGCAGCCCCGAAGGGCTCTGCAGTTGCAAGACATGGAGGAAAAGAACTGGAAAGAGACCAAGAACAGGGGGAAGAATGTCAGGCTGCAGCCAATCAGACTGAAGCTTGTCCAACTCTGTCAGGGTTTACACAGCAGAGTCTGCCTGTTGTTTTGATAGTACACTGTGATCATTTGCACATAGAGAGAAAGGGTTTGGGAGATAATGTGACTCAGCAAATGTCGGAATGAGCACACACCCTTAACGGTTTTGTGGCTTGTGAGTCAGTTGCCTCATGCAGTGCTGCAGGGATCATGATTTTAAGAGCCCACAGCTGTAGACGGCCTATAACAGTTCTAGTAAAACTGTGGGTTATTTAAAGGACGGATGGGGAGGAAGGTAATCTAAGCTGGTCCAACCAATGACTGATCCATCGCCAAAGTAATGTTTTCAAGCAGAAATGCACAACATCTGCTTATCGCAGCTTCTCCGTTGTTGATGCTATATTGACATCAATGAAAACAACCCATACTGTCATAATGACCCATTAAAAGTAAAATCAAATCACATTTTAGGCTATCTCACTCCACATTTTAACATTTTTACATCAGCTATTTTGAAATCAGCATAAAAAAATCACAATATTTCCACATCTACTGTAAACAGAAGGTTCCCCTTCTATTAATAACATGCAAATGTTCTTCTCCGTGATGCACTTTTGCCTGAAGGTTGCAAATAGCACAACAAAGGCTGATTATTACAAAGTGCAAACCATGCTCGTTCCAGCACGTCTTACAGTACCTGCTTCATGATGACTAATGACATTACATGTCAGCACTAAAACTTGTTACAGCTAGTTATTCAGGAAGTAAATAGTGACACAAACACTTACAGCCCGGCCTGAAATCATCCATGGAAATGACTAAACGTCTCAGCTACGTGCCAACTAGTAACAGATTGCAATTGTTGTCGAAGAATTTAAAAACAATGAATTTCTAAATGCTTTATTTTGCATGGTAATGTAACAAGAGCAAAGTGTAAAAACTAGCAAAAGAACACAACTGGAACATAGCTGGAACAAAACAAAAGCTGTTGCAAAATCTTTGGTTATATTTTCTGTGTCAAAGGGCTGCCGAATATTGGACTCACTTCAGAAATCCAGCAGGCCGTCTTTCTACTGTAAAATCTAAAGCACATTTATTTTTTCCAGAAGTTCTGTTGGAGTCTTTCCCTAACTGGAGGCCACGTCCTTCTAGGAAGTTTGTTCTGTGAAGGTTTCTTAGAAAAGGTACAACCTGCACCCTGGGGCACTGTGACTGCGCTACGTGAGAAACGTATGCAACTTATTGTAACCGTGTAAGGTGGATGGCTGCTTCTAGCAAACATATCTTCCTGGCCTTTGACAGTTTTATTTGGTAGTGCCAGACATGTGAACACATTAGCACATGCACAGATGCATAAAGCGCATAGTCGTACTCATGGTCCTTTCAAAATTACTCCTTCTAGCCATTAATAAAGCATCTGAAGTGTAGCCTTGTGTTTTCTAGAGTTTATTAACACCTTCAACATAACGTTTTCCCCCTTTTTAAGTATCTTTAAGATTGTAGATATGATTGACTTGCTGATAGGCATATATACATTCTGTATTGTCTTGCTGCAGCTCTACATTAAAGCCATTATATGTTTAAAGTGATACTCAAACCCAAGACTCCATATTTTTTTAGGGTTAAGCCAGCGTGAGATGTAAATGTACAGCCTGACATATTATATATCTCTGGAAAATGTGGGGCCTCCACTGGAGTTGTGTGCTGGGTTATTGAGGTTTGCAATTTGAAACATTTTTCAGGGCAGTTTTGAAAAAATGTGTTGAATTTCAATGTCAGTGCAGCTTGTCAAACTGTATGAGGATGGTATTTATTCAACACAATGGAAATATAGATGCAGAAATGAGACACATGGCACCAACACAACTCACTGAACAGATACTTAAATCTACAGCTTTATATCCATACAGCATCAGGACAGTGTAGCTATGTATTAAAATTACCCTCTGAATTTCAGTGTCATCACAAACAACAACAACAACAACAACAACAACAACAACAGAGACAAAACTTATATCACATTTCCAACTGGAGTAGCCTCTGCCTATAAAGATAACCCCCCTCTGAGCATGTTTGAGTTGAGTATCATTCACTTCAGAAATGGGGCCGTTTGCCACCTTGAGTTATTTATGACGGCCTAACCTTCTTCCTTTTGACCTGTAGTAACACAGACCCACCCCTTGCACTTCAACGTGTGATCTTGTTTTCCTAACTAAACCTTCGACGGCACCATGTGCTCCTGGCTAGGGATAGTCAGCCAACAGCTTGCGTAATGTTTGCTACCACTGGGCTTATGTTTGAGGGGCAGAAGGTGAAAGGAGGAGAGGCGGAAAGCCTCCAGTCACAAGACAGTTGCGTCCTGAAAACAAACCATACATGGCTTTAACTTGAACACCCTTGATAAACAATATATTAATGCTATACAGTGCACGTCTAAAGACTACGGATTATATAAATACAGTGATAAATACCAGATGACATACAGTTTGACAACAAAGCACATGGCACAGTAAGGTATTTGTACTTCTTGGCATGTAATGCAAGATGTGCAGATGATATTATTATTGTACTTAATTAAGGGGGATTCATTTAAAAGAATATATGAAATATATTTAAACAGATGCAGAGGAAAAGGAACGTTAATATGAGATAACAAAGGGGAACGCCGTCCCTCTGCTGTGCCTCTTGTCAAAATACAGTTGCCAGTTAATGTCTGAAAATACTGTATGAGCTTGTCATGTCTGAGGCAATATTGCTTTGGCATCTCACAATTAGCAGATGGGTCTGGAGAGCGCACATTTCTACATGATCAGGGTTCTTGGATTTCCTTCATTATCACAACCGTGAGACAGCGTCTCCACCCTTGTCTGAACAGCCGCCTCACCAGGCTCAGAAACGTGTCGCCCGTGTTTGCCTCATCACACATCGCACGAGGTGGGCGCAGCAACCGGCCATAGTGCTCACCTTCCCTGTCAATTACTGTCCCTATAATCCAAATAATTACATGTTTCCCATGTAAGTTATTTAAATCCAGAAATATATTGCAGCTGTCCAAATAGTCACTTTTAAAAGTTATTTAGTTTAGTTAGTTAGTTTAGAGTTATTATCAGGGAGATTATTTTGTACTTGCATTTAAGTCATTTACTGAAGTACAGTTTTGAGGTTCTTGCATTGTCTACTACTTAACAGTTCCATTACGTTTCAGAGGGAAATATTCTTCTTTGTAATCACACTTGACAGCTTACTTTGAATATCAAAGTTTTACATACAAAAAAAGATTATTTTATTACTAACATGATGTTTTGTTATACATTAAACTACCCCACAGTATATCAGATAGTCAAATGTAGCTTTATTTTGGCCTGCCCTGATGAAAATGATGCATACAACAGTAATCGTAAATAACAATCCAGTATTAACATTTATAGTAACAGTAACATTTATAGTAACAGGGGCGATTCTGCCTGCATTATGGATACTTTTACTTGTATTGACCTATTTTGTGAAACCCAACAACCTCTGAAGCTTCCTCTTGGCTGCATGTGAGTGTGTGTATGTTTATCTGTGTTTGTGTATGGTGCTGACATGCCACAGCAGCTGAAGACATGCCACTGGTCCCAGTCTGAGTATCTGCGTGCAGTGACTCAGACAGAAGAGGGAGGGTAGGGAGGGGGTTCCTTTGAACACCCATCTGGCCATAGCCATTCATCACTGGGTGTGGGAATTAGGTTTAAAGGCATTATAAATGTAGATATGTGCATTTCTGAGACACACAGGTGCAGGAAGAGGGGTGGTGCATGTCTGCGTGCGCTCATTGTTTATATTTAACATGGAACAAAGGTGGCTAAGTATCCTTATTACGCACCAGCCTCTGCTGATAATGTGGCCCTGACATCCGGTGGCAGCAGCAAGAAATGGTGATCATGGTTTCACAAACTGGTGGATCTGGTCCGTCTACATGTTGCGCGTGTCCCACCTCTCTGCACCTCCATTCAGATCCCCGCACCAAACCAAAACAGCCGTGGGTGCAGATTGTGCCGATGAGCACGTACTCGCCGCGTCGCTCCTCCACACAAGCGTGGGGCCTCTCACACAAAACACAGCCACAGACCACGGGCTGCGTACCATTTCGTGTGCACTACCATATTGTTCTTTTCTCGAAATGTGTTCATGTCACCTAAACCGATATTAAACAATTTCACATAACCTACCCCACCGCTTTATTTCTTACTCGATGTCTTCTGCGCTACGTCGAGCAGCTATTTGTGCTCCCTGCCATGAGTTGGTTACTGCGGCGAGACGAAACGGGACGCAGCCGCCATATGCCTTTCTAGAAAACACGTGATGCGTCCAGTGCGCCGAGGAGGGAGGAGACGAGGAGGAGTCAGCGGGGAGGTTATAAAAACACCCACTCGGCCGCTTGGTAGCCACCTTCCACGCATTTCCTATCAGGCGTTTTCCCCCCCTTGACCGTCCTCTGCGGCTTTGGAAGCAGTGGGTCAGACACCGACGCTAACACTGGAGCTGTAAAATTAACAACGGGGTGAGTTAAACGACTTGAAGCTGTGAGTCGTAGTCAGATGGTGCTTTTTTAAAAGATTTTTATTAAAGGCGTTTGCAGAAAAGGGCGAATTCACCAGTTTATTTTTTCTCTCAGCATCACCATAACGCTGCAGTACAAACAGTCGCTAACATTTACTGTCTGTTAAAACGCCAAACAAACGGTTTTTAACGGTTAAGTCGGAGTGTGTTGTCGCTAGCTTCGCTTGGCGTTAGCCTCCCTGTGGCTGCTGTAGCGACCGCTGCCTTTTACTGGTGGACAGTGGCTTTCCGATATATTTGGTTATCTTACCCAAAATGTAGTATTGTGCTGAGTTTCTCTGTGTATCAGCCTCTTAACCTGCCTTGTTGACTAGCGGAGCTCTTGAGCTAACCGTGGGTGACGCTGTGGTTAGCTAGCTGTTGTTGCACTCTGTTTGCATTACCCCACGAACATGTGACGAATGTTAAAGTTAGCTTACGTTAATCCACCACATTTTGGCATGGTTGGTTAATATTTCTCCTTAACATTGCTAAACTGTTCGTATTTTAACCAGTACTGATATTAAGCTAGCTGGTGTGCGTGCGTTTTGCTCGGGGGAAGTTGGTTTGTAACACTGCGGTGTGTCTCGTATTGTCCACAGGGCTCCCGTTTCAAGCGCCGCAGCAAAGCTGACCAGCTAGCGCAGTGTGATCACTTGCGACTCTCTCTGAAACGTCTTTCTGTTTCGGAGAAGTGCAAATTGATATCCCAGAACAAAAACCACTGCCGCCGCCGCACGTCCACCATAAAACATCACCCAAAAACCGAAGCAAAAATGGTTCAAAATAAGATCACCGAAGTCACCGGATTCCATCGCTCTTTCAAGGTGAGCTTGAGATTTATTCATGGGGAAATGCAGAGCTACCTTCACGCCTTTTGGGAATGGGAAGCCTCTATAATCAGAGCACATTTGTCAGCATGTTTGAGAGGACCTCACCTTGCTATATATAAACACATCTGTTGCTGATTATGGCTGACAAATACGCTGTGTGGCCTGGTGTCACATGTATGTTAAGCTAACGAGGTTATGACTCCAGTAGATGTCAAAGAACATATTTGACAGTATTTATATTTACATTGTTTGGGTGGGCTGCTGCATGGCTATGTATTTCTTTTTGGTTGTGCATCATATATTCATTGATGCCACCCATCAGCTGTTCAACTAATCTGAGTCTAATGGTCGCTGTTTGGGAGATAACAAAGAGCTCTTATCAGTTATGACCAACAATTGATGCGTTAGGCTCAACAGTTCATTGATAAGATACCTTAACAAACATTTTTTTTTATCATCACTCCCCAGGGCCAAAATCCATTTGAATCTGATGACTTCACAAAAAATGGATCCCATCTTATTGATTCGTCATTTAATTTTGATTCCTCCTCAAGACACGGTGAGTATTTTAACTTTACAAGATACTGTAGCTTTATCTGCAAGCTTTGTCGATGAAATATTTCTCCAATTTGGCAAAAATCTGCTGTTCGCTCTCAACAAAAAAAATTGTGATTGCCCTTGAATTTTGTTTAACCTTACAATGCTTTCTGTGAGTTTGTTTGGGCTATTTTCTAACCAAACAATAATGTAGGCACTCCTGTTTTGACAGACATGCCTTCCAGCCAGCCTATTGACATCCCCGATGCCAAGAAGAGAAACAAGAAGAAAAAGCGTTGCCGGGCAACTGACAGTTTCTCTGGACGATTCGAGGGTAAGAAGCTGTTGCAACTAGTGAGATTCTTTTTTTTTTTTTTTTTTTTGATAAAGTATTTTTCTAACTTCTCCAACTCTGCCACAGATGTCTACAGGCTGCAGGAAGAGGTACTAGGAGAGGGTGCTTACGCAAGAGTGCAAACGTGCATCAACCTCATCACCAACAAAGAGTATGCTGTCAAGGTAAGCACAGCAGACATTCTCACATACTCAAGAGATGATTGTAATATTTTCGATGGCCGTCTCTTTCATGAGTTCATGAATGTTGTTGTTGCCACATGACACTGTTCTGCTGTGTGTGTGTGGGGCCATGAAATGCCTTTTGTACACAGAGTGCTGTATTATCGCACACTGTTAAAGAGAATTAATTGGTCGAAAGCTAGGCTATGGGATGTGTGCCACTTTGTCCATGTTGTCTTCCTTTCACTGGTCATTCTTGAGAAATCTTGTTGAGGAAAGTTCTGATCCTGAGGCAGGATACTTTTTTTCCCCTCTCCCCTTAGTTCAGCTCTCTATAGCGGATGTCTGTAGGCTCTCGTGTTGTGCTACTGCTGCACTCTCCTTTTTTTTTTTTTCTTTTTTTCCTGAGTGTGCAACACTAGCTGTTAGCACACCCATCCCCGCACTGTTTTTATACTTTGCTAGCCTATCAGAGAGCTGGGAGGGATGGACCCACCCATTTTCTTTACTCCTATTGCCTACAGAGGACGCTCATAGGGAGAACATTGTGTACTGGTAACTGTGCCAAAACAAAACCCACATAGAGGAAGGAGGGGCCCTGGGTGAGAGTTATGACCCAGTCTGTTTACACTGCTTTGTTCTCCTTGTCGTTCAGCACAGTTGTACTTTTTATTTTTTATCATCCTTTTTCCTCTCCAGATGGGGTGTGGACTCCTGGGGACTTCCTTTTTTGGCTCTTTAAAAAATATTTGATGCTTATTTCCTCATTTTAAAGAACAAAACATTGTGTAATACACATTTTTACTGAAGTGTTGAAAAGTAGAACTAGGGCTTTGCTTTTCACATGGTCTTGACCCCTAACTCACTAATCCCATTGGGACTCTTGACGTAAACACTAAGCTATTTTTTAACTTCTAATTAATTCCATTTCCCAGTTTAATACAGTTAGTTTCAAACGGCTAGTGGTTTAAAGCTAAATGCTGGTTCCCCATAGAGCAAGTGTCCATATCATACTTATTAATATTTCACAGGACCCGAAGCATGTGACCGTGATCAGTTGATATTGTTTACCCTGGGTTGGTATGTCAGATCCCTCGGGACTTTGCCGTTCTGGGGGAGGAGGTATGAGGGTCGGCAGTTATTGGAGGTCATTTAGGAGTCGCAGGGGGCTCAGACTGCTCCTGCCAGATGTCCCGTCTCTCCCCTCCCCCAACATGGGTGAGTCGTGTGGGCTCCTTGTGTTGCAATTGCAACAAAAGCCTCAGAGCAACAAGGGCGAGCAGAGGGCTGCGCCGTGCATGCCTATCTGAAGCTCTGGTTCCCTAACAAATCCTCCTCCTTAAAGGTATTATTTTACAGCCCCGAGTTGATGATTGAACCTGCAGTGCGACTTAGCGGAGTCTTGTTTTTTGCAGCAGACTGTTGTGATTCTGATCTGTGATTTGGATAAACACCCATAAATCTAGTTCCCCTCATAACAGTCGCCCCACTTATGGTGATAATGCATCTGTCAGCTCTGTTTTGCAGCTTCTTCTTTTATCTAAACACATCATTATCAGGGTGGGAGGTTTGTGTAGTGATCAGGAGAAAGTGAGCTGATTGGGGGCTGTTTGTGCTGCTGACTCAGACTGGAACAGTGCAGAGGCTTTGGACTGCTCACAGGCCCCTTGTCTGTTCATTAATCCTAGACACACACTGCAACTCTGGCCCCACTGGGCTTCAATAGCAGCTGTAATCCAGCTACCAGGAAGAGAAACATGCACAGCCTCCCAAGCAGACAATAACCAACCAGGGCTGGAAAATTCAGGCCTTTTGCATTGGTGTCAGCAGTCTATCTTTCTGTCTCTTGGCACTGCATCATGCAGCTGGTGGCCCCTCAGTGGTTTAGTTCCAGGCAGCACAAAGTTATATTTAGAGAGCATTTTTTTGTTGTTATCGTAAACAGTTTGGGATTAGCTCATGGGAAGCTTTCAAAGGAACGCCTATGACTCCTTAAGAGCACTTACGATTTAAATATGGGGCACACATGAAAGCTAAATATAGAGGTGCAGTGACTTGATTATCATTCGGGTCTGTCTCTGCTCTGGCAGGCTGCACTGAAAGTAGGTTAAACTATCTTTACAAATGTGTCACAGGGTAGTATAAAGGTAGAGATGTGGGAAATATGTTGATCTGGGCAGAAACCAGTTTTAGGGCTTTGTATATGGAATATATAATCTGTGCTCATGGCTGTGGCTTTGTGGTGCAGTGTAGGGCACGGCGTTCACCTAAATATTAAAACACTGGCTGCTTTTCTTCAGCCATCTGAACACTTTCAGATTTGTCCTTCTGCAGAGGAAAACATGGAAGTCGGACTAATTTACTTAGTGCGCTATTTTTACATATGACTGAACCATAACGTTCTGTTCCAGATCATCGAGAAGAGACCAGGTCACAGCCGCAGTCGTGTCTTCCGTGAGGTTGAGATGCTCTATCAATGCCAGGGCCACAGGTAATGTCCTTCTGTCATGACCAACTAAAGTAATGCCACCTGACGATGGTATAGAGACAGCACTGCAGACTGTCTGAGCCAATTTGTTCTGAATCTTCTTCTGTTGAAGCCCCTTAGTCCTCTTACTCATGGTGCTGAAATCGCATTGAATTTTAACTCGGTGTGTACTGACTTGGTTGCCAATGGCTCACAGTGCTTTTTATCTTTTCTAAAGCAACATCCTAGAGTTGGTGGAGTTCTTTGAAGAGGAAGACAAATTCTACCTGGTGTTTGAAAAGCTTAGAGGAGGTTGGTGAATTATAGCTCCCTGAATCAGCTCCCCCTGTTTATTTTTAAACATTCCTGTAATGCACATGCAGTTGTTTATGTCTGTGTGAGAAGGTGTTCACTCTACTTTCAGCTTGTGAATAAAGCTGATGTACTACTTTTTTCTCTCTTTTCTCCCCTATTAGGGTCAATCTTGGCACACATTCACAAGAGACGGCACTTCAGTGAGCAGGAAGCCAGTGTTGTCGTGCAGGACATCGCCAGCGCTCTAGATTTCCTGCATAACAAGGGTAAGACTACTAATAGAAAAAGTAATTGATTAGACCTCATGATCACCAAAAAGGCACAACAACCCCAAGGGTACATGTGTACCATGAAATGAGTTTTAGTATAGTAGTTAAGAATTGATGCGACATTTAACAGTTGCACTACTGTTTCTTGTCCAATTTAAGCAAGACACAAGACGCTGTTTTACAAGATAAAATGACTTGCTTGTTGTTTTTATTTGATATAATGTAAGCTCTGACGTACAAAAGAGTGACTGATTGCTTTCATTTTTTTATTCAAGGAATGGCACACAGAGACCTGAAACCCGAAAATATTCTCTGTAAGAGTGCCGACAAGGTGAGTTCAATGCAAACATGTTTGAGCCCAATTTAGTTCAAAGGGCAACTAATGTGGTGATAAAGTTCCTCTAAAATGGCCTATGAACCTTGCTAATGATAAGTGATAGTGGAAATCTCTGGTTCCACAAGTAGATGGTCCACGCAAATTCTAAACATCAAATAAAAGTAGGTGGATTTTAATGATTCTGAATTTGTTTCCCTGTCAGATTTCCCCAGTCAAGATCTGTGATTTTGACTTGGGCAGTGGGATCAAGCTGAACAGCGACAGCTCACCCATCTCCACCCCTGAGCTCCTCACCCCTGTAAGTACAACCTCACATTGTGCTTGTTTACTGCCACCACTATTTATCACTTTTCATAAGTGGGAGTGAGACAGCTTTACTGAAGGGAAATGCATGTTAACATTGTTTGAGTATAGCTATTGAGAGCAAGAAAGAACCGCACAGTGGTGGTTGTTGTCTTGTTGTGGATGAGCAGGCTGTAAAACAATGTCTTAATCATGTTCTACTGGCAGGCTGCCTATCTGGCAATCTAAGGTGGTGTTGGCAGCCAGACAGCTCGCTGATTGGGAGATGGAAAATGTTGTCTTTCTGAGGTTATGGTTGTGGGGCAATGTTTTTGAAGTGACGTAGGTTCTGTCACAAACGTCCCCAATTGGTAGCTTGTACCTTGTTTAATCATGCTGACGTATCAGCAGCACTTGGATAGATATCCCTCAGTTTAACGTCCTGTTGCTTATCAGTCACAAATATTGAGGCCCATCAGTTTGGGGGTTATGCTTGTTTAACTCTCCTGCTGTCGTCACAACACAAAGCAAATCCTCTGAACAGTGTCCAGATAAACGGGACCCTTGCAAACCCCATAGAGGACTGGTAAATTTGGACTAGCAAGCTTTCTACTTGTGTCAACACATATTCTGTCCGTTGGTTGTCTGAGGGGTCGGACAGATGGATCAGAGCAGGTGAAGGATGGTGGTTCAGCCTGCAGGAATGTAGGGGTGGGTCGGGGGTTTTCTACACTGGTAACTTTATCTTCTTTTAGTAGAACTAATGGATAGGGAGCCCATCCTTGGACTATTTGAAGGTCTGATAGTTTTATGGCCAAGAGGCCCCTCGTATTTAGCCTGTGCAGACTTGGATGTTGGGCCATAATGATAAAATGTGTTTGGCGCAGTGACATGAACCTATTAATTTGTCTGGTCTTGTTTTTATTGTTTGATATGAGCTGCTTCAGTATCATTTCATCAATAAGTTTTGTTGTGCTGGAGACTGTTGTACACAATCACAAGACTTATAAAATGCAAAGATTTCAGTGGAAGAAAAGTTGATGTCTGAGAAGAAGACACAACGTGATGGCCTTGGAGCATAACAAGGCTGCAGGGAACACATTGTGACTTTTTTTTTTTTTCCTCAAGGCTAGGTCCTGTTGTATGAAGAAGTTGCATTAAAACAAAAACACACCAGTTCTTGCTCATTTCCCTTTTCTCTCTGTGGTACGAGAGAAAAACATCCACCCTCTTTCTGCTTAGTCTCCGCCCAGTGGCCCCAACCAGGCTTGTGCTGGTCTGCGCTTTCTTTATGTTCTTTATACAAAGGCCGTGCATAAGGCTTGTTCTAGAAATTTTAGTCTGTGCCCATATACCTAGCAACTGAGATGTGATTGGCTAGACCGGTGGGAGGGGGAGGGTAACTGGGAGGGACAAATACTCAGTCTGCTCATGCGCTCTGGCTTGTTTTCTTTGCCTTGATCACAGGGACAATGTTATCTGATTTTCATCTCGCTGTTGGCACTCTCACCCTGCCCCCACTTTGTCCACATTCCTATAGTTGCTCTTGCACAATATAATGTGCTTTTGCATTTATTGGCTTCATTCCTGATCCCACGTGAACATATTCAATCAAGATTGAGGCTATTTGAAAATAAGTTAACTGTGATCGTGTCTGTGTGCTCTCCAGTACAAACTTGAACAACTGGAACATGGGGAAGAAGAGGGGGGGCTTTCTAGGAAAATGCTAATTTTAGTGTACTAAAATCTGCACGTGTCTGCCTGTCTACTTGGCATGAAATAAATCTGACTGTCCAAATGTCAATGTTCATATGCAGCAGTTGGCGCCTGGGAAGAACTGCAACATGAAGACACGAGCAGTTTAGACTGTTGAAAAACAAAAAAAGCCCCAAACAAATCAAAGAAGTGCCTCTGTTCGCTCTTGTCCCAGATGCAGGTGCGGCAACATGATGACAGAACAGGTCTACTTACTGTAAGCCTCTTCACATAATCCCTCAGTTTACAAACAGCAGAGGTGTGTGTCATCAGTGGTGTCAGTATGGTCTGACTAGTCACATGGTTTCAGGAAAGCCCCAGGTTCCAATACCAACAAAGCCTGCGATAACAGCAGCTGATTAGCAGCTATGTGCAGCTTTCAGGATGTGACTGTAAATGAGACTGTGTTTGCAACAGGAAGCACAGGAAGAACAAATGTGAGAATGTGTGATTAGTTATTTTATTGCCCCACTTCAGCTCTTATCACTGGCAGCCCTGGTCTGGCTATCTTACTTTGATTGGCAGTTTACATCTGGGTGGTTTTGAAATAAGATTAGCCTTTTTGATAGCACGTCTATCACTTCGCCTTTCAGTTTCAGGGCACCTTGGTAGGCAGAAATATCCTTTGTGCCTGCATGGTTTTATTTCTGTGGCAGCTGCATTTGGCCTGAATCCTGGGGGCTTGTCTGTGGAGGCAGTCACCCCAGACATGATGATGTTGGTAGAAACGTGGGGGTTGGGGTTTTCTCTCCCACAGAAGCAGCTTTGTCTGAGACGAGATTCCTGTGCAGCACATTTCATTACATAAGGGTGGAGGAGGAGCTGGGACAGCTGGGATATGGTACGGGGACACAATAGATGCCTGCTCAGTGTAAACATGCTTGCCCACAGATGGAAGGAAGGATATAGGCCAGGGGGTTTACCAGGATGCAGGCCTCTGAGGACAAAAACATAAAAATGTGTTTGGCTGTGGGCTACAGTTCTAAAAGGATGAGATGAACAGGTATTCTCATAGCAGGTTCCCAGAATTTAGACCAGTACTTGTGTATATTTAGGACATCCTCTATAAATCCCAAGAATCTAAACCCATGAAACTTCTTTAATTTATGACTGTAAAATTTTATAGAATGAGGCAGCAATTAAATGTCGTATCACAAGTATCTACATGCCCTGCTGAACTGGCGACCTGCTCCTCTTTTCTCTTCATGAAGTATTAAAACAGCATTTGCTGTTTGTGTTTCCACGTTATGCAACTGGCGAGGGCACAGCCCAGTCTCTGGCTCTGCAGGACAACCAATCCTCTTTTCCCTGCTCAGTGTTTGGCCTAATTTTTTTTCTTAGCTACATAACAAGGTGCCGTCAGAGCTGGGCCTGTCGTTGCCCTCGGCCCATTCTGCCTGGCTTGTGTACAGCTGGATGGTCAAAGCAGTGACTCACTGCAGCTGCCCACCCACACTGACCTGCTTCAGTATAGCACCGCTCTTGGTTCTTCTGCCCTTGATATGTAACTGTACACAGCGTTCCTACGTAGGTGTCCTCAACACTTGGAGAAAAAATGCATAGCCCATTTCAAATGAGCAGATGAGCATGTGACCGTCGCATAGGCTGCCCTCCCAGCCAAGCGTGGGCCCCTGGCTTTAACACTTCTAAGCACGAGGTATCAGCTGAGCTAAGGAATGTAGGCTGCAGCCAAGAGAGGCTTGTTTCTTTCTTTAAACGTTTTTTTTTTTTTTTTTTTTTGCTGTAGTCACGACTTTCTGCTTTTTCTCATCCCTTGTGTGTTTGTCTTTTCTCTTTGCACCACAGTGTGGCTCAGCAGAGTACATGGCACCTGAGGTGGTTGAGGCCTTCAGTGAGGAGGCCACAATTTATGACAAGCGCTGTGACCTGTGGAGTCTGGGAGTCATCCTGTACATCATGCTGAGCGGCTACCCACCCTTCGTAGGCCGCTGTGGCGGAGACTGTGGTTGGGAATTAGGGGAACCCTGCCACACCTGCCAGGTAGGAATTTGACACACCCCTACAGCTTTCCCATAAACTTGTACAGGATATGAGTAAAACCTAATCAGTGCATCTTCTCATCCAGGTCAAAGTGACTAATGGTAAATGTTTTTATGTCCGTTTCTAGAACACTTTGTTTGAAAGTATCCAGGAAGGAAAATACGAGTTTCCAGAGAAAGACTGGGCTCACATCTCCTCAAGTGCCAAAGACTTAATATCCAAACTTCTGGTTCGGGATGCCAAAAACCGCCTGAGTGCCAGCCAGGTGCTGCAGCACCCTTGGGTGCAGGGGGTAAGTCTAAAAACATCAAGCTTCTTCTGCATGTCTTGGACAGCCATTCTTTGTTAGTGACATTTTTTTAATTGTGTTTTTGTTTTATTCAGGGTGCATCTGACACTTTGCCAACATCCATCTTGCCTCAAAGGTGAGAACTTTAGTTACAGCTACTGAAGACTGTTTGTTTCTTTGGGCTCATCAGCTTAAAGTATCTGTAACTTGTATTTAATTAGCTCTGAATGACTGTTTTTGTCTCTGATTTTGTCCATCAGAACCAGCAATGCCAGGGATCTGACATTCTTTGCTGACAAGGCCATGGCTGTGAACCGGCAGCTGGCAGAGCAGGATGGCATTGAGGACCAGCAGCAGCAGGAAGTCCCGTTTGTTGTTACCGCTACTGGCTCCTCTATGCGTCTCTCTCCTCCTTCCATCTCCAAGCTGGCCAAGCGCAGGCAGCGAAACAGCCAGCCCAAGGGAGGGCCCGTCTCTGCTGCAGAGCTCCGTCAGCTCTTGGCCCCTCTTGTTATTGTGGGAGACTGTGCCTGAACTTTTTCAACCCTGACCTCCGACCTTCCGTTAAGTTTCAAGTCTAGATCTGAGACTGCCCTGAGACTCTCCCTCTCCACTCCTGGCCCCTCTCCCTGACTCTAGCTGGCCTTGGTTCCTCTGCCATTCAGGCTTTCTTGCCTCGCTGTAAAGGGAGGTGCTGCTAGCAGCCCTTTCTCTAAATGCCTTCTGCCCTTCTGCAGCACTTCTGAAGCACATCAGCCCAAGGCCTACACATGGCAAACGCACGCACACGTGCATGTCAGGGTTTGGGAGGAGGGCCAGTTAATGATTTGGGAGAGAAGTATTTTCTAAGTTATGTTCTTTGTTTGTTTTATTTCTTTTTTTCTTCCATGAAACTCAGAAATCAGAACTCTTGTCTTCGAAACTAAGCTCAGACACCAAAGGACAACCTGTTGTGCTGCTCCCACGTTACAACTGGATCCACTGTGAATTAAGTTATCTGGAATGTTCTCTTTGCCTGTATGTATATGCATGAGTGGCCCGTCTGCAGATACTTACAAGCTTATGCAATATGCCAAGATGAAGGCTGTTCCTGTCTGAAGGGATTCAGTATAAAGGGTTGGAAGGGCTGTAAGCCAATGCTGTCCGTGCCTGGTGCGGTCCATGATGTGGCTGGGGACGTCAAAGAATTTTTTTTTTTTTTTTTTTTTTTTCTCTTTTTTTTTTGGTCTCCATTTTAAGAAAAAAATCCTCAACACTGAGCCTCTTCTGTAAATGTCCGAGATAAAATGCGCACTCATCTAGCTTGGTGGCCATGCACTTAATGCTCGTAGAGCAAAGAATGTTTGTGTACCCAGTCAGCCATGATTTACTGTTGCACCGGTTCATACAGTTTATTATATGAACATATATGCCAAATTATCAGTGGCTACACCTTTCAGTGTTTTATGAGGCCATCAGGCAAGTCTAATAGTATTGAGAGCTATTGTACTTGGGTTTTGATGCAGGGCCACCCCAAACGTCACTTCTGAGCTAGCTCTGAAGAGCATCTGGTATGTAGGTACAAGGTAACTGTTAAATGGCTAGGTAAGTGAAACTGGGTCAGTGTTCCTTTCATTGTAAAGAATTCATGACATGTCCCTTTGCTACAACCAGAACTTGTATTTTTTTTTTTTTTTTTCTACTAATCAATTTATGCATTAGATTTGACCTTGAATATTTTGGCAGTAAAGGTTAGAACTCCTATCAGGGGTTTGAAAAGCACATTTTGGCCGATGTGACCCTGAGTGTCATTTGTTGATTGAAACATTTGGACCTTTTTTCTTTTTTAAAGGTTCGCCATTGTCTTGTTTTTTGATGAGACGCCCCTTTCAAAATAACAGCATCACATATTATGTTAAAAAAAAAAAAAGAGGCAGATGAAATCTTTCAAAAAAATAACATTAAAAAAAAGGAAAAACATTCCACCAAAAGAAAAACAAAAAAAACTCTTCCACGGACTTATAGCTGTATTAAGTTTACCTTATTTTTCATGTTTGAAAACTCCATGTCAATGTGCCACACTGATCTTTTTTTCTTTTTTTTTTTTTCTTTTTTTAATGGCTGTTAATAAGCTTTTTATTTTCTATAATGGTGATTGCCATGCAGGTGCTGTTAAGTTCAGGTGAAACACCGGATGTTTTCCTTTCAGTTTTTTTATGTTTTGTGTTTTTAAAAGTTCAGAGTATGTGGTGTATGAGGTGAGATGGAAAGAGTTTGTTTAGTTGATCTGGAGCGCTCATGCCCAGTGCAGGCGAGTTTTTTTTTTTTTTTCTTTTTTTAATTTTTTTTTTTGTGTAAAAGTTGGCAATTTTTTTTTTCTTTTTTGTTTTGTTCAAATTAAGTACATTAAGCTCATCCTGAAAATAACAGGTAATGGACTGGTGATGAGGTCTCACAACACTGTAGCCATTTCACCAAAGAGGGTTCAAGTCACGACATTGAACACGTGATCCATCACCTAGCAGTGAGAAGTGGGGACTTCTGATTGTCCATATGTCCTGTTGCCAGCACTGCAGTGACGGTACTCTGGAAATGGCTCCCTTGGTGTCAAAAGGACCATTATGACGATAATGGGACACTGTAATATTTTTAAAATACCTTTCTACAGATGCATAGTTACGAGGTTTTATGTCTTATACTAAGACTTACTTGAATTTGCATATGCAGCTGTTTCTTCTCCATTTGGGAACCTACTTTGCTATCGGTAATCTCAAAGCATTAAGCTGATGATCAAGGCAATCTTGGGATTTCGACAATACCAATACAGTTCAGTATTCTGCCTTTTTCTCCCTTTTTGAGCATCAGACAAGTTAGTCCCTACTTTTTCGATAGGGTTGGATACTCAAACGCACAGACTTTGGCCATTCTCTGTAATATCCTCAATGGAATAATACGAGTTTTCTTGGTCATGACCATTTCTACTTTTGTCAGCCGGCAGTAGCTTTTTAGACTGCCTTTTATTGGGGGAAGAGGGGACAAAATTCTATCCTTAAACCTCGCAATTTTTATATTGTAAGTCATTCTGAAATAAGGAAGTGTTAAAAATCCAGTCATTCAAATGGACAGTCCATCGTTGACCTCCCCAACGATTTGAATGTAGCCCGCAGGCAAAAGCATTTACAATCCAGCAACATTTGATCAAATGTTTTCTAAACAGTTCATTTCATGTACATGGTGTGGGGTTATTCTGTCTCCGTTGATAACAGTCCTCAATCTTTGTCCTTTGAGAGTTGACGCCTGATTTTAACACTGTCTGAATCACCCCAAGCCCATTGTGTTCATGGGAAGAAATCTGAAATAAATTCATCCTTTTAAGTACAAAAAAATACTTTGATTTAAAATAAGCACTTTACTGTACCATGTGAATGATTGCAGTTCACTCGAGGCAACATTTATGACAGTTGCTACAGAATTTTGTATTGTTTTTCTAAAAAAAAAAAATGCAATAAAATGCTTTGAACTACACACTGGTCTGCCTGACTGATGTCTGTGTTTGGCTTAAAGCCTAAAGTGAAGTCTGTTCTCTCCCCACTCTCTCCTGTATCACTAGTTTCATATTAACCGGCCACCTTATCTCTTGGCCGAGGTTGAGGCCGTTTCATCTGATTCAGTGCTGTAAATCCCTTTATCAGTCACCCTCCCTGATACCTGAGCTGGCTATGTCGCATATGTCCTTGGCTGTTAGTAAATATGAGCTCAGACGTCTCCTCACACTCACACTCGGTGAGGTTTCACCTTGCATTAGTCATGCTGAGAGCGGCTGTGGGGGGGCGCTCCTCGCAGCCATCTGACGAGACTGATGCAACCTGCTGCAAGAGCTGCAGCTCCCCGTGTGCCGCCTCATGATCTCCCTGGAAATGCAAAATGACTTCTGCTGAATTCACCAAATGCCGACGGGTCATTTCAACACGGCTACAAGTCAGGATTTGTCACCACATGGTTGAAAACGGCTGTGAAGACAGAAAATCATGTCTGAAGAAATACTACTGTAATACCTCAGTACACAAACATGGGCTGAGAATGAGGACAAAGAAGTAAAAAGCATAAGTAATATATGAATAAATCAACAATAATGATAATAAAATCCCTTTAGGAGAACAGTCAGCAGTAACTTAGACCCATCTACTGGGCCTACAACTGTAGATTATTTTCACTATTGGTTATGATGTGTCATTACATTTTGATTAATCAATTTATTGTTTGTTATGAAATGTTTAAAGACAAGTAGCATCACAAGTTGTCACCTTCAGATGTCGTATTTTGTCTCAGCAACAGTCCAAAATATTCAGTTTAAAATGATATGAAACTTTTTTTTAAAACTTTGAATCACTGCCATCATAACTGTTGTTGATATGTCTATCGATCCACTAATCACTTTACAACCAACATATCAGTGTATTTATCCATCACAGTCATTAAGATTTCTCCAATCTTCTACTTAAATTTGAATTTGCTGGACTACGTACGAAAGAATCGACAAATCAAAAAGTGAATCAATCTAAAAAGAAAATCTATGTATTGCATAACTTTCAGCATAGCAGACGTCATGAGGCAGGAGGAAATTAAATGATGCAACAGCAGAGTTTTCTGCACAATCTTTAGATGAAGTGTGATAGATCAGAGACTGTCTCCCCCTGGTGGAGACTCTCCCAGAGTCACGCTGACAGACCATCCTCTGTGTATCTAGCCGTGACACACTATTTTAAGAGATGCATTAAAAATGATGCCCTTGATAAGTAAAATAAAGCGTTCCTCTTATTTGTAGATTATTTGGTTGCATCAAACATTACATAAAAGGGGGAAAAACATCCCCTCTGTGTGAGCCACAGGTCATGAGATTCAAGTCATGAGATTCACGTTTGTGATGTGAAGAGGGCTGAAAAAAAACGTACCGTGGATCTCTTCTGTCGCAGCACTGCGTTGTTTTTATGGTCTGATTGTTTGCTTTTCTTTTCTGAATAAAGGAATTTGTAAGTTGGTTTGGAAAGTTTAATGTATCCTAAATATCTTATGTCCAAACAAACGGGAGCACCAATATGATCATAGTATCAGGAAATGTTAATAAATAAATACAACACAGTCAGAACAGTTTAAAGGAAAGTTTGAAAAAATATTATAAATATTTCTGTTTTCTTAATTTTTTCTCTGTTTTAGTTGAATCTCACACATCCAAGTTCAATTCGACCAGATAATTTCAGGATCAGTCTGAGACGGAGGAGCTCAGACTGGGGCTGGGGAAGGTTTTATGTCCACCTGTTAACTTTCCTGGATACATGATTGTATACTTTAAATGCCTTAACCTCTGGTCTGCATCTGAAAACGTAAAATGACTTGAAAAGTGTGAAGCAACAATGCTGGTACCTGGTTTTCCATTTCATCTCTTATTTTCAGAGGATCAGTGCCACAACAGGCATGGCTGGGGAAAACAGACAAACTAAGCAAAGTATTCGAGGTTCAATATAAAATATAAACTTCATTTTAGACATGATGCCGTCGGCAGAGCAGAGGTATTAGAGATGGCACTAACGACGTCTCAGCTGTCCCGGTAAACGATGACAGCGAGCCAGCATTCATCAGTTTTAACATTTCCTTGTCAAAAGTGCAAGATTTTTTAATTAAACAGACCTTGTGTTTTAATTAACTGACTTCCAGTGTTTTCTTCTACTCGCTCCAAAACTTGTAAACTGCTTCTACATTTGAGCCCGAAACCTCCAACTATAAAACATTCAGTTAAACGAGGACCTATTCACGCTTTTAAATACTCTCTGTACTTCCTAAATTCTCTTAAAATACATGCAAAATACATTCTTACAGTAGGCTGCTTCTTACCTGTTAAACTGATATCAGGTGGACACATTTTAGTGTAATGGTCAGGTCCAAGCTGTGGATACAAATATTCAGAATATGTATCCACACATATATCCAAAGTGTAAAAAAAAAAATGTTTTTTTCGATTTTACATTGTGGAAAAAGTAAAAATAACAAACGTGCAAAAATCATCATCAAGCATCAGCAACATTCAGCTTCATAAAACCTGAATGTCACAAGGTATGTTACGATAAAACAGATAAAAAGTAAAATAAAAGTCTACATTAAGGATAACAAAATAAACCAAATAAAACATACATTTCTATCTTTTTATAAGCTTCTGATGTACGAGTGTATTGTTTATTGTGTTTATTTAACTAATGCATTTAAATGAGTAACATTTGCCAAACTCTTTAGTACTTATTGATGTAAAACTAAACTGTGTGATGTAAAAACCACATATCTATGTGACTGATGCCCTGACTGAAAAATAAAACACCTCTGAGGCTGAAGGAGCGCATGGATCTTACTTCTCAAAGTTCACCTGCTGCGAGAGCCACTTGTTATGTCACTGATTACCTGCCCAGCACACCTGAGAAGCAGGATGGTGATGATGATGACAAAATGGAGGAAGGCTGGATCTGATTGGATCACGTGTGTGTGTGTGTGTGGAGTCCACAAAAAGCCTGAGCAGCTGGTCTCTGAGGTTTGAGGGTCCAGCTGGAGGTAGGTATCATGGAGCATTTTAGGAAGTTTAAATGCATATATGTACATTTTTTAAACTAGTGGATTCTGTGATTTTCATTAGGAGGAACAAATAATTTCAAATGGCCTGTAAAAAATCCTCCTTCATGAAAGTTAGAATGTTTTTGTTAAAAGTTTTAGGGTTGTAGATTCAACTGTGTTCATTTGAGGCTGTGATTTGTGGTGCTGTTGAATCGTATTGCATTATACAGGGGTGTTTTGTCATGTGGCCTAAATGGGGTGGACAAAACAATAGCAACACCTGCCTGATTGTATTTATGGGTTTCTTTTTCTCTTGCTGAATAAAGAATTTTAACATTTTATTTATAGATTTATCATCAGTTAATATAAATGCTTAATTCAAGTTAAAATAGTAATAAATGTAACTTGTTAATTTTAGCATGTGCTCAGGCAAACATGATTTCACAATAAATTGTCCATTTTATTCAAAGTAGTGCAACGTTTGGGTACAACATTTACATCTTCTTCTTTGTTATAGCTGAAGCAAAACCAGACTGATCATGGTGATATTAGTACTAAAAAATGTATGACCTGCTCTTGTTTTCCTCTCCAGGCCACCGGTCAACCCTCACTGGATTCCTGTGAAATAAAATGTCTAAACACTCGTGTCATAAATTTTTACCAAATCATGTTGTTAAACACAGTTGCAGCTATGAGGAGCTCACACAGGTGTTTCTAACAGGGATAATAACATCATGGTTTCTTCTAATTAACAGTTCACAGGAGGCCATTAAAGGGACTAATGAATAAAGTTGAGAGAGAGAACCCTTGACTCACTGACAGAGAAACACTTCACGAGCAATTTTTTATTTATTTATTTATTTTTTTAGCTAGCTAGAAAGTGTTAAAAGCGCTTGTTTCATTTTATTTTAACTTTGTTTAATAAAACGTTAATTGTTCACTATCCCTGAGTGACGTCAAGCAGTGCGACACGTCTCAATTCTCGCGAGATTTCCGTCCTCCTGACCAATCCAACATGGCGCCGTAGAGACGTTGTTATTGTTCTGTCGCTCCTTTTAAGCTATTGCAGGGAAAAAAAATACCACGCAGACAAACGGCCGGGCGTGTTCGTGCGGGCATGAGAGGAACATTTGGGGATAATGCTAAGATCCACCGGCTTCTTTCGAGGGATTGACTGTCCGTTTTACACGGAATACAGCGAGGGCAAAGGCAGCAGAAATGGGTGCAACAGACCGTACTGTCACTTCAGGCACAGCCAGCAGAGACGGCCGTCCTACGGAGCACCGGCGGACGCTAAAAAGCAAAGAGACCTGCAGTCCGCACAGAAAGGTGCCGAATATCCTCTTATTTTATCCAAAAGTCTCTTAAACCCTCTAGGACGTGTGCGCACCATGGTGTTGGAAAACGGGCAACCGAAACCAGTAACGGAGTAAAGTGAATTTCTGATAACGGTAGCTGCTCCGTAACGAACAAGCACTGATGCATCTTCCCGGTTCAGCCTCCAGCCATGGTCGGTGTAAATGTTCATGAGCCCGCACAGGGAAGCTGAAGCGTCAAAATATCAGACACAGGCTTCTAGACACTGTAGTAGTAATTGTCACAAATATAGTGAGGTGGCAAGGAAACTGTGATTAAGAAATTCACCTGAGGTCATGGAATTAAGAATCAAGTGTCCTGCAGGAATCTTGATATATACTTTTATACGTTTTTGCACCTGTAGCAGCAAACCAATGCGTGTCAGCTGTGTGTTTTAAGCTACAAAGACAGTATTTTAGGGGGGTGTGACTGACCTTTGTTTTGGTCTGCTGAGCTTATTCCCCTTGAAGAATAATCCACCACTTGTCCCACTGGAGTTGTCACCAACTTTCACGAGTTAACGTCTTATATGAATCCTGTTAAAAATCCACTAAAGACCATCTGAGCTTTTTAAAGCTGCAGATGTTGTCATGTAGGTTTTGGGATGTTTTATGTGATGTGCTTAACTCTCACTGGATAACACATCTCATGGGGAGGAGATGTGGTGGAAAGTAGCGACGCGCTGACATCTTTTTCTGTCCTGGTACCGATTCTAATGCTTAAACTCAAGGAGGAATTTGCTGATATCAATTCTCTCATTTCCCCAAATTTAAAATGGGTGTAACGCTCTGCCTTACTGCATGTGGCCGTCATGGTAATCAAGACAATGCAGTAGTGTGCTCCAAGGATTGCTGTGGCACTGAAATTGAGTGCGTGGCCTTCATTCTCAGAATGAATGTAATTTGAAGCAGAAACACTGACTCTTATAATTTCAGTGACAAAGGAACTGTTGTAATCGGTCGCATCATGTCCGATCTGCATAATAAGCTCAGTATTTTGATTGAAAGCTCTAGACAGGCTTGTAAGTGGGTCTTTTATTATTCGAATTGTCAGTTTTATTACAATTATTTGTCTTGCGTTTACGCAGAACAAGGTTATGATCCCTTCAACCCAGAAGTTGTGAGGCCACAGGAGCAGCAGAATGGACAGCCGGCTGCCTCCGGAGACCTCAGTGGTGCGCTGGAGCTGGTCAACAAGGCCATCGAGGAGGTCCGCAGCGAGGTGGAGAGGGAGAAGAGGAAGCTCTCTCGGATTGGGGATGAACCGTATGATCCCAGCGAGAGTACAGGAGTGTCTTCGCCTGATGCTGTTAAAAGTAGAACGCCGCCATCACACTTGGCATACGACCCTGGGAGTTATCAGATGACTGCAAGGGATTATAATCCCTCCCCAGGCTGCAGCAAGTATACCTTGGATTCAGACAACCAGGGGAACAGTAATAACTCCATGGAATATGTTCCTACTTCACTGAGGAAGCCTACATCTCGGACACACACACACCAACTCCCCTCTCCTCCCCCCAGTCCAAAGTACTCCAACAGCACATCCTCCTCTAAGTGTAAATACACTGTGGACAATTCAAAACCATCTACAGATATGGAGTATGACCCACTGTCCAACTTCTCGGCAGGAATCGCAGTGAAAAGCAAGCGTGACAAAGGTGCAAAAGCTGTTAAGACGGAGGGGAGCAAGACTCGAAAACTACCAGGATCAGACATGTCGGATGAGGAGTATGTTGTGGCTGCGAAAAAGCCCCTGCAGCAGAGTGTAGACTCCAAAAAGTACACTTTCTCTGAGTCTGATGGGGAGAGCTCTGGAACAGAGTATCGACCCACCTCACTTAGCAACCTCCAGCAGAGAAAAGGCAATAGTGGGTCACTTTGGGATGCCGTGGGGAAGGAGAGAAAAGAAAGATCTGAAAGTGTTCTGAATGCACTCACACAGAGGAATAAAGAGGACTTGGCAGGGGACTCGGACAGCCAGGAAAATATTAAACAAAAGGACAGCCTAGAAAAAAAGAAGGTGGCTAGTCGAACTAGTCATGAGAAAAGTGGCAAATCAGAGCGAGTGCATAAACTTGAAAAGTTCAACAAGACAACTGGTAGTAAGAGTAGCAGCAGTAGCAGCAGTAAAGACAAAGGGTTAATAAAGACCTCAAATCAGGACTCTGCAAAGAAGGAGAACAAGAGTCATGGAAAATCAAATGATAGGAAAAACACGGTTAAGGTTAAGACATCTGATAAACTTCAGAGGGAAGGCAGAAATGAAAAGAGAAGTGATGGTAAGATCAAAGCTGTGGAAAAAGTAAAAACGGACTCAAGCAAACGAGATAGAGATACGGAAAATGATGCAAGGGAAAGCAAGAAACCCAAGTTATCAGACAAGGAAAAGGAACTCAGCAAATATAAAGACCGCCAACATAAAAATGGTAAACTTGACAGCAGTAAAAGAGAAAAGGACGTAAAGAAGATCAGTAAAAGTAATTCTAGCAGTGTGAGCAGTAGTAGTAACAGTAAAGGGAGTCCTGCAAACAGTAAAGAGAAGGCGAAGCAAAACATGAGGTCATCAAACGGGAAAAGACTTGAAGAGAAACGGCGGAGTCTGAGCCTCAGCCACGCCGATCTGTTCGGAGATGAGAGCCCAGAGGAGGCCGAACCGATCGAGGTGGACGATGATGATGAGGAGGATCTTGAAGAAGTGCTGGTGAGAAAATCTGCCAATGCTTTAAAGCGGGGACATCTGAACAAGAGGAAAGCATCAGAGCTGACCCCGTCTTCCTCTGACGATGAGGGTGACGGCAGCGGGGCAGGTAAGGACGAGATCGACGGCATTGGAATCGACCTCTCTAGTTTCCAGGACGATCTGGACTTTGACTCCGATCCCATGGAGGAGTGTTTGCGGATCTTCAATGAATCCAAGGATGTGAAGAGGGAAGACAAGGGAAGGCAAGCTAAACAGGTATCAGTGTTTCTTTCGCGCCATACTGTTGCACTTGTCCTTTTCATGTACCACGCACTTATTTTTATTAGTCATATTTTGCGAATGCCAGATGGTGGGATTGAATTAACTTCCTGTGTTGTGCCCTCGCAGCTTTCTAAGGATTCAGAGGAGGAGAAAAGCACAGAGAGCACTTTAACTACTCTCTTTCCCGGTCAAAAGAAGAGAGTCTCTCATTTTGTTGCCAAAGGAAATGTAAGTTTGCCACCTTGACTTCATCCTCCTTCTACATCACACATAGCTGTCAGAGGACACAACATCCCTACTTGTGCACGGCTTTGTTGAATACTCGTTTCTGATTGGTCAATTATGGCACTCTACGGTTTGTTATTTCTGCATAACAGACCGTTGCCATGGACAACAGAAGCAATATTTTAATTTAAATCAAAATCATTCTTACGTTAGTATTTTTTTGTCAAATTGTTGATTTCTATAGCCGCGTAACAAGCGGGATAATGTGTAGTGAGCAGCAGTCATTGTTCCAAAATGAACCAAACTCCCTCAGGATGATTCGAGACCCGTCCACTTCTCTTCGGGGCCCTGCGTCACCCTGTTGGGGTCTGGCTCGCTGTACATTATCCCTTTCTTATCCCAGCAGTTCAGAACATCAGTTTTAGTCAAATCATGTTTATTTACAAAACAGTAATTGTTTAAAGTATAAATTCTGTTGCTATGACAGTCAACATTATCACTAGGGTGATGCACGAAATCAACACACAGTGGTACAATAACAGTATATCATGGGGAATCAGAGAAGTGTCATGAGATGGAGATTCCCCCGAGCCTTTTCGGTAAGCGTAGCCATCACAAACACCAACACACTCTTCATAACAGGTAGTGGAGGTGGCGCTTTACGAAGCCTCCCTGGTCACATCAGAACTAACAAGGAAGTAAACGCTAAAAAACATTATGAAAATGTTTGCACAGCGGGGGTGGTGTCGGGGATTTCCACTCGCATATTTTATAGCTTTTCAGTGCACCGTTTGGTTTGACTGTAAGCAGTCAGCTGTCTGTGTTTTCTGAGCAGTCAGCTGAGAGTCATCTCCTTTTAAGGAGGCTTTTGATAACACAGTCTCATCAAGGCCCAGGCTGTATTTGTTTTGTTTTTTCTGTTTTTTTTTTTTCTTGGTTTCTTTGTTTGTTTTTGCCAAGTAAGTTTGAGGTTCAGAAGAGTTTAAGTTATGGGTTTGTTTTAGTAATAATAAATGAATTGAATGTAGGAATAAAAATCTATATAAACAATAAGGTAAAACATAAATGTTAGGACATCTGTAAGGTGTGCAACTTCGCACAGCTGACTGTTTGCATCAGCTGATTTACCTCTGTGCATTCACATTATCGTTACCAGTTACCAAGTATTTCCGAAGCGTATACTCTATATACCATTACATATGTACAGTTTGGTGCTTAACAGGCACATTTTGAGTGTTTCCATAAAAAACCATGTTGCAGTTACTGACTTCATTTCTAGTGCTGGCATCCAGAGAATCCCTTGACTTAATTATTGTTATTTCAGCATCATACTGTCTGTATTAAAGGGGTAGTTGTTTGACGTGGGGTTGTGTCAGGTACTTATCTATAGTCTCTGTAGTATTTGCACTAGATTGCAGTCAGCAAGCCCCCAGATTGAGTCATGACACAGACACTAAGCAGCGTAGTGCTGTGGACAGGGGTAGCAGAAAACGATTTTAAGCCACCTACAAAAAGGTCCACCTAAAAATATCAACATCAGTTACTGTACACTATATTTAGAATATTTCCACTGCTTTACACTGCTGCCAGATAGCCCTGTCCATCAGCCATTATCTGTTTCTTATCGCTCGCTTCAAAGCCACCGGATTCCATTCACAAATTTTCACTTGCAGAACACAGGAGTTGCGGGTCTACTGCTGCCTTGATTGGTTTGTTTGCTTGTGTTATTATGTGACTTTGGTGCTTTAAATGGTTAGTACAGATCTGAACCCGTGTGTTAGTTCATTGATTGACCCAGCGTTAACACTGCACACTCCCAAGTTTTGAGTGGAAAAATTACTATTTTTGTCAATGGTGTCTGGTGGCTTTTAAGTGTGCAAAGAGTATGACGGCATTGTAAAGCAGTGAAAATATTCTAAATATAGCACACACTTCATCTGAGACTGATTTTTACTTTAGGTGAGCCTCTTTTCGGTGGCTTAATTATATTTTTCTGCAGCCCCACAGTTGTCTGTCCCTTGAGCTGCAGTAACAGCAAACCTTCCCCACTGAGGGATCAATAAAAAGTTTTATCTTATCTTTAAATATATTATTAAGCGTCTGTACTGGGACTCCTGGCTGCTCCTCCAAACTGGGGGCACGCTGACTGCCATCTATTGTATGTAATACACCAACTATGGATAAGTACCTCATACAACACCACTTTAAAATGTGCTTCTGTTTTTGTCAGTCTGATGCACCTTCTAAGACTGCAGTGCGGCCATACAAGAGATTGACAGCCCAGGAGGTCTGCTACCAGCGTATGCAGATGGCCCAGCAGCAAGCTGCCCAGCTCTCTGCTTCAGTCAGAGTTGGCTCACAGAGCTCAAGCCCCAGCTTTTCAGGAGAGAAGAAGAGAATAGCACACCGTCCCAACCCACAGATCAAATCCTCTAAAACAAGTATGAGTGCCTCCATTACTCTGTACAGCTTTTGTTTCTCTTCTTTGATTGCTAGAAATGGAGCTATCTCGAATGTCTAAGTAAAAGGTCACGTACTATGTGTGTGTCTGTGTCTGACTAGGTCTTGCAGATGTTAAACCAGCTGCCAATCGAGTGTTATCCCCCAGCCAGACCCATCAGACCATCAGGGCTCAAACTACCGCTAGCATCTTGTCCAAGACCACATCCACTGTCATGCAGAGGAGGGTGGCACACACACCCTCTATGAAGGTATCCACAAAAAACCACAAAATGTCGTCCTACTGATTGTTTTTTGGAATATTTGTTTAATGCTTTTGTGTCTGCACATCACTGGATATTTACTGTATTTAATGTACTGTCAATGCTTTCTTTCTGTTTTGACTTTTTCAGAGTACTTCAATGAAGCGCCCAGTCATCCCCACTGAGTTTGGGGCCAAAGTTCCCACCAACATCCGTCAGCGCTACCTCAACACTTTCATAGATGAATGTGTCAAATTTTGCCCATCAGAGGACATCGCCTTCCAGATGGTATGAATAACAACAAGTTACCACAACCACCACAGGCTGTCTTTGGTGCAGAGGAGATTCAATAAGTGCTTCAGCTGAACAAATTGTGCTATGGACAGTGACGGAGGTTTGACTGTTTCAGGCCCTTGACGAGGAGAAGCTGGTGTATGAGCGCAGCAGCAGTAAGAACATCTACCTCAACGTGGCTGTCAACACTCTGAAAAAGCTCCGCAGCAGGAGCAGCTCCTGTTCATCGCCTGTCACCAGTACGTCCCCTCAGTCCCTGTGCGGTACAACATGCAGTATTCACTCTTAGTCAACACTGCATGATGCTTTTGTTTACATAAATGGCCAGAAACATAGACGCAAAAGTAAGGATTGCAGTCAATGTGGCAAATACAGGTTGTTGAGGTAATAGTGATACCTTTTGTGTGTTTTTCTGCAGAGGATCCAGGCGTCATTGCCAACAGGAGGGCTCAGTCCCATGAGGAAGTTCTGGGAGGTCGTCTTGCTGCTACAACCAGTTTCACTCTCAACAGGATGGGTAAACAACAGGAGGAGAGACTCACTGGTAAAGTCCGATTTTTCTTTGATTTTCTGCTCAGCTAACTCCTACAGAGGGCCGCAGTCAAGAGAACAAGAAGTATCATGTTTGCAGTGTTTTCAGTTCCCCTTCGCCACAATTGTTATGACCATATTTCTCATACATGTTTCTCTTGTCATTCCTGTTTTCTTCAGTCACCTGATCACAGCTCTGACAACACAAAAACGATTATACCTCCGATAAAATCAAAAAGCCAAGAGAAGGAAATAAAAGGACCCTGTGAATGTTTGTTTACTCTGTGATGTGGTGTTCAAATACCCATGTGACAACCTCCAGGTGCTGTTTACAGGAAACCTCCTGTCCCATGACAAGGCGTCAGAGGTGGTGTGTTTACAGGAATGAATTGGTGAAAGTCTGTCAAGTTATTTATCTAGTGAAAATACCAACACCACCAACAGAATTCACATTTTAATATTATTCACTTTGTTAACTCAGTTCTAGAGCTGAAAGAATTTGTCTATTAGTTGATCAGCTGAAAGTTTGTATTTAGTAATAAAGTAAAAAGCTGTTTCTTCTCTTAGATGATGGTAAACTAAATATGTTTTGTTAATGGACGGTTGGTCAGACAAAAAATGGACTTTGAAGATGCCATCTTAGCCTCTGGGAAATTGATGGCCAATTTTTTTACATTTTTTGAAATGTTTTATTCACCAAGTGATACAATACTACAAAATATCTGTTAGTTGCAGCCCTGTTACCGGTCTGTAACTCATAAGCCAAATATTCAATGCTGGCAACATTAACTAGCTCGTGTTTCAACTTAGGCCTCTTCTTGTCCTTCACATTTCCAGAGTCAGGTTTATCACGTTTGTACATAGAAACAGTTGTTTCAGTCGTTGCTCTGTCTCGCTGCAGGAGCCACACTGTACAGGAAGCTGAATGCTTATCTGATGACAGACGAGCAGCTCCAGGAGCACGGATACCCAAGAATAAACCCAGAGGCCACCGGAAAAGCCGTCATATACAACCTCCCGGAGAAAAAGGCCCAGTCAGACCGTGAGTGACCACACGACCCCACAGCTCTCTCCTGCTGTATGAATATGTATATCAATAATGGTATATATGGTCCAACATTATTTGGGTTTTAGCGAACGCTCTGTAATGTGTTTCCAGCTTTCGCCAAGATATGCTGTCGTTGTGGAGCAGAGTATAGGATCAACGCCAATGGCAACTGTGTACGGAAAGAGGAATGTAGCTTTCACTGGGGCCGATTACGTAGACATAAAGGTACGTTTCTTTGGCTTTTTATATGCTGTGATGTGAGGCATTATGTATTCAGGTTGAACGCGGTATCTCAGGAACGCCTTGAGGGAATTTCTTCAACTTTTGCACAAATTAACTCAAGAGTGAGTCATGGTCACTGTGAACTCACAAATGGTCATAACCTATTCTCTGAAATCATGCATGTCTATAGTGATGACTTCAGTTTCGCCATAAAATGCACTCAGTATCTTTTGTTAAAGTTCATTAAAATCTTCATTACACGTATCATGAGTCTGGATGTAATCTGCAACAGGGCTGGTTGGTGAAGGCATACAACCCCAAGGCGGTAATTCTAGTTTTCTCTTGTAATTCACGCTGCCAAATCTAACTCTTAATGACTCTTTTTTTATCTCTGTCCTGGTACGACTCGTCCTTTCCTGTCTTCTGTGGCAGTCGCTGGAGGCTGGGAGACCAACTACAGCTGCTGTTCTGCAGCTGTCGGCGCGCCAGGCTGCCAAGTTTCCAAGGTATCGTCCTTTTCAGGCCAACAGCTATTAGTTTTTCTTCTTTGTATTTTAATAACTGAAATGTCTGCGCTAATGTAGAGGGAGGAAAAACTACTTTCAAAGACAGAATTGAAGAATGCACTGTAACGTAAGACATGCCAATCCGAGAAAGATGCTAAAACCAATGTAACTTTAAAAGTACCATAAATAACAGTACCATAGCCTTTTAGTAGATACCAGGTTAGTGAAGCTCATGCTGGTTAAACCTGTCAGAGGTATTGATTCATCTCTGTGGCTGTAATGAGCTCTTACATATCCGTCAGTCAGACGATGAGTATTTGCTTTACTCAGCTTACTTACTAGTGTTTTTATTGTCTGACAATAGACCAATAATCATTAACATTTCTGCCTTTCTCCTTCTCTGGGATGGGTTTTACAGCATGTGTTACAATATCAGAATTCAGTTGTTTGTGTATAACTTTAGATGATTAGTTGTGTCTGCTCTACTGAGGAAAACTGGTCATAATCCTGAGAAACATTACAAACGTTTGATCAAGAACTTTCAGGATAACTGCAATAAAAAAACACCTCTCTAATTGATTTTGAAGTCATTTTCGGCACTTTTTAAACAGTCCTGATACGTCCCCGGACTTTAAATGTTTCATATTCCCACAGCAACATGTTCAGGATGGACGAAAAGAGTCATTCGATGGCTACGTCTCGACGTTCAGTAAAGCTCTACCACCAGATGGTAATGGAGGGGTGTTTGCTTTGGACTGTGAGATGGTGAGTCAGTCACAAAATCATGAAATGAATAATTTGTTACTCTGATTATACAGTAGTATAATAGTAGTGCGCATTGGTGCTTCTCCTGACTCCCAACTTTTCTCATATTTTGTATTCACAGTCACATGAACTTGTTTTGTCTCTCCCCTGAAACAGTGTTACACTAAGCAGGGCCTGGAGCTGACGAGGGTGACCGTCATTGACTCCGAGCTGAAAGTCATCTACGATACATTCGTCAAGCCTGAAAGCAAAGTGGTTGATTACAACACACGGTGAGTTTGTCCCCTGCAGCTCGACACAGAACGGGTAAAGTAATCGCCCTCCTGTATTAAATTCGTCTTTGAAAAGGTCGCAGTAGGGTGAAGGCAGTGTGTACCGTGTGTCTTTCAGATTTTCAGGTGTGACGGAGGAGGACTTGGAGAACACCACCATCAGTCTGAGAGACGTTCAGGCCGTGCTGCTCAGTATGTTCAGCGCTGAATCCATCCTCATAGGACACAGTCTGGAGAGCGACCTGCTCGCTCTGAAGGTACCGTGGCTCTTCGTTGATCTTCTATACTTTTTATTTGACACTTTTGAGGGGCCTGAAAATGATTCATACAATTGTAGCTTTTCTCACAAATATCTCTGCTGCTCGTTACTGTCCGTAAAATGTGCTTCCTGTAAATCAGTCAGTTTGCACCTTACCTTTACTTTCTCTTCACTTTGATAAACATATAATTGTTTAAGTGGCATATTTACAACAACACTGTACAGCTATTTTACCATTTTGATGGTACACTGATTTGTATTAGGCGCCTCTGTCAATCCAACTCCCCAAACACTTGTTCTGCACTATGTAACTATGTGCTGCGAGAAGAGCATAACGCTTTACGGCGATACACCAGCGACTCGTGTCAAAGTGTGTTCTCCTTCAAATATTTGTACTCATTAGATCAGTTGCTCAGATATCAGCAGAATTAATTGTGCTAACGTCCTGTAATTACTGTTCGTGGCAGCAGAGGTCGCTGTTGGTGCTGCTCACCAAAGGTTACATAGTGCTTGTGTAGCTGCAACGTAAATGCCCAAATGATTATTGAAATGACAGAACTACAACATATATTGCAAACTTACCTCATTTATAAACATAACAGTGCTGTATGGAATTACCTGACAAGGACTTTACATTTTAAAGAAAACATTTTAAGTAAAGTTCTGATAAACAAGTGATGGTGCCAAGTGTGGTATCAATTTGTTCAGTAAGGAGGAAAACTGACCTGTTCTGTAAAACTGTGCATAAAGTAGAAAAGGATAAATTCTGTTGACGAATAATGTTCTTTATTAAATCAGCCAAACAAGCTTGAGAATCGCAACTTATTATCACAAATAGTCATTCAGAAAACCTTTTTGGACAGAGTTTAATGACCAAAAACTGAAACTCAGTATTGTACATATGAGGAAGTCTTCACAGGTGTTTGTCTCATAGAGCTCAGAGTCAAGCAGAGCGATGCAGAAATCTAATAACGTGATGTTCACTTACAATCAGGCGGTAATTGTTGTGTTCATTGGCCTTGATTTCAGGCTGAGTTTCTACTGTTGAGCCTGAGCTGAGATAAAAGAAAAACCTTTGGTGAAATGCTCCCTCTGTCCCCCTCTTTCTGTCTCTGTCTCTCTTGCCTCCAGCTAATCCACAGTTCAGTCGTAGACACGGCCATTGTGTTCCCTCACCGCCTCGGCTTGCCCTATAAACGTGCCTTGAGGAACCTGATGGCCGACCACCTCAAACGCATCATCCAGGACAACGGTGAGGAAACAGACTTTTATAACAAGAGCTGAGATAGACATGATGATGATGAAATGATGAGTTAAGAAATTAATTAGTCCAACAATTATAATACTGCAAACATCTAATACGTGTCGTCATAGCACTTTATTAATGCGTACAGGTTATTCTGAATATTGACGGTGAAGCTCAGAGGCATTTTAAACTGATGTATGTGGACATAATTTCAGTAATTATCTAGGATTTAAGTCAAGTAAGTGTATTGAGTATTGTTTTTTTTTTTCTGGATGAAAGTCTTGAATCTGAAAAATCATTTCATCCCCATTTTATCTACATATAATCCCCATAACACAGGCACTGTCCCCTGTATCCTAAGAATATTTAGTAACAATAATAATGATTTACTTAATTTGTATAGCAGTATTCAAAACAGTTACAAAGTTCTTTACAGAACAAGATAAAGTCGTATACACAGTCAAGATAAAAACAACAAAAACACGAACAAATAAAAACATAGAACATATGACCTGGTGGAACAGAGTGTATAAAATAAAAGAAGTTTCTTAGGTGTGGGGATCCACACAAGCCTCCAGGAAGTGCACCAGGCTCTGAAGCAATCTTAACATAGCGGGACAACAGTGGAATTACAGCAATGACGTCCATCACGTGATGCCATTAGGCTCAAAAAGATATTTTTTGCCATAGACTTCCATCGTGAAAGAGACGTCTCTTTTCACTCAGAAGTGAGTCTCTAGTGCACTTTCTCTGCGGGCCCTGCAATGCGGAAGATCCGATTTTAAACTAGGAAGCTTGTTTTGTGAGCCACAGAGCAACTGTCCACCACCAACGCTGCGTCCAGGTCTCTTTATACATCCTCACCGGCTTCCTCTTGTAACGAGACGAGCTGTGGGAACAGCGTCTGTGCCCTGGAGCATAATCCCATAATCTCCATTTGTAACCGACTCATATCAAATTCCACGTAAACAGCAAGCGACTGAAAATTGACTCACTGATCAGTCAGCATCAGTTAATTTTCATTTGTTGAGCTCATTTCATTGAAGCGCAGCCTATTAAACCACAGTCTTTTTAAAACAGTGTTTTATTAGTACAGCCCACTATCTTATACAGTGTTTTAATGGGCCCTGTAGACCCACAGCAGGTACAGTTCCTCACCAAGGTCACGCTCTACTAAGTCAGAGAAAAAAGCTTTGAACCAAAAAAAAAACCTGAAGTAAACTCAGGACGGGAAGCTGAAAGAGAGAAACCCCCATGTTTGAACAGCTGTGGGTACAACAGGCAAAAAACATATAATGAGGAAGTCGTAACAGTACAAACAGTAGAAATACAAAACAAAAAGACAGTAGGATTCTCACAGGTCGATGATGGTGATGTAGTAAATCCTGTGTAAAGGTGTCCAATAAAATAAGTGAAATAATGAATTGCTTTAAATTCACACTAATAGAAATGTAGTTTTGGTGCATCATATCATGTCCAGAGAAGGCCTCATCTTATCTAAATGTGTTTTAAATCTGCTGGCTTAGTGTTATGCAGTCCTGTACCTCACCTACACTACATCCATGTCACCAGCAGATGTCGCTCATGCTCACTGTGTCGACCAGAGGGCGTTAAATCCTCCTGTCGTAGAGGTTGTTGAAATGCCTCAAAGCTTTAGAAAGCCTTGTGTCTCTATCACTGCTGATGATCTGTGATCCTGACATATTAAGATCTGTAGGACTAATGAAAATTATTGAAGCACTCTCCAGGATTGGATCGGGTGCTGGAAATCCTTGAAAATGCTTACATTTTATGTAGCGTCTTCAAGATTTTAAGGTATTGGTGTCATTAATGTAATACATCACTATCTTAGTGAATAGTTTACTCTTTAGGTGAGGAAATAAGTCAGAGAGAGCCTAATTGATTTGAGTATATTTAGTTTATCATAGCTGTATGGTGCTGGAAAAGCTTGAAAATGCACCTTGATAATGGTTGAAAGGCACAGGAACTCTGACTCTCACGGTTTTTGGCTCCATCGCCTTTTTGGTTGGTCGGTCCACCATTTTAGTCCAGACTGAAATATCTCAGCAACTACTGGATGGACCGCCATGAAGTTTTGTACAGATAGTCATGGTTTCGTACCGATGCTCTTGCTGATGCCCTGACCTTCCCTCTTTGTGCTCATGTGTTTCCAGTGGAGGGTCACGACTCGAGCGAAGACGCTGCCGCCTGCATGGAGCTGATGGTTTGGAAAATCAAGGAGGACACGAAAGTCAAAAGATGACCTCCGACCCCACTGCTCCACTTTCCACAGTTCGACTTCCCGCCTTCGCGGCGGTTACGGGGAGACGAAGAAGTTCAGGAGGCCTTCGCCTGCTCTCAGAGAGTTACTGACCGCGCAGTCGGGTGTTTTTCAGCAGAAAAAGCGTGAGAGGAGTCTACTGTTGTTGCTGCCTTCTGGACTCAATAAAACAACTGTCCCTTCAAAGCAATAGGAGCCCACATTAACAGTGTTTTCATTTGCTCATCGGTATTTCAGTTCTAAATAATGTTAGTTCAAACGTGCTTCTGTTTATTTGACTACTTAAAATGCCAGGGCATTGTCCGCTGAACGCCGACATTTAATATGATATTCATGCCAGGCTGTGTCTTCAGCCTAAATTGCACTATAGGAACGCTCTTGTTGCATAGGGCCCAAGTCTGAGTACCTCATCTGTGTTATAAAGCATTCACTTCTAATGAGAAACACATTACCTGTTTTTAGTTAAGTGCATTGGCGTCTTAGTCCATGTCGACCATTGCTATGTAAATGCACTTGTGTTTTTCACGTTGCACCTCGTTCCCCAGTCACCAGTGCTCTGTTCAGGCTGCGTTTCTCGGGTTCATTTTGCTGGTTGGCTCTCAGAACCTGACAAATCCTACAATACTTGATCATATTAAAAGAGCCTCAGCAGAAGCGTCAAGTCTCTGCTGCTCCGTATTTGGTTAAGCTAATGGAATATTTCACTGTATTTCATAGTTCAGATAAAACACTGATGATATACATATATGTATGTATATCATGCGTATATATCCACCACTGTGTCATGTGCACTGCATGGTAAAAAAACCCAACAGGAATCATTGTGATAGCAGGTATGACAAGTTACTCCTCCGTAAAGACAAAATTAGGTTCTGTGTCGCTGAATTAGGCCTGGGTTATTAATTACAGTTATCATTTAGTGAGTACCAGCTAACCTCTTCTGTTTTATGTTGAACATGACTGAAAAAATACTCGAGTGCTGTAAATACGCTGTAAGCAGTTTCCTTTTGTATTTGTTCATTTTTGGTTGTTTATCTTTTTCTATTAAAAGGTATTAGTTAAAAGAAGACGTCCCTCTGTTTTTACATCCCTGCCTGCACAGAAATACTCAAGTACTGTACATGTTTACTTTGAGATGTTTCTACTTCACTTTAGCGTCTCCATTTTATGCTGCTCTATGTTTCTAATCTGCTAAATTTCAGTGGCAAATATACTTTTTACACATTTATCTGAACACTATAGTTAGTGATTGTTTAATCTTCAAATCTTTAATCTTCAAAATGTGAGTTAACTGAACTCGGTGAATAATTAGTTCAAAGTTGTGAGAATATAAAACTAACTGGGTGAAGTACGCTGAATTTAAGAAAACAAGTTCAGTAAACAGTTTGAGGAATCAGATCTTCATTTCTAACGTGTACTTTGTACCAGAGTTCACAGAAAAATGTGACCTTAATTATTAAAGTGTGACGGGCTGAATTCAGTACTAACCTTCACTGTAGTGACTATTTTTACTATTAGGAATGGAAACAATTATGACTTATCTTAACATCCATTAAAGATACAGCAAGTTTCTATCATGTATGTTCTCTTTAAACTACAAAAAAGACATTAAACTCTCAAACAGTGCATGCTGGGAAGTCTACAAACATGTTGATCATGTTTCTGTAGACTTGTGAAATGCAGTAAATCCATTCATTTCAGGTCAAAAACTTTTATCAACCCTCTGACGAAGACTAAACACTTTTTTTAAATCACCTTGTTCATTGGATTTATGCTGTTGTTAATATTTATATCACTTAATAAGCTATTTAGTAGAATTATAAAACAAAACGGGAGGAAACAGAAACATAAAACACAAAAATGTATTTTGATGCACTTCTTTACAGCTCTAATAAATCAGAATGCACCACATGTACACATACATCTCCCTGGAGCTGCAGGGAAAAGTGAAGAAGGGGGTCCACATTGCTCAGAAGTTTTTTTTACAGACAGAAGTGTGTGTTTAATTTTTCCAAACCTTATGAAATTAAAAAAGGCTTTAATCCAAAGACCATGAGACGGAGGTGCAGCAAAATGAATCCTCTTGCCTACAAGGTGAATTTACTTCACTGTTGATACATTTCACTGATTATTCTTTCATTTTCACATTTCATTTCTCTTTTTACAGTTTTATTGCTACTTTTTGCTGCACAAATAGTTTTTGACAGTGTGACAGCTTCTTCTCGGTACAGTGCCGGGCCTCTTGCAGCCTATATGTCCCCTTAACAGCAGGTGCAGCGGCAGTAATTCTCCTTTCTTCAGCAGATGTGTAAATTGGAAAAAATGGGGGAGAAATGCTAAACTGAGAGGCCCATCCTTTCATCGGTGTGTTTGCCTGTTAAGCTCCTCCCGTCACATGTCAGTATGCATTTCCCCAGGCCGGGCCGCAGACCCCAGGTATTAAAAGAGCCAGTTAGCCAGGATCAATACCTACACAATGTTCCAGTGACAGGGAGGGGGGCTTCCTAGTGTTTATTGAGTGTTGCAGAGATTTTGAACATGTGGAGCAAAGCAGCTTAGAGGGGTCGTCTTCATTATCAAATTCGATCAGTGCCTCTCTTTCTCTCTCCCCCGTGATCACCTTTGACTAGTGGGGGTCACGAGGGGGAAGCTGCGGGCCGCGGCTCTGAAACTGACCTCATGCTGAGAAATGGAGAGCTGCATTATCTCGGCGAGAGTGGGAGCAAAGAAACGCCTCACTGCCCACATCCTGAACAGACTGAGGCAATTAGCCGATTAACTGATTAGTCAATCAACAGAAAATGAATCTGGAATATGCTGATGATTGATTAATCGTTAAAATCATTTCATTAAGTAAAAATGTCAAAAAAAAATCATATTACTGCTTCTGTTCTGGTTCCAAATGTGAGTATTTGCTGTTTTTTTATGTCTTCTATCATTAAAAATGGAATATATCGGGGTTTTTGGACTTTTAATCTGACAAAATAATATACTGAAAGGCATCACCATGGACCCAAAGTTAATTTATTTACTATTCCATGATATTTTTTTAGACCACCAGCTCCAAACCCAAAGATCTTCATCTTATGACCACATAAGACGAAGAAAAGCAGCAAATCCTCAAATTAAAGAAGCTGCAACCTGCAGATGTTTGGCATTTTTACTTGAATAATTACTAAAACCATTGATCGTCTATTAAAACAGTTGCCAATTAACTGTCTGTCAATCCACTAATTGATTATTAGACAAATCTTTTCAGCTCTAAAGGTATTTAGGAAACAGCTCTTGGCCTGTTTCATCTTTAATTAACTCGTTGGCTCTGCTGGAAAGATCAAACTCATGCAGAAGGCGACTTCCACATAACAGTCAGGCTAAACAGAAAGCAGAAGATGGTTGAAAGTACATTTAAAGAATCCAAACACTTGAGGCAGAGAACTTAAAAGACATATTGCATGTGTAACTTCCTCATACAGTGGAAAAGTAGACTGGAAGCCATTAAATCCAGAGGCGACAACATTTAATATACTAAATGTGTGCACAGGCCAGGCGCTCTTCCACAGGCAGCACCACTTCCTCCTGATTCCTGTATTTTCACCATATCAAATTTCTCACTTTCCTGCCCTCGATTGCTCGTCTCCTTTCCCCTCTGTAACTTCATTCCGCTTCAGTTTGGCTGAAACTCAAACTTGGAAGTGGACCAAAATCCTTGTTGACACAGTTTGTGTTGTCACTGGGCCTTAAAGGATGGTGCTGAAAAGGTGGCGGCTTAAAAAGACCAGGGTCTGTTTTCTCTCTCTGTGTTGGTCTTGAGTTCACCCCTTTCACCCCAGTCTGGCCCACTGTGGGTGCCCTTGACCCTCGGGACACCCCCAGCTGCCCGCCCCCCCTCTATCTATGGCACTCTCGCCCAATTAAGAGCCTGATCTTTGCTCAGTCCCTCAATATTGATCTGCTGGTGTAGCTGCTTATTGCCGTGCTCCCAGGGGCTGCACACCAGATCATAAGTAGATAATTGGAAGATAATAAGTCTTCATGTCTTATAAAGTGAAGAATTATTAGTGCATTTCTCAGACTAGCAGCTCTTCATCTGAAATCAATAAAACCAGAAAAATTGATTGTTTTGTGCACTTAGACGCTTCTAGCTGGCACGAACTGATCTCATTTTAATTTCTCTGAGCCGAAGCCATCCATGTCTGTGTGTATGTTTGAGATTTTTTTGTGTGTGTGTACTCTAAGCCCTGAGTGTGTCATAGCCAGTGTCAGGCCTCACAGCATGATCCTGGCACTCAGAGGGGCTTAAGAGGACCGACTGACCCGCCGCCCGCTCTCCCCGTCTCCCTCAGGTCAAAGGCCAGCCGGCCCTATCGATTCCCCCGATGAAGAAGTCTTTAGCTCCTCCGCCTGCTCTCCCCTCTTCGGCCCACATGCTCCCGGACTATCGCTGCGGCCCCAAAATGCCTCTCAATTGTGTTTCGCATGCCGATCGATCCAGTTGGTGTCTGAGGGGGCCTTCCTTTGAGATAACTGACAACTACAAAGGTCCCCTCCTGACAGCTCCTTGTCAATACACATTTCCACTATTGATAAGCAATCAAAGAAAGCCTGGACATAAGGGGGTTTGCTTTCTGAAGCATCTGTTAAACAGGAGACATTAACAAAAACCTCTTAGTGACAAAAAAAAAGAAGACAATGACAAGAAAAGAAGAAAGTTAACTGCCCCTCCGCCCTCACTTACTTCATCTGCCTCCCAGTTTCCACCGATGGAAATAGTTTTCTAAATATTTCATCAATGAATATACTTTAAATGTCGAGAGCTGAGATTATAAGTCGATAATTTATTATTCTATGGACAGAAAATTAAGTGGCATTATCATTCTGATTTTTTTAAGCAATTATGCCAAATAATTTCTAGTTCCAGGTTCTCAATCGTGAGGATTTGCTGCTGTTCTTTGATTTATGTGACGATAAGCTAAATTCACTTGCAGAATATTTTCTCAGTGTTTTCACCCACATCCTCACCCTAAACCACAAACTGACAGCTCCCACCGTGTCACATTTTAACGGGTCTGTTTGTTTTCTGCAGGTGCAAATACAAAATGTTGCCAAAGGACCCACAGCTGAAATCCTGATGTGGAATTTAGATCAGATTTGTACAACAAACGGATTTTACTAGTTGTATCCTCTCTCTGAAGTTGTCTCCTGTGCTGAAGTAAAATGTTGCAGAAATCCAATTTAGAGCTAAAATGATTAGCTGATTAATCAGTCGACAAAAGATTCACGATTTTTACGTACAAATAGCTTCGCTTCTAAAGTGACGACATTAAACATTATTAGAAGTTAATTGTCGCACAGTAGTAAGAAAACACAAATGAGTGGTGATAGTGGTGAAGTGCAGGTAGTGGCTATAATATTGTCATGTCAAACAAGAATAACTTTTGGGTTGCCAAGTTGTGAAAAATCCTGTAGGTAGCTGCTTAGCTGCTGCTTTGTTTAGCCTTTCTCTGTGGTAGTAATGCAGTAATAACTGCTGGTAATCCTTTAACGAATGCACATGAGCTTCTCGGGATCTAATGAGCCATTAAGTCTGCACTTACAAAATGTTAATAAGTCATTAACAAAGAGGTTTAACCATCAAGTCTGCAGGTGTGAGTGATGATAAATTGTTAGCAGCCAACCCGAAAGTTGTCCTTGTTAACGTCTCATAACCAGATCACTAAATGACCCGTTAGTAAAGGCATTAGTTAAACTTAAAGGGAGCCTCATTAGAAAGTGATACCATGCTTTTTTGTCATTGCCTGTTTAATAAAAGTCCAGATGTTCTGCGGTAAATTCAGCTGATGTTTGCAACAGCACAGAAACATATGTGACAGGGCTCGAATGAGCCAAACTTTAATAACTTCATGTTATTTGACATCCAGCAGGATAAAGACTGAATGTTTTGACGGAGACTATTCACGCCGTCATTTTCGTACTTTCAGCAGAGCGGTGAGGTCCCTGTAATTCCCTCTGCTATGTGACAACAGTTATTAAACCTGTGCGAGTGTTCACCTGCTCGCTGGTGAGACTGTTGTCAGTGATGTGACTTGGCCTTTTGTCTTTTATTCACTGTAATCCATGCATGTGTAAGTGGATCCTCTAAGAGCAGGATAACTCCTTTTAAGCGGTTTTAAACACTACAGGAGGGGCTGAAATCCTGCAACTTCTCATTTACCTCTGTACCTAAGTCTTTAATGCAAAACACTCCCATCCTGGTGATTAGACCGACTGCGCCGAGGCCTGTTTCTTACTTGGAGGTCACAAAACGGCTGATTAGCTTAAAGACTAATGGAGTCTGATGCTGCTGTTGCTTAGAGCTCACTGGTTGTTGTGGGAATTTAAAGGCGAAGCAGTCAGATTGAGATTTGGATGACAGAGAATGGGGGAGCAAATTGAAGAAGAGGCCATCACTCATTTAGACTGAACCCTGGTCGCCCTGATGGGTAGGAGGTGAACCCGGCCGAGCCCTGCCCGGCCCGCCGAAGGGGAAATGATCCGAGGGGGGGCGACTCTGGGACGGGGAGGGTCACACACAACCACACTCTTTGTGTGCCTCTAATCCCCCCAGCCAACACAGCTTTGGCCAGGTTTCATCATGAAAGTGCCATGAAATAACTACTTTTTTTCTCTCCTCGCAGTAAATCTCCCCTAATCCTGCGGGCTGCGGAGACAAAGGCCTCTGGGACCTAATCCTGGAGCTTTTAGTGGGGCTGAGGGGCTGGCCGACAGAGCCTCTTCTAAATGACTTATTTCTATCGGACACTAATATAGCTTGACAGCCAAGAACAGCGAAAGGAGGAGGAAAAAAGCCAGGGGAAAAAAGAGCACAAACATTTTCACATATTTTGGAAGTCTGAGCAGTTGATTGTGTGAGAGGAAGAAGTGGACCGTGGTTGTTTGTATAACTCACTTTAAGTACACAATCAGTCAAGACATCTCACATGTTTATCTGTGAATATTGATAAAATAATAAGTGATCTCTTTATGTGCAGTCGACTGGGGTGGAGGAATGTACCTGTAGCTTCTTATTCTGCGTCAAAATATGTTTGTAGTGAGAACGGGGATTAAAACTGAGGCTGCTGCAGCGTTTGATGACAACAAAGGACAAGCAACAAGTTGCACTCACTGCGAATCATTATTTTAAAGAACTTTACACTTTTTACGCTGTAAATTCAGAAAATTGAGCAAATAGAAATACATTGGAAATAAACGTAAGAAGATATCAAGTAAACTAATAATTACAAAATGTTTTTCTTGGATTTTTTGTGGTATGATCAACTCATCAGAGTTAAGTATTCAAACAAACAAATTTTAACGCTTTATATTGCTAATTTTCATTGATACAGCTGGGAAGCTTGTGAATTTCCCCAGAGGATCAATAAAATCTTACTTATTCTGTAATGATACATCGTAATTTATTTATTAGATTTTCTATTATTAATGAATCTGCAAAAAGAAACTCATAACTAACAACAAAAAAGTCCAATGTTTCCCTCTCAAATGTTAAGGAGTGCAAGTATAAAGCAGCAGAAAACAAAACCACTCAAGTAAAGTACAAATACCTCAATAATGAACCGAACTGAAGCACAGTGCTTGAGTAAATGCTTAATACATAGTTACTTCTGTGGGAAATGTAATTACTTTTCACTTCACATTTCAAATTAGCCCTGGATCTCTACAAGTTAAATAATTTTACTGAATATCTCAGTGGTGGAGGAAGTATTCAGCTACTTTACTGCAGTAAAAGTAGCAAAACATAAAAACACTCCATTACAAGTAAAATGTCCCAAATTGTACTAAATAATGGTGCAAAATGTGTAGTAACGTGTATATGTGGTACTTAGTATGCAAAATGATCTGCACGTTAGAACTCATGCATTAATGTGTAAACAGTATGTTAATTGACAAAACAGTCTCAGACCAGATCCATTTAATAGCTGTTCCGCAGCTTTCAGTCATATCCCGTGATCTTCCTCCGCAGATGGAGTTTGCTGTCCGGCTGTTGTGGAATCGTAGATGTTCCGATTTTGACGTTTGGGAGCATTTTAAAGTCACAATGTCTGTAGAAAGAAAGAATTTTATGACAACTGAGCAAACTCTATCAGCGGAGAGGAAGATCATGTGATAAAATCAAAAGCTCCAGAATGGCTGTAGCACTAAGTGATGAAGTAGTTTTCATGGAAAAATGAGCTGTCAATATAAATCAGTTTTATGTTTTAACAGGCCACAGTTAACTACTTTATATAGGGGGGGGGACAATACATCATATTTTATTATAGTTTATGGGAAATCAGAACCTTTGCAGTAATTAGCTCTCAGATGAATGTCGTAAAGGTCTTACCCTCCACCACTGGAGTCTGGTTTATTAAATGTAGGAGGACATCATTTTGGTGATGATATGATGTTTTTTTTTTTTTCTCCATTCACCTCCCTGTTCCTGGGAAGACTTCTAATTTAGCTCAGCTGGATCTTAAGAAATTGTTCTCATTGAGCAGCTTTCAGATTAACTTCACATGGTGACAGTTTATAGGCAAAATATGGTGCCTGTTAGCAAAACAAACCCTTAGAGAGAGGACCCCCCCCCCCCCCCCCCCCCTTCTCTCTCTCTCTCTCTCTCTCTCCTGTCAAAGCCAGCGGTATGAGAGAAAGAGGGCTGAGAAGGAGAGCACAATCAAAGGCTGTTATTTTAATCTGTCCTGCCTCGGAGATTAGCCCACCACATTGTTTTAATTGTTTTAACTGGGGAGGGGGGAATGAAACGCTCGCTTGTAGGGGGATCCTTGGCATAAATCTCTCAAGTTCAATAGTTTCAAAAACTTGAGCCCCTTGCAACCCCCCTCTCTTCCCTCATCCCACCTAATCCCGGCTAATACCTTTCTTTCTATTGGCTAATGGCTGAGGGGAGCCTGGGTAAATGCTTCTTAAATAGTCGTGGGTGAGAATGGTTTTGGAGAATTAGATCCACGGCAAAGAGCAAGAGCTGCTGAGCGAGGATACAAGGCCCCAAACTGGACTAGGAAGTACCGGACTACACCTCCAAACCACACAAGGAGTCCCATTTCTGTGCGTAACGGCGCACCTGGATATCACGCGCCTGGATCTCAGGTAAACAGCCAGGGAGCACACACACACACACACACACACACACACACACACAGGGTTTTTGAAATGTTTTCATCGGGGGAAACAAATGCCTGAACGAGGGGACAATTCTTGTGTTTTAATTGTATTGTGGACATCAGTGCAGTCTGGTTTGTGAGTAGTCACATTTGAGTCCAAAAGGCTGTTTTATGGCAAGATTGGGGTGAAATTGGATCCAAGGCGAAATCACTGAAGCAAAACCTTTTGTTACTCGATATAACACTGTTTACCAACTCATGCACACACATATCAATGCACCTTAATGTAGCTCAGAAGCTGCACAGTGACTAAGAACTTAACCAAAAGAGTTTTTAAAATGATATTCTGTTAATATGTGTGTATGTGTTGGCTTCAAATTAACACTTTTATTCATTCAATCTGCAGTAAATGCTACTTTTAAATGCCTCTAACAAGTGTAGAGAGTTTTGGAGACTCAGGGTTGGAGAGTGTGGGAGTTTCTACTTGTTTTCTACTGCTGTCCATGATATATATATATATATATATATATAAAAAAGTCACCCTTCAGTTGGTAAAAGAAGTCTTTCCGTGCCTTAGATTCAATATGAACTCCTTGAATTTCTGCGGGACGTCCAGCAGTGGTGTGTATCCCCTCCGCGGTGTGAACTCCATGCTGTTCGACCTGCACCAGCAGATGGCGGAGCAGTACCACGTTTACTCTGCAGCCAGCCCATCAGCGCACACCCTGTCTGTGGCTGAGAGACTGGCAGGTAGGTGCTCCTCATGGTCCTGCACACACAGGTAAAAACAGCAGGTTAATCACAAGCTTAAAGGGATTTCCTCTCATTTATTATGGCCAGAACTATCCAGCCGCTTATTGATTAAAAAGTATATCCAGACTTATGATGCTGTGCACATATCTGATCAAACACAGATTTGTTTTGTGGGTTCTTGTGTCAGAAAACCCTTTTGTCATATAAAGTGGTGGAAAGTACTTTACTTACATACAATTTCAAGATACGTTACTTCAGTATTTCTAGTATGCGGTACTTTATACTTCAACACTTCGTTTCAGAGGCAAATATTGTCATTTTTACTTAACTACATTTATTTAATAACATAAGTTTTTAGTTACTTTGCAGATTCTGACCAGTAATCCAAACTGAAATCAACAAATACACGTACATACATATAAGACTCACTCACAAGTTACAAAAACATTCAAATTAGCTCCACCTTTACCAGTCGCAACATGTTCGTGACGTCCACACAGCACATTAATAATTATAGTCCTTTAACAGAATACAACTCATTGTTCTGATGTGGCCCATCCTGCATAATGACTTTTGCTTTTTGTACTTGAAATATATTTTGATGATACTTTTGTAATTTTAATTAAGCAAAAACTTGGCTTGATGATGGCTACAGAGTATTTTTACATGGTGCCATTGCTGCTATTAACAAGTAAAAAATGTACATATTCCACCATTGGTCACTTTGTAAATAAAGATTTTATACATACAGATGTGCTTTTTTAGTGTGTTTACTTCCCCAGCAGTGTATAAATTAGTTAAAAAGAGCTTTATCTCATCCATGCTCCATTTTAGTGCTCCTTACACATTAATCACATTTAATGGTTCACATCTACCATCTATCTGAAACTAGAGCTGCAAAGATAACTATTAAATTAATCGCCATCTAAAAATTCTCTGATTCCAGCTTCTTAAATGTGAATATTTTCTGGTTTCTTTACTCCTCTGTGACAGTAAAGCTTTGGGAAACACTAATGTTCATTTTTTATTTTTTTTTTTACCATTTTCTGACATTTCATTGACCAAACAACTAATCAATTCATTGAGAAAATAATCATCAGATCATCACCAGTGAAAATAATCTTTAGCTGCAGCCCTATCTGATGCAACTTCCACAAATGCAAAGCCAACTATGAATTTAAAAATACACAATGCATATATAAATTATGTCAGCGTCAGAAAATAGGTAACGTGTTTTCAGCAAATAAAAGTCTAGAATCAGTAAAAACTTGAGTCTAGGTAGGTCAAAGCTCTACTGCGTCCCTGATAGCACAGAAAAGATGAGTTTACCTTCCTGTCACACTCCTCATTGCAGTAACTTGGAGAGAACAGGCTGCTGACTCACTGCTGAGTATATTTTGGTGACAACATTTGGTTTCTCTCCCTCCTGCCAGAGCTCATTCTGGAGGCTCGGTATGGCAACCAGCAGAAGCAGCGCCGCAGCCGCACGGCGTTCACAGTGTCGCAGCTGCAGGCTCTGGAGAAAGCCTTCCAGCAGACGCAGTACCCAGACGTCGGCATGAGAGAGAGGCTGGCTGTCTGCATCAACCTGCCTGAGGCTCGCATTCAGGTGAGAGCGCCACATCCGCCCAGGAGCACCTGACTGGAGACCTGCTGAAGCCAACACTGCATGTTTATAGCTGGGAACACATAGCTGGAGAGCGTGAATAAAACCCTGCTGCATTCACCTTTTGATATCACTATAAATTCTCAGACATGTGACTTTAATTCATGTGAATTTGGATTTACTTTGTTTCCAGCTCTTCTTAAAGTTTAAATGTTTGTAAAGCACCCTTGCCTTGTGTATGAATTATGTGATATAAATACATTTACCTTAGCTGTTTGTGTTCTCTCATCCAGGTGTGGTTCAAGAACAGGAGGGCGAAGTTTCGGAAAGGTCAGAGGTGCTCCCCGCTCTCCAGAGACCACAACCTGGAGGAGGCACCTCATCACAGCAAGGTGGGACAGGAGGAGGTCAGGACGGAAGACAAACAGGAGGTCACCACGTCACACACTGACAGCACCGTTCCCCGTCATCATGTGGATAAAACTGGGGATGTTTGCCCACCTCTCGCCTCTTCAGACTCCGACATTTCCTGGTGCCACCTCCGGCTTCACTCTCCGCCGCTTTTCCCCTTCGTCCAAGGGGAGCGTTACAGCTACCCCCCTCACCAGCCCGTTGTGGGAGTGCTGTCGTCTGAGCTCGCCCTGCCCCCGGTGTTCTGGCCCATCATACAGCAGCACAGCTCCGGCCTCGGGGTTCCTCCATCGTCAGTTACTAAAAACTGTAGCCTCTCCCTTCAGACTGCTTGTTCTGGTAAAGCTGTGCCTCACCCTCACCTGGGGCTGTAACTGTAGACCTGTACACCCACAGCTCGAGACCTGAGCTCCTTGTGGACTCCTGTGGTACACCTGAAACAACCCTGTGTGGGAAAATACAGGGTAACAAGGTGGAGAAGCACTTACTGCCATGTTCCTGTGAACCTGACAGCAGACTGTGCACAGAATGTGAATTTTTATGTAGTGAGTCTTATTGAATGCCGCTCTGTCTGAGGAGACGTGAAGCTGTACAGTTAAACACTTTTAGAGGGTATTTTTAGTGGGCCGAGTCTAACTTGGATCTGCTTTAATTAACCTCCACAGGCTGGTTTTAGTTTGAAAGTGTTGTGAGTTTGCTTGAAGGAGGCAAACACCACATTATGAGATATATGACATTATGAGATGTCGTCTTCTTCAGCGTTATTTAGCTGGCTACGCTGCCAAGTAGCTGCACAGTAATAATGATAAAAGCATATGAAAGAGGTTCCTTATTGTAACTAGGCACTGCAACACAAAAATGTGAAATAAAATTATTTGTAAATTAATTGTCTGTTTTTTTTCTTTAGGTTTTTTTTGTGAGATGTAGTTGTGCTGCCAGTAGGACAGGTTTCACACAATAAAATATATTTTGGAGCACATTTACAACACTGCAAAAAAAATGGGAATAAGACATATCATTTGCAGTCTTTCCAGAACTATTGAAAACTATGGGATTTTATCATCTATTGACAGTTGTATTGCAATCCTATTGTGTGATGATAGCTTGATTATTGCATATATACATTAATAATAGAAAATATCTATCATATAGGTTGTCAAATTTTGCATTAATTTGGTGTTTTGGGGATACCATTCTTAAGATGTAAGGAGACAAACAGGTGGCAGTAAAAAAAATGATTTTTATAAAAAGCACATGAATCATGCAGCATGTCTATGAAGAAAACAGGGAGATATTTTCAGCTCCTGAATCAGAGACATGCTGTACGGTCACAGTTTATCTCCAGTGTTAATACCTGGGATGTGAATCAGGTTATGGTTGCAACTAATGATTATTTTCACTATCAATTGGTCTGTCACTCGTTTTATTGGTCAAACAATAGTGAATAGTGCAATAATACCCATCAAAATTCCCTCGCGCCCAAGTTAACATATTCAACTTACATGTTTTGTCTTCCCAACAGTCAAAAACCCAAAAGGTATTCAGTTTACTACCATAAAACCAGCTAATGTTCACATTTTAAAAGCTGTAATGAGTGATTTATTGGTATTTTTGCTTAAAATGTAACTTAAGCAACTATCAAAATTGTTGCAGGTTAATTATCTGTCATTTATCTCAGCTCCTTATTTTTGGTTTCATCATTGTTGTTACTGTGATATAGGATTTCAGCTGTGAGTCATTTACAGTATTCACACCTTGTGTTTTATATAATTTAATCTGTCAAAATATGACAAAGTGGGAAAAACTGTCAGCTTTTGGTTTAAGGTGAAAATGACAGAACTATATATTGACTCAAAATATTTCATTTTGAACACACCTGTGCCATGAACTGTCATGTTTAACGCGATCATTTTCACGACAATAAATCCCTTAATTTGTGCTAAATTAGTAAACTAAAGAGCAGGATTGTGTTGCACATGTGTTTATCAGGCTGTGGATGTTTAAATGTCTTCACACCATCGTTTGCTATTAAGAGTTTAGAGCAGCCGCTCCGTGAGCTACGCACGCCTGCGGACGTTCTCCGGTTTTCCAGAAACGAGTTACGTCAGTTTTTCAGCGTAGCGCAGTGCTGTGAGCCACCGTGACGCTGTGCCCGGGTATCGGTAGCCGAGGGAGGCTTAAAGAGACCACAGCGAAATCATAGCAACTTGAGGGCAAAGAAAGAGAAACTAAATGAGAAAGAGACCCACGAAGGAAGAGCCATGACCTCAACTGCGTTTCGATAGCTAAGATTTAAAGGTAACACGCTTTCCTTCGTGAGTGTTGTTTTTTTTTTTAAAGACGCCGTCTCGCCGCACATTCACGTCCCTGCTAATGTTTCGTGTGCTAGCTTGCTAAATGGCTAGCTAGTGAGCTAAGCGGTAAGAGATCCCCGGCTGCCGTTAGTGTGCAGTCGGCTGTTTGGGATTAAGGAGTTGCCCAGCAGTGGTCCGGTTAATGGCTGTAGCTGGAGACTGAACTCAAAAACGATCCTCTCAGGTGAAACAACGATCCCCATTATCACCATAACGTTATACTCCGAGTCGATGGCATTAACTAGTTACAACGTCGCTTGTTATTTCTTAGTTATTAAGCATTTACTAGCTAACCAACCAGGTTAACGTAGCATAGGAAATGTGAATCAATGAATATTTTATGCTCTGCTCTGCTTCGACTTGTTCAGTTTGCGCCAGTTAGCTAACTAACAGTTAGCTGTCTTGTGTTGTTAACAGATTAGCCAACATTACATCGTTAGCTGTTTTTTTTTAATCAGGCGTTGGGCCAAGAGGAACGGTGTTTTTTGGTAGGTGCTAGCTAGGTTAGCTCAGTAACTGCTAGCTGCTTAACACGAGTGAATCTAAACGTTTTCTCTGCGTGAATTTACCGCTATTTCTGTGTTTTTGTAGCGCAAGAAAGCGGCTCTCTTGAAACAAATTGGCTACGATTAAGCGATATCAAGCTAACTTGAGCTTGCTAACTAACGCCAAGATAGCCTGAGAGTATCTGGCCTTGTCCGCCGAACTAGCTAACTAGTCTGGTGGTAGCCTCAGCTTTTCTGGAGACACTTATCGACGAGGTTTGCTTATATTGCTTACACTTTATTTTCTATTATTATAAAACAAACTATGTACTACCAATGTGAGATAGCAGGGACGTTGTAAACTAACGTTAGCTAAATGACAGCTGCCAAGCACTATTCGGTAGCTAGTTAGCCGTTAGCTAGCATTAACATGAGCTCCAAAAAGCAGATATTTTGCACCCCGGCAAGGGAAGCGTTTCAATCCAGTCAAGGTATTAGTGTTTATTGTCAATTCAAGGTTCTCTGATGGTAGTTAGACACAATTATAATGTTCGAAATCGTGCTGCGTCGTGTTATAACTTGCTAACTGTATTGAGAGCAACGTTAAGAGCCTCAATCTGCCACAAGATTTCGTTTGGTTTTGAGATATAATTTATAGGTTTTTATTGTGTCTGTTTTAGAAAGTGATTCTCGAAAACCTGGAACACACGACTATTCACTCACTAGTGTTATGTTTTAAATAACTTAGTAACCATACAAACAGCTGATTTGAAAAACAATACACAACTTCCTGAAATGAGCTAGTCTAGACATATGGGCCAAGATTGCCAAACAGTTAGCTGCGTCAGTAAGTGATTATTTTTGTTGTTTTCCGGGGTCATCTCCATCTCTACCCATCCCGTATTCAAATGTTAACATATTTATTTGTTTGAAATGGCAGGACTGGTATTTTTTGGGGTCACCTTGACAGATGAAGTACTTGTCATAGTTTGATTGTTGTAGTTGTGATCATTTGACAATATCTTTAATATATTTAGTTGATCATACTTCAATCCTTGTGACCATGTAGGCTAGTCTCATTTCTCAACAGTAAGAATTGCCATGCATCATGTTACAAGGAAGACATGATGGTGTAATGTTTGACTACCTGGTCTTTTTCTGAGGCTTACTGTCTGCAGTAGTGAAAGAATACTACAAGCTTTTCAGTGGATTTTCTATGGGCTGTGTCATTATTTATTTACTCACACATGCACTTCAAATCGTTTCAGGCATCAGTAGCTAGTGTAATTTTAACATAGCGTTGCCTCCTCTAAAATGTCACCTCTGCAATTGTCTGTGTAATAAATGTTTTGTAGAGCAGATTACAATCACAAAAATGTGATGTGTGAATGATTTTAATGAATATTGCAGAGAAAACTAGTCTGACTCATTGTCCCCATACTATTGTCTGATAATACTGTATTTGAGTCCAGTGATAGCTGTATTAGTTCTTTGTCAGTTGAGCTAGTTGTAGACTAGACTGTATCCAAATCCCTCCCATAATATGCTTCCCAATGATGCAAATGTTATGAGATGAGGCATTACAGCAGTCATTGATCCGTGTAAGTGCCTTTCCATAGGAAAGAGTAGATGCCCATCGCTAGTGCCTGCATTACCTGCTCTCTTGAGCACCACCAACATCTTAGATCATGGACATAGGGGAGTTAGAAGAGCTACCCTGGACGGAGACGTCTGCATGTGATTGGTTGCGAAAAGCTGCACACTGTGTTAGGATCATTTTTCACTGTTCTTATCATCTATGTATCAGAGGATCTACACATCTGTAAAAACTGTTTAGGACTGAGTCTAAAAATTAGCTCAACAGTGTTCGAGAACATTAGATACATTAGTCTTGTTTATCAGAATACACCTTTGTGATCAATCTCTGTCAAGACACTGCATTTTGGGCTTTCAAAAATAGGTTTAATTGGAAAAGAGATCTTTTTTCTCATGTCTGAGGTCCACTGTGAAATATTTCCGCTCATATTGATTGCTTTATTGAATTTGCCTTGTGTTGGTTTGGAGCAGGATCTTATTTCAGCTGTAGTAAGAAACAGCCACAGTAAACATAATTTGATCTTCAAGTAAGAGGTTTTAAGTTGTTTTTTTTTTTGAAAATCTTAATTTCGTTGTGGCCATGAAGTGTTAAGAGAACAAATGATTAATAATTTAAATTTTCCAATAGTTTACTTAGTATTGAATGTTTTATAGATCATGTGTATATTGTGTTTGACATTACATTTCAGCTACTGGAGAGGGTATCTCATCTGCAGTTAGTAAACAAAGTGAGCGTGTGTTTTCTTCAGTTTTTAAATCTTTAAACAGCCATTACTTAATCTCCCAAAAGATTTTCTGGTAATAATTAATGACTGAGTTTATTTGTGACAGATGATCTGTGTTGTTGTTGTTACAGGCTGTACAGAAAACAGACTGTCTGATTTCTGTCTGTCTTTACTTTTGCAGATAAACAGCCGGCATCAAACCCATCTGTTACCTGTCTTTTACAGCGCCGGTTCCACTGACTCCGGGTTGCATCGTCTGCTGTGGCCCTGCAACATGGAGATAGTCCACTGTGTCACTGAAGGCTGACCAGAAGGAATGAGGCACTCCAGGAGATGTTCCCAAGTGGCCTTGTGGATGCAATAGCTGGGTTTCGGAGTGCTCTTTTATGACTTGGTATTGTATGTGTGTCTGTGGGCACATCCTAGCACAACCTGCCTAGTCCTCAGGCAGGAACATGCTACTCTGAGACTGGACCTGGGGAAACACACAAGAAAGGAGCCCCTCTGTTAAACCAGGAGCACGAAGAAAAAAGGGAAACACACAGCAAAAGAGCTGCCTGATAGACACACAAAGCACCTCAGCTGTAGATCCAGCTCATTTAAGTGTCTTCTGAACCATTGCACATTTTAACAGCACCACCTTTCCTCTGTCCTGTGAGATTTGTCCCCCTCCCTAAAGCCTCCTCTACTGTTGTTATTGGAGTTTCTATGGTTTGCATGGCTGGAGAATAACCGTGGAGAGGCCAGGGTATCACAAGCTTATGGATTTTGACAAGAGAGGGGGCAAGGGAGAGACAGAGGAAGGGAAAAAGATGTCTAAGACAGCAGGCAGCAGGACTGGACATGGGGGCCGGAGTTCGGGGACCAATTCTGGAGTTCTTATGGTCGGCCCAAACTTCCGTGTGGGTAAAAAAATCGGCTGCGGGAACTTTGGAGAGCTGCGGTTGGGGAAAAATCTCTATACTAACGAATATGTGGCCATCAAATTGGTAAGTGCGTCCTCAGGGCTGGTGAAGTAGTATGTTTAAAAAAGAACTCACAACACCACTTGTGCACCACACTATTGTTCTGGCCATATCAATTTCTTATCAATCTTATATGTGGAATCCTGATTACATTATGTGAGCTGCTTTTTTGGAGTTCAAATTATGTTGTATTAAGTGTATTTTAGAATGCAGCAGACTCTCCTAGTGCAGTTGACCCTTTGACCTAAGAGAGACAGACACAGGAAGCTAATGGGAACTGCCCCCCACCCCTTCCTCCCACCATTTGACCCCATGTCCCATTAATGAGTCAACCATGCTCTGCCTTTGTTTATCAGAAAGGTCAAGAAGATGGAGACAACTGGACTGGATAATATCTTAAACCATAAATTCATTTGTATGTATTTTCTTTTTTTAACAATACAAAAAAAGGAACTATAGCATGTTCCTTTTTTAAAGGGATTTTGAACAAGTGCAGTAGGGTGTATTTTCTGTCCCCTGCAGTGAAACTCATGGCTTGAAGGTACAAACTCAATCTAAAACATTCTTCCTAAAACGTCCTACCTACCTACCTACCTATCTTACATTGTCTTTGGTCAGTAGGGTCGATGTTAATTCTTGTGGGAACACTCCCTCTAATAAGCTCACACCAGGAACTTTGAGCAATCAATAATTTACTGTGTCTTTTTCTTTTATGTCAGCATGAACTCTTTTTCTTCAGCCACTGGTTTAGTAGCATTTAGACAGGCTGTGAAAAACCACATGAAATGTCAAGGCCTCTTTGTTTTGTCACATTCTAGGCCAACCAGAGTCTGCTCAACCATTTCCTCTGCACCTCGACTGTTCTCTTCACATCTTGTCTTTGCTATAAATGTGTTTCCAGTTGTAGTGCTTTGATCACTGGCAGATATTTTTTTATTTTATTTCCTCTGACAATGCCTCAATGTGAGTGAGGCCTTGCTCAAACTCCAGTTAAATAGTCATAATGAAGCTGATGGGAACAAGGCATCATGTCCACCACATCTGCATTGGTCTGTGTGTGATTATCCTTACGTTTGTATCTCCCAGTGAGGTTATTATCTCTGAACGGGCATCCACTGAAGGCTTTGCTAACCACATAGAAGCCAGAGGTTTGCAAACAGCTGTAATTGCAGTTCTCCTCTGAAATCTTCAGTTGTGCTCGCTGCCTCTCCCCTTTTGCCTGTGAACCCTCCCATCTGTTTGGGTATTTTTATCCCCATGGTGTCCAGCTATATCTGGATCTGGCATTAGGGACATGACACTGCTCCTTGGCTCTCGTGGACCACTGGACCCAGCGTTTATCTGAATATATAATAGCGAGGGGAGGAAGTGTGCTAATGGTGTCAACAAAGCTCGACAAGGCCCAGCCAATAGTAGGGCCTGATTGAGAGGACTTATTTAGGATTCATTTTGAAGGCTAATTTCACATGGTGATTCATGTTTTCTTGTTGTTAATTATATTTCCGTAGCTACAATGATGACTCTTAATTGCTACTTTTGATGTTTACAATAATGATCTCTTTTAGGCTTATATTTGCAACATGAACTAGGCAAACTGTTCAAGTAGTTTTTAGCCTGTACACTGACATGGAAAGGCCTTCTCCCTCGTCAATTCTCGGGTTAACCCAGACTTGGCACAGTTGTCTGTCCACATGTTTCTGTCTGTCCCTGATGTCACAGCTCCCCCGGGTAACCCAGTGAATGTCACTGACTGTCCAGTTAGCCTCCTGTTTTGTCAGAGGCTGTCACTGAGCTCTTCCTCATGGACTAACGCATATAACAGGCCTGTTATCTACGACCACCTGCTAACACATGCTTGACATGAGTAGGGTCTCCTCCTCTGTCTGTCAGTCACTGCAGTGGTAACTGCTCACTTGTAGGTAGAATGTAACATAATTGGTGGCAAAGAACAGGACTAGGAAAACGCTATTTGTTGATACTTATTTATAAAGTGTTTGGTATTAATTGACTAATCATTCAGTCTATAAATGTCAGCTATTGTGAAAAATACTCATTACAAGTTCCCCCATGCAGCTGTTTACATTTGAGAAGCTGGAGCCAAACAATCTTTGGTATTTTTGCTTGATAAATGATTTATGGATTATCATAATAATGGTTATCATTTTCTGTTAACGGACTAATCCATTGAGCCACTAATCATTTCAGCTCTAATACAGACTGTGATCTAGACTATTGTCCTTCCACTAGCCTAGTTGCCTTGTCACTGAGACAATATGGTTTCTTAACTGATCAACCATTGGTCTCTGTAAAACCCTGAGGATGTCAATTATTACTTTGTCACTGGTTGAATGGAGTGCTGTTGATCTAACAGGAAACCAATAAGACAGCTTTGTTTAGATAGTAAAACATATTTTTTTTATCTGGCTGGTTAAAACTAGTTTAATCTCTCTCCTTCTGTTGTAACGCACTGAATATTAGATGCCAGCCTCGGAGGGAAGGCACGGCCTACTGATTACTCAGTGTTATGTGCCTTTATGAGTGTCTTGTGTACCCGTGTGCCGAGCTGGGCATGTGGGTGGTGCCTGGCTGCACCTGGGACAAAGGTGAATGCCAGTGTCACCCTGCTCCACCACGTGACGGCAGAGATAGAGATGTACGGCAGGCCAGTGCACAAGATCCTCTGTCAGTGGATCTGGAACTGCTGTGAATGTTGCTGCAAAAAGCAAGAGAGACGAGGGAAACTGCTGAGTGCTGAAAGGTCGTCTTTGTTAGCAGGCCTTGTCGACACACAGTGGTTCAGTCTTTAGTTCAGCTGGCTGCTTTCTCACACTGACAAACGCCTGTGTGATGGAGGCAGGACCATATAGCTGCTGCTGTAAGTACACTGCAGGCTTTACTCCCAAGGGGAGATCCCAGTGTCTTAAAGAAACAGCAGCATTTAATGTCGGCTTTCTGTCGAGGCTTACCATAGAAAGTGGCACGCACCGCACTCATTTAAAGGGCAAAGAGACGCCACTATCTCCCCTGCCATGGTGACATAACTGTCCAACAAGAAAATGACCATCTAATCCTCTTTTTCCCTGGAACATTTTGCACTTCATAGTGTCATATTACTTTTACTTGAACACCCTTGCTATCTTGGTGTTGTGTATTGTCTCTTTCTATTACTCTCTGCCACTATCTTCAGGATACTTTCTTATCAATAGGGCTGGGTGCTGTTAGGAAAATACCAATACTGTTTAATACGATACCAATACTGTTTAAGTGATAGTAGTACTACTCAATTCGATACAAACATGGGAATACTCTCATTCGCTTGTGTTTCTTTTTTTTTTCCTGAAATAATCCGTCCACATTTTATGCATTTACTTTTATCAGATGCCACAGGTGTGTAGTGTATCTGTACTTTGGACCATTTTGATGGCATCTTGGCATGCTGAACCACCACCAAAATGGCACCACACACTGTTTGGCATGCAGGAGCTGGACTTTGCTGCACAGCACAGACTTTATGGGTTGTAGCTGCTGTGGCTAGGGACCATGTCACATTAAATCGAAGAACATTCTTGGTGATTGGCTGCTAGCGAAGCCATACAAATGGTATTTTTTGTTGATCTGGAAACAAAAAAGATCAATTGCAGGTATTGTTTGACTGGGGAAGTTTCGATACTACTTGGTTTTGAAATAGTTTAGTCGATATCTTTTAAAGGTATAGAGTACTTATACAAAGCCCTACTTATCAAGGTCATCAGCCCCATCATTGTGTTAGACTTGTGTACAGGACACATGCACACAAACACCATCTAAAACCATTCTTCTGGTTTAGAAATCTGGTTTTCACTGGCATCTCCCCCATACCACGCTGCAAACAGTTGGACCTAAGAACTTTACAGCTTGTATTTCGTTACAGCCACTTTTCATGTAGTCGATCATTAATGAGAGATAGCTGCCTGTGAGACATGCTGCCTGTGAAGATGGTATCATCAGTAATAAGCAATAAAGCAAATTGTGGCCTCCTTATGGTGACCAACACTTTTGACAGTGACAAGTGACTGTAATATCTGTCCAACATGGGAGGAGAGTAATAAGTGAATGTTATAGTGTTGGGACTAATTGTACAGCACGGTGCCTCCCGTAGCTGGAGGAGAAGGGCCTGATATTGGAGTGACCGTCGAGGGAGACAAACACAGAGACCTACTGTGCATTGTGTGCCAGCCATGTACATACAGAGCCGTGCTTTACCCTATGTGTGTTGGCAGTGCTTGTACAATGCACAGATGGATTTCAGACTTGAAAATTAAATTGGCTTTTGCCACCAAAAATACAATGGTCGGCCAGGCTTCTTATTTTTAGCTGGTGACCTTGTTTGCTCCGGCTGACCTGACAAGTGTCGGCAGCGGACTTTACCAGCTGAAGCTAATTAATTTTGTGGTTTGGCCAACTCTCGGAATTAACCTTAAGCACTTGACTGTCGTAAACTAGAAAAATGTGCTCTGTTGATACCTGTAACATTTACACTTTTCACAGCAAAGATGGATACAGGGATAAAGAAGCACCATTCTGAGTAAAATGGTGTGTTATCTAGAGAAATTACCTTTTTGAATGCATCATGTAAATTTGAGACTAAAATAGCTAGGTTTGTAGTCAAGTGTGAATGATAACTGGGGAATAATTAAAGATAGCCATCATTTGGTAAAATTTTGTAAAGCTGCACTAATTAATAATTTTATATGACAAGCAGATCAAATGACATATTAGAGGTCCAACGCATATTGACGAACCCACAGCAGTTCTCCTCAGCTCTGCACAGCATATTAGCGTTTCTCAGCTTTTTATTTTGCTTTTCCAGACTTCTAGTCTCACCACTCTCTCACTGTTGTTTCCAGCTGCAGCAGGCATTGATTTTCAAAGAAAAAGCCAGGTATCATGAATAATATCTATATAGCTATGCCACAGCATACCAGAGATATCTCAATATTTTGACTTTTTTTTCCTAAAACAACATAGCTATTTGATTTAACCCTTTTGATGCGTATGATCATACCAGTGTGATCATTCTAGTAACACAATGACTACCTAGATATGACCACATAGTCATCTGCTATATTGTACATAGAATAATATTTGAATATCTAGGATATGTTTGTTGCATCGCCCCCTATGATAAACCCACTGTATGCTACCTGTCCAGCACCGGGAAGTTAGCTTACAGTATGTTCGTCAGGTTGCCAGATACCCGACACCAACGAATGACAATATTGCTCCATGTTTGCTGCATGTGTAGATTAGTAAACAACATGTTTGCTAACATGTCAGCCATAACAACGTTTTGAGGCACCGTTATGTGAAATAGGTTTGTGATGCTCAGATTGTTCTACTCCAAACTGGCCAAAAAACAGATAAGTGATGCTTTAAGTATTTCATAACCGGTTGTGTATTGCTTCCAGCTGTATGTATTTGTACCGTGTGTATGGAGAAAGTTGGAATGACTCCAGCAGACTTTTTGTGTTCTGTGGCTGAGTCACTGATGCAGAGGCATCGGAATAAGGTGGTTTATACGAGTGAAGCCGCTCATGGTGCTGGTCAGTCGTGATACTAGAGGGAAATCTGAGGTGTTGTTGCACTGAACTCTCCTGTCTGCCTCCCACCGAAGCAATGATAAGCAGCTCCTGTTGCAGCCGAGCTCAGCAGCTTACACCAGCTCTTCATGTGGCAGTTGTCGAAGAACTGTGAAGGCACAAAAGCTCTATCAGCATGTTTGGCTAGAATCGCAGTGACATTTTGACGATTTAAGTTCTTCCCTACTCTGCTTGGGCTCTCCAGAGAACATGCACGCAGGCTAAATGAATAAATCCTGGGATGTCAACAGCATGTAAAAGCCTACCTTCAGTCAACGAGCTAATCCTCTAATGAATCAGTATCCTGCAGCAACACGCAACACACACACACACACTTGTTGCTTTGAGAATGATTTAGTAGCACTCATCAAACCCGCACAGTGGAGTCTAAATGTTAGTGACTTCAGAGAAACAAAAAGAACAGCGTCAGTGTTTTTTTGCACAAATGGTTATAAGCTATAATATGGTGTATGGTGTCTGCCAGTAGAGCAGTGAGTGCTGTGTAATTGTACCTTTTTATAAATGTACATCCTGGTTAATGATAAAGCACCATCATATTTACCATTTAAACGTTTTGAAGGGTTTACACTGAAGTTGTGCTCTTGTGTTTTCTAAATCATATGTCAGTTAACCAGTTTCTCACATTTTCTTTATTGCGATTATGCTGACTGCCATGAATTTACAATGAACTGCAGTGACTCAACTTTCTTTATAGCATCCTAATTGAAGTGGTAAAGTAGAGCCAAAATAACCAAACCAGAATCAGATTATGGTAATTTGAAAAGAGCTGGAGCCAGATTGACCTCAGGTCTATTTTTGAGCGTTCGCTTCACAACACAAAATGGCAAGGTTTAAGGATATGTTGCTACATGGCGTAGGTTTGACAGGATAGGCAGTGCAGATCATAAGAAATAGGACAGTAACACATTTTTTTGTTTTGTTGCGTTGACTCTAATACGGTCTGTGTTGTAGTTTAGCATATTAGATTTGAAATAGCACAACAGGCTGTTTTTACATTTCGACATGTCATACAAGGGAGACTACAGATGTAATTAATAATATTAATAAGGGTGGCTCTCCAGGCCCCTATTATTTTGCATGCAGGCTCTCTGATATGGCTTACTGACTTTTAAAGCGAATGAAAGACCTCTTGAATGGCATTAATTACCCCTGTGCTTTTCCTGCTTTGATGTGTTAACATTTCTGTGAAAAAGTCCCAAAACTGTACTGAAATTCAGTTTTCTTTTGACGGTATTACACCCATATCAGATGAACTGTAGCCCCTCTTACAGAGTACGCTAGTTTTAGGGAAGCCACATGTTTTGGACTAATTAAGATTTGGTTGAAAATACAGTTAATGACTGTGAAGTCTGTGATTGTGAGATAACACTTCCCTGTACTGAAGCCATCTTTAATTCTGGCTTGTTTCAGGGCCTTTTTGCCTTCAGTCTGATCTTCACCAACCTGGTCTGGTCACAAACTTAACCAGCTAGGATCACTTTTTTTTTTTTTTTAACAAAAAACAATACTTTGTTGCTCTAGCTGTTTAGGATCACCATCTTTCTGCCTATGAGTGAGGTCTGTGAGTGATCCATTGTGCTTTAAGTTTGAATGTGAACACCCTTAATCCTGAAAATTAGTACTTCATTGTTTAATTTCTAACCCAGTATTATAGTGTGATGACACTGGAATAGAGATAAAAACAAAAAGAACTCTGGCCGACTATTTAGTGACTGTACTGTGTTATTACTCCTGGCTATGTCAGGACCCAGTATAAAATTCATATTGGGTACTGTTAAACAAATGAAGGCGTACACAATATAACACATTGTACTTGAGCCACGCCTCGCTCCTCTAATAAATGACAAAGGAGACTTGCCTCTTGGGTTCATGTGAGTGAAACTTCCCATGACTGTGGAGCTCACTGGCAACATTGTGTGCCGTGTTTGCCTTCCCCCGTCTCTAGCAGCCGAGTTCAGCATGTTTTAAAGAGCCAGGCCAAGTTTAACAGAAGTTTTGAAGTTACACTAATTTCATTGGCACATTTAGGTTGGCTGCTTTGGATTTTTTTTGGTAATGTTGTCATGGAAACAAATGATGGAGGGTAGAGGAAGTATTAAAAGCTCACGTGTTTCATTGATGGAGACTTTTCCAGCTTCCTGAGTCGATATCCAATTCTGTTGCTGAAGAATTTCTCAATTTTGAGTAGTACATGACAGCTGATAATGATACAAGTCATTGTAATTTAGCTGTTGTGGAAGCCATCTTTAGTATTGACAATAATTAAGATGTATTGTCAGTGAGATAACATGATACCTAATTAATTGTCCCGAAGCGACTTTTCCATTCATTTATCTGCACCACGCCTCTCCCACAGCCCCTCCCTAGCAATTAAACCTCATCACAGTTTAAAACTAATCATCTGGTTTAAATCATGTCAGTAATTCTGAATTGGCAGATGATGTGAATCTAGGCTGAAGCTCCCCCACTCAGGTCATCCAGAAAAAAAAAAAAAACAATCTTGATTTGATGTCTAATTCTGGCTGATTTCAAGCAGTGCCGGATTATCACACTGGGTTTTGGGAGGCAGCTGATGGCTCCATCTGGGTGCTTTAAATCTGAGCTGAAACAGGAGAAGTGCTGGACGCCGGCCAGCTGCTGCTCTCCGACACCACTCACTCCTTATCGCCACCTCCCAACCATAGACACCTCTGATCATAAAGAGTGCTTTAATAAGGAGACGCACACACCACACACACTTCAGCCTTCTCCATTTGCTTTATCCTCACAGTTAGCATTATCGTTAATACCCACTGAAGGCTGCTGAGTAGAGATGCACTGTGTTGACATTTGAGTTGCTCTGTCTAAGATGAGACCAGTCACATTGCCTGTTGCATATTGTGAAATGGTTTACTGGGAGTCAGGCAAAGGTCGGGATCTATTCTGGGCCTTGTGCATAATGCTGGGTCTGTTCCCCTGGACGTAGCGCACGCATACAGCACACATACAGCACGCATACATACGCACCAGTTGAGATTCATCCAGGCTTTCCAGATGATAAACAACACAGATGTTTATTTATGTGTTAATGTTACATCATCCCAGCTGTCTGTTTAACTGTACAGGAAATTGTTCCACGACAACATAGCATCACGTGTTTGTAAGACTTCACACCTGAATGTGTGAAATCAATCATTTTAGACTATTGGTAAGTTACCAATGGAAATATAAAAAAGGAACAGTTTATCAGATTTTTGATTAAAAGGCTTTATCAAACAATTATTTCTAGGGGTGTAAATCTTTTGGAATAACACAATTCGATTCTGATTCTTGGGTGTATCAATTCAAAGCGGTTCTCAATCTCTTGCTTCATTACATTGTGTACCAAACTATTCATCACTGTCCTTGATGTACTGAAATATACTATGAAACACAACTAGCAATTAATATAAATGAACCGCAGCCCATTAATTTTAAAACATTATCAGCATTCATTAGTTTATTAATTTGAAAGCCGTCTGCTGCCTGTATGTGAATAACAAAATGAGTGGTCGCCCTCCACTGTATTATTAATGTTATATGTCCAGTGGTGGAAAGACGGAAACCTCTTTGCTGCATGCTGGGAACGCCATCTTAGTGCAAGATTCTGAACAGGCACGGGGTTTTTGAGGTGAAACAGACTGAGCTCCGAATGAATTTTTTCGCATCAGAATTGGTTTAAGGTGTTAAATGCTGCAGAGTTTGTTCGCCTGCTGATCGCTGCTCAGCTCTGCTAACGTTGGTATCATACTGATGACAGTGTTGGAAGTTTGCAACATACTTCATGCTCATCTCGTTTTGTCAAATGATTCAGAATTACGCCCCTTATTTGTGTTATTGATTATGCTTTAACTTTTTTCCTGTATCAATCAAAGAGTCCAAGTTGACATATTTTTAAGTCTTAGTCTCCAACCAACAGTCCGAATCCCAAAGTATTCAGTTTACTATAGATGGTGAAGGAACACTAGCAAATGCGAAATTGAGACATTTGCGAAGTTGGAACTAGTGAAATGTTACTTTTTTGCTTTAAAAAATTACTAAAAAGAATTTATAATTGTAGAAGTGCTTGATAAATGTTCGGCTGCTTGTTGAATCTCTATTTGACTATAGTTGAAAATGGTCAACATCCCAAATACAGGAGTGAAAAGAGTTCTTGTTTTAAAAGATGAATAATTACGATCACAGTGATCAGCAGAATTACCGTAATTATTTATGATTTATTATTTATTTATTAATACAATAGACATGAAATTGTAGGTGTTGTGCTGTCACAGGCAAAAGGGGCTGGGAAATCTTTTTCCCAGCGTTGTTCTCATTGGTCAGTAATATCACATGATTTGTTTGCTGTTAATGTTTTTGTTTTGAGTGCATGGTTTGCACAAAGTGTTTAGGCTGCGACTCACTGTTGTTGCATGTCTGTTATTCTGATTGCGTCTATCATTTTTAGTTTCCTTTTTTCCCCTCTTCATTTTGTGGTCATGACTCCATCCGGTCAGCGAGGTCAGTTCTGATCTTTCTCAGCTGTGTTGTAGCAGAGATCAGATTTAGCCCGGATGACATCATATGCAGAGTTGGTTAATCCCAGGAAGAGGACTTTGTGTGGTGCTGATGGCTTGCTCCATCCACACAAGTCTATGGAGCCTACCGCAGTCTAAAATACAGAAACCACCACCTAATCCCTGATGATATAATCATATATTTGTACAAGCTTCAAGTGTTTTTAGTCTAAGAGGAATCCTTGAAATGGCATGTAACATTTCATCTCACACCCCTCCACAGGCTGTGGGAGCTGCAGGATTTGATCCTGCTAGAGCAGCATTTGCTGGCAGTGTTAATGTCAACAAATCTGTAAACTGTGAGCAGCAGTTAGTTTAAGTCAGTTACCACTGTTTATATATGCCCCTCTCATCCATCGTCGCCGCAGTTCTCATTGTATTTTGACCGAGAACCGAGTCAGTAATGGAAACTACAGGCCTGGTAGCATGAAGGTTTAGTTTTCTAAATGTGGTGCTGATTTGAGTTGAAATTAAAGGCAAGCTCTGCAACACTGGAGTAACTAGCAAGAGTAGCTATATTTTGAAAGTCTTCAACACGGCCAGGTCTCTTTTGTTCTGTACACAACCACTTACTGTCGACCTATCTCAGATTTTCAGTCAAACAAATAAACAACTCTGTTAAATACCTCAATCATATAAACACGGGCAAAATTGTCATCATGGATATAACATTACCCTTTAGCTCAAAGTTACTGTTCAAACAATTTGTTTTAAAATAAGTTGCATGTCATGCCTTTTAAAAGTAACTGGCAGGCAAACTTCCACAGAACTGTACTGACTTCATGGTAAACACAAATCTGATGGACAAACACAGATCAGCGATGCAGCTAAAATTATTAATATGTAGGCACACAAGATACAATTACACAGAAGTGTTGTGTTCCGTATGTTGCCTAGAAATGAAGCAATGGATTAGATAAGAAATGTAACTGATGACAATATTGATTGTGGATTTGTCAAGCAAAAATGAAAAATAGGTCACTGGTTCTGCCGCCTCAAATCAGAGGATGTTCTGCTTTTCTCCATTTTATACAACATGTAACAGAATATTTTTGACTGTTCTTAGGAGATACTGAGCAATCCAGTGTGTCACCTTGAGCCCTGGGAATTTCAACATTCCATTAAGTCAACAATTAAATGATCGAAAATAATCATTAGTTGCTGTGCTAATGCTGTCCAAAATTCATTTTAACATGATTTTATAGACAACTCTGAAGGGGAGCTTGAGCCCTTTTGATATACAAATAGTAAAATGTATATACAATATGTTATGTCGTTTTAATGTCAAACAGACATAAACAGGCAAAAGCCTGAACAGCCACAATTCAGAGCAGCTGCAGAATTCACAGTAATGGTGCACCTAGTCCTCATAATTATAACAGAATATATCAAAATAATGGTGGCAGATACTTGTCCCAATATCAGGATATATTACTGTATTGATTATCTGTTCCAGGCAGCATGGTGGTGCTGTGGTTAGCACAGCAAGAAGGTCCCGGGTTCAAATCCCAGTTTGCATGTTCTCCCCATGCTAGCGTGGGTTCTCTCCGGGTACTCCGGCTTCCTCCCACAATCCAAAGACATGCACATTAGGTTAATTGGTAACTCTAAATTGTCCGTAGGTGAGAGTGTGAGTGTGAATGGTTGTCTGTCTCTGTATGTGGCCCTGCGATTGGCTGGCGACCAGTCCAGGGTGTACTCCGCCTCTCGCCCAATGTCTCCCCCACGACCCTGCCGGATAAGGAGTATAGAAAATGAGATGAGATGAGATTATCTGTTCCAGCCCCAGTGGTGAGTGTCATGGCACTACCTGATAAAGGTTAATTTAAGTCCCTGAACCGAATGTGCCAGAGAAATTGGTCACTCCGCCAGTATACAGCAGCTGTCATTTTTGTTGAACTGTATATTTGTGGTCTTAAAAGCAGTTTGTCGTGAAGCTGGAAGTCAAATTCCCCTAGATTCAAAACATGTTGCTGGTCTCCACCATACAAGGACAGTTTGGTTTCAGATGCATAGAAACGCACTCGGCAGCAACGTGGAACAGCTGAGGTGGAGAGGTTACTGTAGCAGCAGGTCAGACAGGGAAGTGCTCTTCTCTTCTGGCCTGTGGGCCAGCTGCCCTGGACACAGGCCAGCAGGCTTGGCAAAAAGCTCCTCTCTGCATGACACCACACGGGGCAACCGAAACTTCCACACCAGTTAAGTATCGCAAACAAGGCGGAGTTAAAGGTGGATTGGAAAGTCATCAGAAATCAGTTTTTGCTTTAATTTTGCTTCCTGCAAATGTTTCAGAGCAAAATCAATGTACAGGGCAACAAAGGGAATCAGAATCAGAATTCCTTTAATAATCCCCAGGGGGAAATTGCTTTTTGTTACACACAGCTCCAAAAGAATAAGAATAAACTTCAAACACAAAAGTAATAATTATGATCATAATAATAATGATGATAATAATATATAACAACATGTACACTCAGAGTGAGGAGCTGTATTATATAATAATAATAATAATAATAATAATACAAATAATACCACTACTACTAATAATAATATATAACAACATGTACACTCAGAGTGAGGAGCTGTATTATATAATAATAATAATAGTAATAACAACAATAATAATGATATGTGCTTAAGAGATATCAGCCCCAACCCATTGCCTTATTACAGAGAATTACCTCTGTGGGTGCAGCCCTGCCAGCATGTCAGCACATGGAGCAGATCAAAGATTATTTAATATGGGCAGGAGCTGAGAAAAATCCCCGTCATATGCAGAGATGTTACATCAGACATTTTCAGCTTGGCCCCGGTCATTTACACTGCCATAGCTTAGCCCATCTGCTGGGAATAGAGATGGCTCTTAAGTACGTAAAGCTGCCATAAGCCTCTGTTTCCTATTGTAAGCTGTTTTAAAGGGTCCTGTGGTTTGGTGCCATCTGTTTTGACTCATTATTTATATATTTTATGTTTTCTTTCCCTCTCCTCCCTGGCATGGCCTGACTTGTGTGAGACATGCTCGTTGTCCATGCTCATGTGGGAGGTGGATGACGCTTCAGCAGTTCCCCGCTCCGCCTCCGAGACTAGTCACATGGCCTCCTCCTACAGGCTTCCTACTCCTCTGTGCTGCCTCTTTTCTTCCACCCTCAGTTTCTAGCCCCTGGCATGCAACAGTGGCTTCTTACTTCTCTGGCGCTCCTCCTTGTTGGCATCATGTTAGAGCAGGATGCTGAGATGTTTTTTTTCTCCACAGATATAGAAAAACATGTATGTAGTTTCTTTGTAGGTTCTGTGTGTGGAAGTAACTTAAGATCTCAATTTTTTTCATGTTGGTATCATATGGGAACAGAATTTTATCTGTTCTCCCATCGATTGTATATTAAAAAAAAAAAAACATGCATGTAGTCGCAACAGTCATCTTTATTACATGTTTGAGGTTTTTGCTCAAAATATTACAAGCTTTTGCACCTTTTTATCTAACCTTATCATCTGTGCATGGCTACAATTTATTCTTTTTGCTTGTAGACCAAAACTAAACTGTTAAATAACAGACTTCCTGCAGTGTTTTGCACACTTTAATGATTCATTGTTCCACTTTCATCAAAGACTTTTAAAGTGGCTATTTGACCAAAAAGGTCTGAAAATGTGTAAAGTTAATTGAACTTAATAATGATAATTGAACTGAATCTGTGTGTTCAGTGTTGAGATAGAAGATTAACAGGAGATTATCAAATCACAGCAAATAAACTGGTAATAACAGTAAAGGTGTGGTGGGATAACCACAGAAACACTCAAGATTCATTAGCTTAACTCTGTGCCTACTGTCTGCCACAAGTACTGTAAATTCTCCCTGAAGCTAAAATATTAGGTTAGGTGTTTTTTTTTCCCAGCGGGTTTACGTTTTTTTTAAAAAGAATTTAACAAACATAATAAATACAAAATCAGGTTTCTTGCCGGTCTTTGCATGTTCCCTGCTTGCAAATGCAGAACAGCACATGCAAACATACAAAACTGGTCATTATCACTGGTCATTAGCCAGTCAGGTGTTTGGTTAATTTGTCACAGACCCGCCTACACTAAACAGAGGGATGTGTTGTAGTGGATGAAAACTCACTGCCTTCCCTCCCAAAAACATCAAAACATCTCTGGCCTGAATCCAGAGGGGATCATGCTGTCAGCTGGCCAGATGAAAAACAACAGATTTTTTTTATTTTATTCAGCAATTTTAGATAATGAGGTATTGCAGAAGGCAGGTAGAGACAAAATTGAGGAATGTCTGTTTTGTTTGAATATGCATTATGGAGGGGTGTTTTGGCATATAGTAAAGGAAATGTTGGTCAGTTCTTTATTTATATACATTTTTTACCACCTCTGATAAGCCATTTTTTGATCGCCCGTTGATGTGAAACCATAGAACACCTCTCGTAGGGCTGAGGACGGTCGTCATAAAAGGATGGAAAGTCCCTCACTCTGAACACGGCTCATACTCTGTGTGCTCACTCCTACGTGCGAGCAGGGCACCAGGAGAGAAATTGCTCCTGATTTGATAAAGGCCTAATGGAGTGAATGTGGGAGCTTAACAGCTTTCAGCTTTCAGTTTATATAATTTAAAGTAGGAGCGCTTTGGAATTAGACGCCCATGGGAAACAACTTTTAAGATTAAATCTCACTTCGAGCACCTCTTGAGAAGTTTCTGGGCTAATACACTTTTAGGCATTTTCATAAATTTGTATGTGGTGTAGCAGATTTAATACATACAGAGCAAGCTTCACTGTTCATGTGTCTTTCATAACTAGAAATCTAAACAACATTTCCATTTCAATTACTTACAATGAAGGTAAATCTAATGCATGGCTGTGTCATAATCTTAGGGGATGCTATCAGAGCTGCTTTTATTGATTCGGACAGGATCATTTACATCTTTGGACCCATGTAAAGCCAGTGTTGGCTGTCAGTGTGTGGAATGGGGAGTGCAGACCGCTATAGTGGACAAGGTCTTCAGCCCAGGCTGTGGTGCAGCTATTGAAGCTTAAGGAAAGGCATTAAGTTGGATGTGTGTTTGTTCTGTCCTCCTCACGTTTGTCTATAATGCCCTTGTCATCATGAGAGTGGGGTTAATCAGATTACATTTTAGGTTGTAAAGCTGAAGCTAGGGATATAATGAACAATATGTCCTAGTGGGTTGATTATCAGCCATGTCATCACAAAAGCCTGCTGTTCACCAGCTGGAACTGCTCTTTATCCTCTCACATCCCACAAGTCTGACCTGAGACTTAATTTAAGTTCTCTTAGCCATTACAATAAGGACAACATTGTACTGTAGGTATTTAAGTTAATTGCAGGCAGAGGTAATCATGTTGATGTGTATGCAAGGCTGTCACTCACAAACTATTTTCTTCCCTCGGGGTAAAGCTCTTAACAGTCATTTGTGCCTTTGTGCTGCTCTAATGAGTCCGTAATTTTACTCCGTTGTGTGAAAGCCATGCAAGTATTGATGTTTCAAAATGACTTCAATGAGGTTTTTTTTTCCCCCTCCACAAATACACAATGTTCTATTTTCTCCATAGAGAATAATTTACCCACTGGGCTATCTGAGCCAAACGACCAACATGTCATAGTAGATCAGCAATATTGACATTATGTGATAATTGATTTGTGAGCCATGTAATATTTTACACTTTCTTTTTTCTCTCCTCTCTTTCAGGAACCCATAAAGTCCCGGGCGCCACAGCTCCATTTGGAGTATAGATTTTACAAACAGTTGGGAAATTCAGGTAAGAGACATGTCATCTGTAGGTCATTAGTCTCTCATGGACATTACATGTGAAAGGGCCTTTTAACACTAGACTGTGCTGGGCAGGAAGAGAAAACACACAGGCAATCACGTGCACCCTAAGGTCCATAAATGTGATATCCATTAATATGTGAAAAGTGGAGCTGAACAATTCATGAAAATATTATCAAAATCACAACATGGCCAAGTGCAATATCCAAATTGCAGCAGGTGGAATAGCAATTTTTTGATAAGAGTAAAAACGTGCCCCAACCTTATAAATGAAGCATTGTGTGAGAACATCTAGTGAGATTCCCCGACCTACAAATCTTATTCTCCAGACATAGCGGAGCATGCATATTAGTACAGACCCCAGTTTGTTTGTTTTTTCAGTGAAAGTCAGAAATGACCATTCCCACTAAAATAATGGCTCACAGTAATGGTCAAAATAATCAGACTTCCGTGCACTTTGAGATTTGTACCTCCAAATGTAAAGTGCATTATAAATAAAATGTATTATTATTATTGTTTTCAGGTTGCTTTGGTGCTTGCAATATTTACAAGGGCAGTGGACAATATAATCACAATCCGTATCATCACAATAATTTTAATGTGGCTTATATTTAGGTATATTGTCTGATGTTAGATCCAATGCAGAGTTTGCAGGAGACGGGGCAGGCTGTGGCACTGTGGTCTCCTGAGTGTGACACGTTCACTTGTGAGAGTGCTGGAGTTGGTAATCAGGAATAATGCCTGCATGGAAATGCGCCTTTTATGATGACAAGTTAACAAATGGGTGAGAGAGAGTTAGAGGAGGACAAAAATGTAATCCCTAAAAATGTCGCTTTGATACAGAGTTGACTAAATATGTTGATTTTACCAGGCTGAGTGGATTCCTTTTGTAAATGTTTTTTATGCCATGCCACTGGTGTCCAGCTTGTGTGTGATAATTTATTTGTTCATATATATATATATATATATAAGTATCAGATTTTCAGGTAAAGTACAAATATATGTGAAACAGACACATTAGCACATCTCCACCAGCTTGCATTCTGCTTGAGGCAAAATTTCACAGTGTGCGTTTGTTTATCTTTCCACATCTGTGGGAGCCAATGGATCCTATGAAAGCCTTCCTCTTCTTTTCTAATCCTACCTCCACAGTACTCAGAGTCCCTCCTCTCCTCCAGCCCTGCCGACAACATGTTAATGTGCTATGATGCATAGCTGTTGCTCCAGGGCAGCACTTCTTTGATCTGGTCAGGCTGGTCAGCTACTTACAGAGGGGGAGAGGGAAGGCAGAGTCAGATGGTTGGGAGGGACCGTCACTTGATTAATTTCACAGCAATCCCTGGCTTGCTGGCTGTTTTTGGGAAGGCTCACCTGTCATGTTTATGTAAGTTGGTGTAGATGCATATGTTTATTTGGGTGGCTCACAACACTCATGCTCAGTCTTTAATTAATAAAACCATATGCAAACATGTCTCCACTACATAGTCAAACCGACAAGAACAAAAAGATACAGATGAGAGATCTGTGCCGTCTCCCTCTGCTGTCGCTTTTTGCACTGCAACCGGCCACACCTCCCTGTCCTATCTGTCCCTCCTCCTAGACTAAGTTCTTTTTATAATTGCATAAATGCAGGTACCAAGCCCCAATTGACATTTACTGCATGATTTAGCTTGAAGTACGCTTACTTAGTCTATTAAAGGGTGACTAACTTCTTCTAGAGCCCTCCCTCCCAGCGTGTTTAAAACATACAAAAGAGGATTGAGGGAGCAAAGAGTGTAGGTGTTTGACACAGAGGGTCAGGGGACATGGGGAGGGCCAACTGACCGCTGCTCAGTGTCGCGTGGAAGGCAATATAGAGCCAATAGTCAGGGCTAACCCGCCATGAGAAGCTACTGTCAGCTACTCTTTCTTCTTGAGCTTTGCCTGTCACTAGTGGCATATCTGTGGCCCTTGAGTTTTCTATGTTTCCTGTGTGTGTGTGTGTGTGTGTGTGTGTGTGTGTGTGTGTGTGTGTGTGTGTGTGTTGGTTTCTGTATCATCAGCGTCAGAGTAGTGATCTGTATGGTGATAACTGTATAACACTACAGATTTTAAAACTCATATGTCTTATATTTATGTGGTTGTGTTTGTATGTATATGTTTGACAGTCTAAGTCCCCCTGTTTCAGCGATCCTCCCCCGTCTGGCAAGTGTGTGTGTGTGTGTGTGTGTGTGTGTGTCGTGGTCTAATTTAGTGACACGTGCCAGCTTCCTGGCTCCTTGTGCCAGAGCAAAACCCTCCGCTGTTGATAAGGAGGTGGGGCATTACGGCAGTCCATGACTATTTATAGGTGGCCCTTTACAAGCAGTCGGGCCATTATGGTGTGTCTACTTGGATTGCTTCCCTCACCACAGTATCCTCTGCCTCCCTGATTGACTGTGTGCAGCCTGCAGATTGCAGGGAAACTCTCTTAAACATGCACTGCCAACAGGGTGTGGCCTGTTTTTCCTTATGGCTGTTGTCGTTTCAATCTTTCTCTCTGATCTGTGAGTAATTTTTACACAATGCATACCCACACTTACATTAACTCAACAATAACTGTCATTGTCATCTGCTTTTTAATTTCCTATGATTGTAGCAGAGGATTCCTCTAGTCCAGGCTTGTCTCTCTCTGCTTTTGGTTGTTTCCTCTGTTGATTAAGCACATCATGGCCATCCCTTCTTCCACTGACACCATAGCTTGCCTCCATCCTTACTCTTTTTGAGTAAGGATGTGCAACATGTTAAAAGTTTCCCAGCTCTTATACACAACTAGATACCGGCAGTAGGTATCCTAAAGTAGGTGGGCACATTGTATGATAATATGAACATTCAGAATGATATATTCAGGAGAGGGCCTCGACTAGAATGATGATGTTTTTACAAAATGAAACGGATCATGCTGCTTTTTGACAGTATCAAAATGTTTGTTCAGATTCAACAGGTGCTGTGACGTGTCACATAATGTTGCCAAAGAGTGACTGGCAGGCAATGAGCGTGTAGGACACAATGAATGATGAATGTTAAATTCCCTCCCACTACCTCCCACCAGTCACATGATACCCTGAACCAGAGTCAGAATATTAAGTCACCAAGATAAAGCTCTTACATTGTCAAAAAATCAGCTGAATGCTAATTTGCAATTTATTTATCCTTTATTAAGGCCGGACATAGTCCACTGGTTAAGCCAGGGAAGGAGAAACTTTCAGTAGTTTAAATGTCATCTAAAAAAAGAAGCTAAAATATTACCACTCAACTGAGCAGAGAGAGGTCCTGTCCCCAGCCGATACTCCATGGTGATATGACAGGAAGGCTCACTTGACTGTCTAGCATGGGAGGAGTCAAGGCGATAAATTAAATCTACTTATGTTGCCGACTTGGCTAAATGGGCACTTGTGACCGTGATTGTCCTGCACAGCCCGAGAGCCTCAAATATGTCACAGCGCGGACTAGTCGGTGCTTAACGCCCAGGAGGAGCTTATCTGCACACTCTTAATTCTCTCCTGTCCTGAACAGATCCCAGTTGCTGGGAGTCCTGCCTCCCAGCTACTGACAATAGACCAGGCACTGCAGTTGCTTCGTGGCAGCGATGGCAGTACCAATAGTTGTAATATACACTAGTTAAAATGTGCTGGTGATAGTAAAGCAAGTCTTGTAGTAGTCAGCGTGAGACTGTATGGCTTCTTTTTCACCCACTTTACCTCTGTGGTCAGGGAAGACATCTTGTAGTGTTTTAGGATTATCCCAGGTCCAACTGATTAATATTATTTTAACATCCCAGGAGAAAAAAAATAGATTGATAGATGCTCCATAGCAACAAATAACTGAAAGATATCAAGAAATATTTCATGAAAATATATTCAGTTAATTAAGTTGCCATGATTCACAACTGTAAATAATCACGACATAATGGCAAGATAATACAATTTCTTAATAAGTGATTGATTTTACTGTGACATGTTGTTATTGCTTCAACGTAATACACTGTAATAGTGACTTGATAAAATGTGAAGGCTGCAGTATTGTAGTAGGGCTGAATCTCACTGTATGTACAATTTGTCCAGTAGTCATAATGCAAAGGATGCAATGTGTTATGTAAACCATCGCAGTGCTTAATGAAGACTGACAACGACTTTCTCATGACTAATCTTAAAGACAAACGGTCTAATCCATCTGATGAATAATGTCATTTAGCACACAGGTTTGCACGCAGTGAATGAAAAGCGTACCCGCAAAATGGCACAACTGCCTTAGTTTTTCGAAAACTGGCCAAAATCATTGCCTGACTGAACCCTTGTGGAGCTACAGAGGTTAAAAGCTGCAAATATCTGGTAGAATTAATAATGAATAAAAAATGAATACGGCTATTTTTATTTTTGCCCCACTAGTGGTCATCCCCGTGGCGTCTTGCGGATTTGTTGCGCTTATAAGCTGTGTTGCATTTGTAGCTCCAGGCTCAGTCAGTGCTGATCACATTTCAGCCTTGTGAGAACATCTCCAGAGCACTGGGCCTAATGGAAGTCACTCCTCCTCCTCCTCCTCTTTCAATGCACTCCACTCCATCATCTCAATCTTTAATATGCATCCCCTGTCCTCTCCATTTCTCTGGCCGTCTCCTCTCTTTTCGAGCCCTCTCCTCTTCGGCCCTTAACTCTGACATTTCATTGTAGGGCAACATTGTCTTCAGCTGCTGTGATGCAGCCTACCCTCTCACTGTGTCGCCTGAGAGGGCCTGCCTGTAGATACAATAGGCGGATTGTCTCAAATTGTCAAGACAGCGGGGGTCAGGGCACCACTCACATTGGCTCGCAGTGAAAGCCAGAGCATATCTCATAATGCTGAACACAGTTTGGTGTATTTTTGTGTGTTATTGAGAGAATCGTACTGCTGAAATGGGCTGTTTGGCCATTAGCTTTCCAATAGAACAAAAATGTTGTCTGATCAAGATTTAAACTGTGTTGCTTTTGAAGTGCTCACTGTTTCCTGTCACGGAGAACACTCCCTGCCCTGGGCTGTAATTTCACTGCTTGTTTCGCTGTTATGGTCGAGTTAGCGTCAATACACATCTCACACAGCCTCGGCCCAAAAATGTACGCTGGGTCTTTTCCACCAGCCATCTCCAGATTGGTGCTTACAGCGGCACCAGTCTTCGCTCACATTCACCAGCAGAAGATTATAATACACTGCGTGCTTCCCTCTTGTGATGACGGTGCTTTGAATGCCCTCTAGATTTGGGCCAAGCTTTGATGAGTCAGCCTCCCAGTGATCTCTTGTCACTGCCTCATCTGTCATGGGCATCATTATGAGGAAAATCCTACAGACTAAAGGGCAGACAGGTGTGTGTGTGTGTGTGTGTGTGTGTGTGTGTGTGTGTGTGTGTGTGTGTGTGTGTGTGTGTGTGTGTGTGTGTGTGTGTGTGTGTGTGTGTGTGTGTGTGTGTGTGTGTGTGTGTGTGTGTGTGTGTGTGTGTGCAAAGTAAAGCGTGCACGAGAGTATGGGTTTCAGTTTGCATCCGTGCATGCACAGTGTGTCTTGTTGCCCTGTTGGACTGATGGCAAAAGGTGAACAGGTAAATCTGACTGTAAACTCTCCGCCCCAGGGCTAACACAGAGTACGTGAGCACACAGTGCCGTGCCCATTCTCAGCTCTCATTTATCTCTCGCACACATTTTTTTTTTTTATGACAGACAAGTACAGTACAAATGTGCTTCCCATTTTTAATCCGTATCTTAATCTCAATGACTCTCTTTATCTGTCTGTGTCACTGTGGTTCTCTGTCAGCTCACACACATCAGTGCTGCTGCGCCTGCTGTTGTTGCAGCCCTGATGTGGTGTCTCATGGTGAGCTTTCAAAGGCCACAGCGATGGTTGTCTGGTGACAGAAACCAAATCGACAAGGACTAGCTCGGTAGCGAAGACTGTAGGGCTGCAACTAATGATTATGTTTAGTATCTAGCTGTAGATCATTTTCTCAATTAATCAATCAATTTTTTTGTCCAGAAAATTGTGGAAAATGTCGATCAGTGCTTCCCGAAGCCCAAGGGGACGTCCTGCTTGTCTTGTTTCGTCCACAACCCAAAAATACTCAATTCACTGTCACAGAGGAGTAAAGAAACCAGAAAATATTCACATTAAAGAAGCTGGAATCAGAACATTTGGACATTCATTCTAAAAAGAAATGACTTAAAGAAAATGATTAATCAATTATCAAAATAATTAAAATAAACTAATTATTGCAGCTCTAGAGGACTGTGAACATGGAGACTGGTAATATTGATCATGTTTGACTAGAACTTTTCTGTCAATATTAGACTTAAATGGGTCCTCTGGCAAAAATGTCTACGAACGTTATAAAATGTCTCTGAAATTTCAATGACTGGGGGCTGACAAAAATGCCAGATAAAGTCTGATCTGGTCTGAGTCTGGATTTTGTGTCTACGCAGCATTACCTTTTTTTCTTTTTTTTCCAGTGAGCTGTTGCATGCCATTATAGAGTGTTTGTGAAATATGATGCTGTTTCGTCACGCGTCTCAGCAGTTGAAGCCAGTGACCAGCAGACATTAGGAAACAGCAGCTTTAGGTCACTGTGAGACTGCTTGTTTCTTGGGTTTTTGATTTTTAGTATCAACTGTGGAACCTAATTATTAAGAAACTGGAATTTGCCCTGGTGATTTTCAAGTATAAGTATTTTATCGAAATTAGAGCTACTATACCATTAGTTATATTATTCCATCAGAAGGAGATACTGTGGTGTTTTACCACACCCCAGTTCTCCCCACTGTCAAACAAGACGGTACATTCGGCCGGGTTGATCCATCCACATTCTTAAGAGGCCATGCACATTACCACAAAATGGGTGTGGTGGTTTCTTTTAGCGAAGGCTATTTACAGTTGTCGTCAGTGTGGCTCACCGTCACTGGTGTTTCTTTTAGACACCTTTCCCTTTAATCCTACTTCAGAGGGAAAGAAACTGTAAGCCACGCCTCATGTGACAAACCTGTGCAGGGAAACAAACTCAAGTGTGTCTTGTCATTGCTGCTGTATCAGAAAGGAGTTTCTTTTGATATATCAACCAACCAGGGTGACGATGACAGCACTGTGCTATGAGGCACTATTTTGAATTTTTAGCTTGGGCAACAAAAGGTTGAGAAACTGTGCACTAACCACATTTTTACATCACAAAAATAGTAATGACCTTAACAGTTTATTCATGTTTCCATGTCAAGAGTCAAATACTGTAGTGTTGTAAACTTGAGTCAGCTCAGTTTTTTTTTTTGTTTTGTTTTTTTTAAATGCTATGTATATCAAATAGCTATGCATATGCAGCGTCAAATTTCTGCACCCTTGTCTGCATTTTGAGTAACCCTAAGGTTGAGGAAGTCAGGCCTATTTGGTTTCTGGTACTGAAATGTTAATAGGCTGCTATTCTGTCCGCACAGGATATAATAAAAGCTAAACTCATTGTCAGGCAAGTAGAATAAAAAGTTATTATGAAGAAAAGTTATTCTGTTAGACACAGCAACAATAGCATTGTGATCATCTTATCGAAAGGGTAATATTTTACCGAAGTGAAGGAACTTAATTTGTGTGTGTGTGTCTGTTCACAGAGGGAATCCCTCAGGTGTACTACTTTGGTCCTTGCGGGAAATACAACGCCATGGTGCTGGAGCTGCTCGGGCCCAGTCTAGAGGACCTGTTTGACCTCTGTGACCGCACCTTCTCCCTCAAGACCGTCCTCATGATAGCCATACAGCTGGTAAGGCAGCAGGCATACAGCCCAGAAGCCCAGATTTAGAGATTAAAATATGAAATGCTAATCTTTATCCATTTACTGCGCTTCTAGATAACACGGATGGAGTACGTCCACACCAAGAGTCTGATCTACAGAGATGTGAAGCCAGAAAACTTCCTGGTTGGGCGGCCAGGAAGCAAGAGGCAGCACACCATCCACATCATTGACTTTGGTCTGGCCAAAGAGTACATAGACCCTGAGACCAAAAAACACATCCCCTACCGGGAGCACAAGAGTCTGACTGGGACGGCGCGCTACATGAGCATTAACACACACTTGGGAAAGGGTAAGAAAGTCTCAAAACAGAACAGGGCTGCTGTTTGATTATCCCTTTAAATTTGCATAGACAAGCTTTGCTCACATTTCCCTTCAGTTTAATGTCCTACCTGCATTGTAAACAAACAGCTTCACCTTTCTTTCATAAATTATTAAGATTTTAAGACTGATGTGTTGCTTCATTTCTTGGGTATTTTTAAACGTCTCCTCTTAATTCACTCTGCAGTTTGTCCTCTCAGGCAGGGGTGTCCAACCATGTGCCATGAAGAGTCAACAGTCTGCACATTTTAAGTATCACCTCAGGAGCTGATTTCACTGATTACTTCTTCTCCTCTACTGAGTGCTAATCAGTGGGAGGAGTGTTTGTTAGGAATGAAAACCTGCAGATGGCTCTCCATGACACAGGGTTGTCCCCCCATGGCTCTTTTGCCTAATCATGGCATTTTATACTGTACATGGTTAATTATCATTGCTGGATAATTGTGCAGTCGTGCAGTATTTCCTACTTCCCAGCTGCCTGTTAACCTTGCAGGCTGGTTATACAATTATTGATTCGTTTCTCGCAGGTAACTTAAATCTTGCTTTATTCTGTCTCTTCCAGAGCAAAGCAGAAGGGATGATTTGGAGGCACTGGGTCACATGTTCATGTACTTCCTCCGAGGGAGCCTCCCCTGGCAGGGCCTAAAGGTACTGTAACGTATTCTTTGACATGATTGAAATGTTGGCACACAGTGATTTACATCAGACTCCTGTAATCCTCTCACTGCTTAGCATAGAGATGTACTTTTTCCCCGCTGCACTCTTTAGTAGAGTATCTCTTTCATACCCATCATCCAAATGACCTCGGGACAGAGCGCGTGGTGTTTACGACACCATCCTCTCATACTGGTGACAGTTCAAGGTCTCCCCACTGATGTATCTGTATTACTTGTTGAACCTGAAACACAAACTGCGACTCCACATATGAAGCGAGGCGTAAGTGGTGCGTAAGCATTCTGTCGTCCAATGCACACTGACTCTGTCATACATAAACGGCTGCCAGTGTTTGGACGGCTGCCTGTAGGACGCTGAGTGAACAGCGGCCAGTTAACCTGGACAACATGTAAAAAAAAATTTTTTTTTAAAGTCACTTGCACATCTCATGGAATCAGTGTGCATTGATTCATGTAAGAAAAAATGTTTTGTGAGACAAGTGACTGGATGTCAAAAATGCTTTCTATGTGGATTGGCCACTATAAGCACCCTCAGTGTCACTCAGACTCTGAAACCTCTTTGATTTAGATTTAATTTGCTGTTGCTGAACACAAATTTGATATCATGTGATGATAATATAAAGTGATGAGGTGCTCTGATATGAATGACAGGCAGCGTGAAGCAGTGTTCACTTTTTCCAGTCTGTTTTTACTGATTAATTGCTCTGACATCCTAAATAAACCCCTACTACATTAACAGAGTAGTGGTGGTAGTAGAATAATATTAAGCTAATATTGTCTTGGTAGTTTGTCATCAATGTCTGTGTGCACTGGGGCCAACACAACCTGACAGGATTCACCACAATCAAATATGCGCAGTCAGTGACTACAATAATATAGGCTGCACCTGTAGATGTGGGTTAGTCCTTGCTTTTGCACGCGTGTTGTAACAAAAACACCTCCACACTTGCTTTGCACTTTAACAGTTTACTGAGAAAGAGCTCCAAGCACTAAGAAAGACGACTGCAGGTGCAGGGGAGGGGGTTTGAGGCCGTACGTAGTTGCTGGGCTTTTTGCAGGCATCGATATCAAAGGTGTACATAGAATAGACTAGAAGACACGACACCTCATCTGAACATTTGCTGTGTGGGAGGAAGCTCGTGGTAGATGAATGTGAGGGATGTTTGACTGTGTGGGGGATGTCGGGTGGCTCAGGCCAAAACAAGTTCTCACCAACACACGACATGACAGTTGGCAGCAAAATACAATGAAGAAGTATAATGACCAGATATGGAGCTCACAAAGAGCTGCGCTCACACCTGTATGGAGTATAACAGTACACAACCCTGCAAAGAGATTCTCAGAAGAAGGAGGGTCATAAAGGGCAGGTGATGCCTCGGACTGATCCACTGGACTGATCCACTGGCCTCATCGACTGCTGGACTCTTTATTAGATTGTTTGTTCGCTTACACTTATTTCAGTGAACTTTGTAAAGCACTGTGAGACAACTCTGTTGTGATATTGGGCTATACAAATAAATTGAATTGAAAAAATTGAATCAGTAGGTGAAGAATCATCCTCACTAGACAATTGATTAATTTACTTTTTCCGGTGTGATAAATCCCCATTAGTATTTGACAGCAGATTTTTTTTATTTTCATTTTTGATGCACTGAACTGATATAAAGGTCTGTAATGACTTTAGATTGACACCCTGATGCCCAAGTACACCATAATATCATATTAGACGAGAGTTATCTGTTCATGGGAATCATGTGTCCCCAAAGACACTTTCATCAAGGCAATGTACAACGGTCAGGTGACATTATGGACATGGACTGACCCCACAATCCCCTCATATGAGCAGCATTGTTATTGTCATGAAAAGTATTGTTGTTTACAGAGTCGGCCATAAAGATCGTTTCCGTAGTTTGCAGCAAAAGTGGTCAAGAGATGTACTGAACAGGGGTGACTGGGAGCATGGCATGGCAGTCAAAGCTGATTTCCACAAGCCCTCGGTGCTGCACATATCTGTGTAATGACTCAAGGATTCAGAGTGACTAATCACAGGATTTGCATTTATCTAAGTGTCCAATATGTAACACATTTGAATGTTAGGCCTGTTCATTTAACCTGCTCTTGGCTACATATTCGCCATATTCGCCAGTGTGATAGGTATTTTTCCTGTCTCCCTTCTAGGCGGACACTTTGAAGGAGAGGTATCAGAAAATTGGGGACACCAAACGGGCGACACCCATTGAAGTGCTTTGCGAAAGCTTCCCCGGTCAGCAGAACCAACCAGCTTCAATCGTTTACCATGTTGTTTAATTTCTGCCTCATTCAACCATATTCCCAATTTAATGATGCGCTCTCTTTTGCTACAGAAGAGATGGCCACCTACCTGCGCTATGTGAGGAGGCTGGACTTCTTTGAGAAGCCTGATTATGACTACTTGAGGAAGCTTTTCACTGATCTGTTCGACAGGAACGGCTATGTCTTTGACTATGAATATGACTGGGTCGGCAAATCACTTGTGAGTGCCTCTTGCTCTCTCATCCTCCCTCCTCCTAACCCTCCTGGATCCTTTGATTGGCCCATCGAGTCTCATGGCTGCAGTTGTTTTATTGCTTTCACCGTAATCATTTGTCACAAGATCATAGCCGATTCTTTTTTGTGATCCCTTTTATGTCAAATTTCTAACACTGTGGCTGCTAAACATTTGTACTTTTCTCTAAATTCAACACATTTTCATCTTCATGTCATTTCCATTAAGTTATCTTAATTTTGACACGGTGTTTGTTTCCTCGTGTTTCCCACAGCCCACACCGATAGGCCCTATCCCCAGTGACACGCCCCTGCAGCCCAGCAGCAGAGACAAAGCACAACAGCAGACCAAAAACCAGGTGAGATCATGTGCACTAAAGCACAACAAACACCTCACCCACCCTCCAGTCCATCGACCAACTGGCTGACCAACCAGCCGACCCTGTCATTCAGGTTCCTCTGCCAGGCTTCTCTTGTAGTGTTCAACGGTAATCAGCTTCCTGGAGAAAATGGCTGCCTTTCAGTTCCACTTCTCCTTCGTTCCTGTCTACAGTCTCCCCAAAGTCTTTGTCAGACAATAAGACTTTTACTCATTAGTAAACATGAGGCAGTCTCTCCTGCTCCAGCTGTGAAACAAAGCCCCGTTTTCAGCTTCAATTTATTCCTCACACCTTGCCACTCTAAGCTCCAGTCATTGCATGCATGAGTTGAAAATGCAACTTGCATTGTTCAGACGAGTAATGACGAGCTCTATGCTTAGTGTGCGACAAAGTTTAGACTTGATTTTTTTTTTTTTTTTTCTCTTTAATTTCTTTTATTGGCATGCTATCCGAGCCTTGTAATAAACCAGGAGTTTTTAGTAGAGAATGACTGAAGTCCTTCAGATAAACAAATCATGTTGTTCATGGTGAGTCTGACTGATTGCTTCCTGTAAAGCTATACAGGGAGCGCATTAGATTTTATGATTTACTTATTACAGTGGACTCTACCCTCTTTTTACTGCTCTCTATTTATCGTGATTGGCCTGGTAACGACTCGCCACTTTTGTGAAGCTCACAGAGCACCGCCTCCAGGACCGTGCATGTTGCCTGTGACTGTAAAAACCTGTGACATGCCGGTAAAAGCAGTCAGCTGTATCACAAGAAAACATCTGCTATCTGTCTCTAGTTACAAGTTATATTTGATAATGGGAAGAGAAAAATACATGAAAGCACGATGTTTACGCGTACTCTAGTTGAAGTTCTAATAATACTGTTACCCAAACACTCAATAAGATAAGTAATCAGGCAGGTAGGTAATAGGTAACTGTGTTGTGTTGAATATGCAGTGCTAGCTGAGGTGATCAAGGCTGTTTTCTTTTACTCCTGCATGACTTTATTGGTGTGTTGATCTGTGCTTCGCATAAATTTTTGCTTCCCTCTACTCCTCTATTAACATAGTTTGTCTTAACAAGCCTGCTTCTGCTTGGGAGATGTCTTCTATAATTTTTTGTTTTTTGTTTTTTGTTTTTTTTGTTCATTCACTCCCCCTCCTCCTTGTCCCTCCTCCCTCCACACCTCCCTCACCCTCACCCCCCTCCCACCACATTGCCTCAACCCCCCCACCCCCCTCCTTCCTCTTTCTCACCCCTTCACGACCACCTGCCTCAACCCTTTTTGCTCTTTGCGTCAAGTCACCTGAGCCCAAAGGAAGTGAGTCTCAGCCCACTCCAGTGACCAATAAGGAGACTCTGGGGTCGCACCTCACAGCTGAGCGGCTGGGGGGCTCTGTTCAGGTACCGCTGCTGCTGCTACTGCTGCTGCTCTGTTGGCTAAAGCATGAGGCCACATAGTTTTGTATGCATCCCACCCCCCACCCCCCTTTCTCACAGTGACTCCACTCTGCCTGCCTGTCAGGTGCTCTGTCTTCACTTACTGTGTGTCTGCATCTGACTGTTTGAATCCCTGTGTGTCAGTGCTTTGCCACTTCTGTTCTGCTCTCACTGCTTCATTGGCCTCATCTGCTGTGGGCTGCCCACAGAACAGGGCCATGCAAACATGACATCCGACAGCAACTGTCATGCAAACCTCATGAAACAAGCATTTCTAATAGATAGGCTGAAAGCAGCGCAGGAATCAAAACTTTGAGAGTATTATATTTTCCATCTATTCATTATGTCAAAAGGCCAATTGTATATCATCAGAAGTCAGTGGCCTCCATAGTAAATATGGCACAAATGCGCCACCTAGTGTTGGCTAATTGTATCGCGGCTTTTAAAGTATAGGTTCACATTTTTTTGTCAGTTATTCTCCCTGCTTCAATGTGCTTCCATGGAAAGAGATTGGGGTCAAGATTTACAGTCTATGACTTGTGCAAAGATGTATTTCATAGTTTATCTAAAGCTAATATGAGGCTTCAGCAATCTGAGGTAGTAAAATCAAACATGTACCTTCTAAAGTTGGTCTTTTCAGTGTGAAGCTCCTGCTTTATGTTTCTACAGGCCATGTGTCTGTGCTGAGCTTTAGTCAAGGGATAACAATGCATGTGGTACAAATGCTGTAGCTTTGAAAGATAGACGATTTATGTGTCCAACCCAAACTGTTGAAGCCTCGTTTTAGTTTTATTTGACCTTAGAAAAGGGCCTCTGAATCGGAGAACCGATGGCACCAAGTAAAACCCATTTCAAGTGTCTTACTTTTGGTTTAAGATAGACATGGAAAAATGTGGACTAGTCCTTTTAAGGGGCATTCCAGGTGTCAAGCAGAACCGTTCGCCTCATCTGAGAGGGCAGATAAATAGGGTTTATCATGGTTACATATTTTTATGTGAATGTTCATTTCCACCCGGCAATCAGTGGCTTCAAGTGTGTAAGGGTGTGTGTGTGTGAGCAGTCTGCTGTCCTTTTGTGCTCGTGCAGGTGATGAGCTCAACGAATGGCGAGCTGAACACTGATGATCCCACAGCGGGACACTCCAACGCTCCCATCACCGCTCCCACCGAGGTCGAAGTGGCTGATGAAACCAAGTACGAAACAACTGTCCAGATGCACAGAAGTCAACGCTGCTAGCAGTAGAGTTTGGGTTTACTAGTGTTTCACTGAGTCCAAAGGTTTAGCTTAGCTTATTATTACAATAGCTCATTGCATCTGATTTATAAAATAGACCACAACTGTATAAAAACACACTATAATGCACTATGAAGTTAGTTTAGTACTTTTTATATGAGTAGCCCATAAGCTGACCTCCATCATCATCCCCACCATCATCATCCATCATGATGTGCTCACATTATTATATGCTAATTCAGGAAATAGGTTTCTCTTTGCCGCTGAGTGCTCCAGAGCAGCAACATGGAAGTTCACCGTTGTTATTTAGCGGTGGCTAACAGTGGCACTAGGGGGAAAGAGAGACACTCGCCACATATTTTAGATTTAAAATGTGAAGTCGTAGGTCGTATTCCCACGGATCACGAACCGTCCGTCCGTCTGTATTCTCACTTTAGCGCTGTTTTTCTTGAAGCAGTTATGATGCCACATAATTCATAGACTATAACAATAAAAGCGGTAATTTCTTTCCACCTCCACGTAGGCTAAAAGATCAATTCAGGCATCAAAAAATGGAAGGAAGAAAAAAAATTTGATACTCAGTGGTTTTGTGAGTGGCTACTTTGTGTACTCTGACTTTGGATGGAATCATTTTAAATATAAGAACACATCGCCGTCAGCTCTCCTTTGTGGTCCTTGTCATGAACATTCGTGCTTATAAAAGGCTGATTAGAAACCTGGTTACTGGAGGACCAGCTATTGAAACCAATAACTAACCAATAACTAATGAGCAGCACCGCACTGACATACCAATATCTCATGTGTGTGTTGAAATGTCTTGTTTCCTGAAAAGTGTTCTTTGTTTTTCCTGCAGGTGCTGTTGTTTCTTCAAAAGGAGAAAGAGGAAAGCCCTCCAGAGGCACAAGTGAACGAAGAGAACGGAGAGAACTTGAAACATTGTGGTCACTGTCAAGTTTTAAATGGAAGCAACTACACAGACATCCCCCCCCCCCCCGTCCCCCCCCGTCCCTTATCTCTTTCCAGCTTCCCCCTCACCTCTTTATTCCTCTCACCGTATTTCCCCTGTCACTCTGTACCTCCCCCCTCGCGCTCTCTCTTTCTCGTTCTCAGCGCTCCCCCGGCTACTGGCGAGCTAAAGGAATGTTGCGGTCCTACTGACTCCACAACAGACTCTTGATTCCTTCTATCGACGAAAAATAAACGTACCTGCATTACAACGGGGGCGGGGGGCTTGAGAAAAAGTAAAAAAGCTGTAACAATGAAACTCGAATACGTGGCGTGAATATGAAAAGATACTGTTTGAAACAGTCAGCTGTTGATCAGGGGGAACCATTCGAGTGGTTCGAGTGAAAGAAATCTGCTCTATAGGAAATTGTTTTATTTTTTTTTTCTTTTCTTCCTTTGGTGTGTGTTTTGGGATCAAGGTAAAGGTGAACTATGCTGATGTTAAATCTGAGAGACACAGGAAGCATTTCATCTATAAAACAGAATTTGGAGGATTTTTATGTTTTTTTGTTGTTATTTTTTTCTTCTTTTTTTGTAATTGAATCCTCATCCTGAGTTTTCAAAGTCGAATCCCTTCATTGAAAACTTATTTTTATGTTGTAGTGTTCTGGAGTTCAATTCTTTTCCTCACTCTGGCTTTTTTTTTGTCTGTCAATGTGGACTTTGTAGCACAGTCACTGGCCTCAGGTACTGTGGAAGATTAAGAGAAACCGATATTAAGCTCTCTTATTATTATTGCACTTTTGGAAAAAAAAACAATTACAGTGGAAAACTTTAGGTTTGAAATTAACAATTAAGAAAACAACTTAATAAAGACTGATCTAGGAAGAGTCCTTCACAATGCTTATATCTGAGTTATGGCTGAAAAATGTTGTCGATTTACATGAGAGAAAAAAAGAAAAGATATGTCTTTCGATTTTTATTTCTTACATCAAAATAATTTACCAGGAAATCATAGTTTGTGCCTTTCTAAGTAAAATGTTTAAAGCTCAAGTGAGTGTCCCGCAATGACATTTTATCTAATCTGTCCCAAATGCTCACTGGATTACTAAACTGTCTGTCTGTCTCTGTGTGTGGGGGTGTGGGTGTGTGTGTGTGGGTGTGTGTGTATATCTGTGTGTGCAGCTCTGGAGGTTTTTGTAAGTGTTTGTGTTTAATGACTGTGTGCACATCCCATGCTCTCACTTATAAACAGTATACATCCCTCCCCTCCGTCCCCTGCTGTGACAATCAACACATGTCAGTGGTGTTGTTTGGTTTGGGGAGAGCTCGGGAGTGTGTGTGTGTGTGTGTGTGTGCGTGTGTCTGTGTGTGTGTGTACATGCGTGGTGCCAGCTCAAAGAGATCTAACAGACAACAACCCAAATCTGTTTGAACTATTGTCTCATTTTTGTCGGGAGGTCACAGACAGACATGCAGCTCAATGAGGTTTATTTGTTTATAAGGTGCATCATGTTTTTGAAATTAATGCGCTGCCGCTTCTGAGCCTGAACAAACCTTCCTAAATCTTCCTAAGTCCACAAACAATTTACCTTTTTTTTTTTTTCTTCTTACGTTCTGCTTATGCTGCTGCTAACAACTGGTTTAATGTAGGGCTGCAACTAATGATTATTTTAATTATTGATCAATTTGTGGATTCTTGTTACTGTAGAACATCAGAAAACAGTGAAAAGTGGCTGTTAGATTATCCTAGACCATGTTATCAAATGTCTTATTTTGTTCCACTAAGAATCCAAAATCCCCAAATATTCCATTTACTTTACCAAAAAAAGGAGTGAATTCTTATTTCTCATATTAGAAAACCCAGAACCATCAAATGTTTGGTAATTTTTCTAAAAAAAAAAGAAAAAAAAAGACAAATGATCAATTATCAGAATAGTTTCAGATGAACTTTATTCAACAGTTGCAGCTCTAGTTTCATGTAATCTCTTTGATCATTTCTTTAATGTGTGTTTTTTGGTTTCCTGGCCAAAATAAGATGCATGTCTGGCTCTGTGTCTTGTGTTAAGGATGTTTTAAATCTCCCCTAAAGTTTCTGGGTCAACTTCTGTGGCCTTGAGTTACTCAATGAACTCCAGTGATTTTAATATAATGTTAGCATAAAGTTGTGGGGACTGGCAAGAGACAGAAAAACCAAAAACACAGGATCCTACATTTCCCATAATGCAGTTCGATGGCGTCTCATTGGGTTTCATTTTACCTCCCAAATACCCTTTATTTTAACCCTCACGTGTCCAGTATGTAAATCAGCCCAGACTTTGCCCCCCCCCTCCCAGAACCTCGACACTCCTGATGGGTAAAATCAGCGGATTGTCCCTTTAAAGACCCACTTGAGCCTCACTGTTATGATTCATTAATTTTTAATTTAAGATTACACGAGACTGACTGACCGGTATGTCACCACTGTGTGATGTGAATGATGACCACAGCTACATACATGTATGTGTCATGTAATGGTAAAGGGAAGTTCAGGTTGTTTTCCACTTGGTGTTTACAAAAGGCAACGCTGCAGATGTCTAAATCCATACTAGTGGATTAAAATTAATGGGTTTAAACCAGTTAAGGTGCTAAATGTCTGAATTAAAGTCAACTGAAAACAACAGCAATGGAAAAAATGAAGAAAATATGCGAAATTTTACACATTTGACATTTTGCCTCTTTACGAAATTGGTATTTGATCTTCTCAAGTGTCTGCGAACCTAATAGATTTGAAGTTGCGAAGGAAAACTGTTTGTATAATTATGATTTAGAGGACTAACGTGGCTTCCGTGCTTGAATCACTCGCCATGTGAAGAACAAAGAGGAACTGACTGTATTTGGAAACAATATTGTAACTCACGAGTTTTCAAAGGCACTCGTAACCACGGCCTGGTTATTCATCCAGTTCAGACCTCAGTGGAGGCGGGTACACTGCAGAGCTGTTTATTAACTTAAAGACGAAACAATCCTCCAGATGTTCCCAGGATGGCACAGGGCGCACCAGCGCGCTTTTACGCGTGAAGTCACCGGTGATTCCCAAGTGTCGCTGATTGCTCAGAAACGCTTCTGTAGACGCATTAAATTACTCAGCCGGAAGCTAAACCGGTTCAGCTGACCAGCTCGGGGACCCAGCTTGACCTAACCCATAACATTACGTTCATTATATGATTTATAGCCGGGGGAGTTTTTTTTTTGGAGATGCTCAGACCAAGGTTGAACTGTGTTTTTGCTCAACGTCTGTTAGTGTAACTATTTGCATCATGTATTTGTAAATATGACAACGAGAGATCTCTAATTGTGAATAAAGGAAGTTTTATCACAGGAGTCAAATCAGTCATGGAGCAGTTTGTGCCTCCTGGTCGGTCTTTATCAGTCTGCAGGCGGCTGTGTTACGCTGCGGGACATTTTCTAAACGACCTGTGCGCCTCGATGTGGTTCACCTACCTGCTGGTCTACCTGCACTCCGTGCTCGGCCTCCACAGCACCTACGCAGGTGTGGCGCTGCTGATTGGTCAAATAGCGGACGGAGTGTGCACCCCTCTGGTTGGATATGAATCAGACAGGACGGCGGGAATCTGCGGCAAGAGGAAAACCTGGCATCTGCTGGGTGAGTAGCTCGGAGCGCATGTTCCTCATATAATCAGTGTTGGAAGAAGCACTGAGATCCTTATACTTAAGTAAAAGTAAAAATACTTTGTTACGAGTAAAAGTCCTGGAGTCAAAATGTTACTGAAGAAAGAGTTTAGTCAGCATACTTAATCTGTCAAAAATAAACTATGTAGAATGGCCAATTTCACAGTGTTTTATATATGTTTAATATTTATGACTAACTAGCACATATGAGAGCATTTTAACGTAGTTTTGCACTGGGCCTACTTTGTGTACTACTGAGTAGATTACTGGTAAAGTGCTGCATCATGTACAAGAATATATGTTTGTTGTGTAAAAAGTAACCATCAAAAAATATGCAGTAAAAAGCAAAAAGGAGGTGGAGTAAAAGTGAAAAGTCATGCCTGAAGTACAAGTACCTCATAATTGTACTCAAGTACAACGCTTGAGTAAATGGACTCCTGGTAGTCCTAGTAGTACTAATAGTGTTAACCACAAGAAACTTTGACTTCTGTACTTATACTTGTAAAAGTGGACTACTTCTAATTCATAACGGTGTTAATGTATCACTGAATTATTATTGTTCATGCAATAAAACTCAATCAGCTTTCATGAAGCTGACTGAAGTGGAGCTAATTTTTACTACTCAAATAAAAGTCTTGGAGTAGAAATGCAAAGTTGCATCAAATAGAATTAAGGCAAGTTGTAAGTAACTTTAGTTAAGAAAAGGAGCGACTTCAGTTAAAGTGCTTAGTTGCTTTTTTTTGGACCACTGACATTAAAGGGACATTAAGAAAATATATATTCTAACAATATTATTGACATTACTTATTATGCTTTTCTGAACATGGTATAAAATGGTGAAAACATTACATATGCTGTAACATTTGATGATATTCTAGAGAGATTAAAGGAATCCCTTCCTCTACTTTCCAGGGACTGTTTGTGTTCTTGTGTCTTTCCCCTTCATTTTCACCTCCTGCCTGGCCTGTAACGACAACACTCCTCAATGGGCTCAGATTATCTACTTCTCCCCCTTCATCATCATCTTCCAGTTGGGCTGGGCAGCCACTCAGATCTCTCACCTGTCCCTCATCCCAGAGCTCGTGTCCAGTGACAGCGACAAGGTGGAGCTCACTGCTTTCAGGTGAGGGGACGACATCACGGACGTCCTGGACGTCCTGGACGGGAGGACCGCCTTCGTTTTAGCTGCACTGACTTTAACAGTAAAGTTGGTCTCCACAGACACAAGGAGGCAATAAAACATGATGTAATGATCAGCATGGGAACATTTTTGGTGTAAATTAGTGACTGATGATGGGCTCATAGTGATTTATTCAGTATATTATACCCTAATGGTCACTGTGTCACATTTAATACTCTAACTATCCAATTAATCTGCTGATTATTTTCATTATTAGTTATTTGCTGCACAAAATGTCAGAAAACTGTTACAAATCTCATCACAATTTCTTAAAGCTGAAGGGGACTTATTATCAACGTGCTTGTTTTGTACGAAAAACCAAAATTATTGAGGTGTAAAAATCAAATAAGATCAAGCATTTAGGTTTAAAAAATGACATAAGATAATAAACATCAAAGTAATCCAAAAGTTAAATTTTTTGTTGATTGGTTAATTGATTAATGGATTAATTGTTTCAGCTCTAATCACAGTCTGTGTGCTGTCAGTGTCCTGAGCAGTTTTTCACAGCGTTGGGATTAATCTCCTGATTAAATCCTTATTACAAGATGTCTCCGAGCTGTTTATTCCAAGCAGAGATTTCTTTAATTTAATTGAAAACTGCGGTGACAAATTTGATTAAAAGAAACCCATTTTAGAGTGAAATGTTCCTTTAATGTAGATCCCTTGCTTAATTGTTTGCATCCTACAGTGTTAGAAATGTCAATGTCAATCAAACGTGGTGTGACCTGTGTAATCTGTGATCAGTTTACTTACAGTGGAATATATGTGATTAAACTTGCGATCATCTAGAAAGCAATTCCTGTGAGCTTAGAGAGAAGTTTTTGAGACAGCAGTGAACGTTTCAGTTTACATTCAGCTTTAATAGTATATATATAGAGAATCAGGCTTTAAGGAGCTGCAGTATCAGGAGTAAATAGTCAGAGATAAACTGGTGTGGTTAATCATCCTTGGTCTAAGTGATGACATGTGATTGTAACTTTCGGACTGGAACATTTGACTTTTTCTGAATCTGAAAACATGAAGGTCAGTTCTTCCATTGTTTATCATCTCTTCATCCGTCCAGCTTCCTTCCCAGCGTCTCCTTTTTCCTCTACCCAACCCCAGCCTGATTCCCATCTTGTCTTGAGTTGTCACGACTTCCTCTAATTCCTTCTTCCTCCTCCACTGTCCAATTATAGATGATGGACAACACAGCCTGTGCTCGGCTAGTTGCAACATCAGATTCATGTCATGGGTGATTATCACGCCAGTGGAAGTGAAACAATGAGACAGAAATGGCAGCTAATTTCCTAGTGAACAGAAAAGAGAAGTAACGGCATCATGTTTTACAGAGCAGCTCAAATCTATTTGTGAATAATGGTGCTAAAACGAGATCTCTCTGTGTCTCTGTTATGGTGTCCTTTCTTTAAAGCTGCAACAACCAGCACAGCCAAATTACTGTTTGATTGTTTCACTTTTATTCCCCCTTTGTGCAGGTATGCCTTCACTGTGGTGGCTAATATCACAGTGTACGCTGCGGCTTGGCTGCTATTTCACTTCCAGGCTGAGCACAGTGTGGACCCCTTCGTCACGGACAGCCTGGGGCAGGCGGACGTCCCTCTGTTCAGGGTAAGAGGAGAGATGCCAGAGAGAGATTAGTGCACTCCTGTAAAATTTCCATTTTGACCTGATCTCTGTCTCTGCCCACAGACTCTGGCCCTCGCTATGCTGGGCACTGGAGCTTTATTCTCCCTGATTTTCCATGTCGGCACAAAAGAGCACACGCCAGGCTCAGGGACAGAGGATCAGCTGATCACACGATCCCCCTCACAGGACGCTTTGCCTCATCTTGTATTTCAGTGGAATCACTGGTTGAAGGAGCCCTCTTTCTACCAGGTGACTCCTAAACCTGTGCAGGGAAAGTTTCTCCTCCTTTGTTTCACAGGGAGCAGCATTGTAACTCTGGATATAATCACATACACTTTACATGCAAACCAAATTTTAATGTAATTTTCCTGTTTCCTGTTCCGCAACTATTTGCTTCCATTCATTTCCATATGGTGTGAAAAACCACAGGGTAGCAACCTGTTTGGGTTATTAACGATGTGTTTCAGAAGCTTATGCTCAACAATGTGAGGCATCAAAACTATATTATGTATGGTAGCCCTGAGGGTCAAAACACAACATTTGTGAAAATGTAATGACATTTCACAAAAAAACAATATTTCAGATTACAGGAAGGGTGAGACAACACTTTGTTTTTGTGACTGGACAGAACCCTTGTTAATTCGGAGTTTACTCAGTGATTGATAGTAATTGATTTTCATATTGCACAGAAATAAATGGAAACCAATGGCTGCCTGGAGTGCTGCAAAAAAAAAAAGTATTCAAAATCTACAAGTGTGTCGCAAACATCAACACACTGTGTTATTTGAAGATTTCGCGAGAATGTGCAAAAACGCTGAAATGGTCCTTTAAATCTTTTGTCCTTTGCTTGATTTTGTCAGGTGGCGTTTCTGTACATGTGCACCAGATTAATGGTCAACCTGTCTCAGACCTACATCTCAGTTTACCTCACCAACTCACTCATGTTACCAAAGGTGAGGCCTCACTCAGTGTGTGTGTGTGTGTGTGTGTGTGTGTGTGTGTGTTCATACAGTGACTTGGAGAACTAATTTTGTCGCCTGTGTTTGAGAAACGTCTGCGTTGCAATTTCAATACTTATTTCCTTCCTCTCTCCTCAGAGCTTCATTGCCATCATTCCTCTGGTGATGTATGTCAGCGGCTTTGTTTGCTCTCTGGCCATGAAACCAGTCAGCAAACTCGTAGGAATCAGTGTGAGTCTCTGCATACACACGTTTTTATCAACTCTGTCAACACTGTGTTATGAATTCACGTCTTCGATTAACATGAGATGCATTTGTCCCTTGTCAGATTACCTATTTGGTCGGCCTGTTGTTGGTGCTCGCCTTTGCCACCTGGGTGTTTGTGGACGAAAAAATGGGAGCTGAGAGCATCTATGGAGCAGGAGTGCTGCTGGGAGCCGGGTCAGCTACAATCCTGGTTATGTCTCTGTCCATGACAGCCACACTCATCGGGGAGCAGACGGTAAGGTGCAGGGGAGCTGACAGTTTACAGCCTTGTGGGAGAGCTGCTGCATGGAGGAATCAGAAGGATGAAGCGTGTTGTATTCTATATTTTTCTTGATATCATCAAATCCCATGAAAAAACAAGTATTGTGTATGTATCTAACACCTGCTATATCTTATTCCTCTGTTATTCCTCCTCCAATACCATCCAGGTTCCTACATTACAATGAACACACACACCGTACCGTAGTTCATTTTGAGTCAATTCATTTTCCTGCTACTGTAAAAACTCACACTACAGCAACACGTGTGTACTAAACCATGTCTGAAAATAGTCCCCAACAAATGCACAATTTACTCCAGCTTGAGTGATGTTTGCTCAAAACTACAATTCCCACCTATTTTAGGAAATTAGTGAGTGTTTTTTAAAAGTGAAACTATATATTTGTGACCTGAAGATTTGCATCTTCAGTAGATAATAATAGTAGTAAGATATTCTTGGTTTTGGTCTTTTCATGGGATTTGTTGACATTAAGCAATATAGACTAATGCCAGTGATGTGCCTTAAATTAGTTAATTATGGGAATAAATAATCAGTGTGCTCAACAGCGGGGTGCCATGGCTGGGTTGACAGAAATAACACAGTAGTTTCCTAATCTGCCAAAACTCCTCTTTGAAAAACTTTTCAGAGAACAAATACCAATAATCACATTTGCAGTAGTACAGTGCAGGGAATAATGCAGATGTTGGTTGTATCCTTATTTTCTTATTTCTCAACAGAATCAAAGCTGAAATTTGTGTTTAATTTTCAGCACAAATGGGGTCAAGAGAAACCTCATCACAAAGCAGAAACAAACATTTAAGTGCTGAATCAGTTGTCTGGTCACAGCAGAGCAAACTGAGGATCTGCACCACGATTAAAGTTATACTGCAAGTTGTCAAACCAAGTTTATCAAACCAGTCAGGTCGTTCTCATGCCACCGGATCACTGTGATATTAGAAGTTGCTTTGGGAAAGCTCTCAGCTGTGAAATTAAAGAGTGTGTTAGTATCACAGCACCTTTTACTGCTGTCACAGCTCTACTCGTGTCTGTCTGTATCTTCACTCACACTCTGAAAAAAGATGAATGAAAATGCTGGATAAACGCTCACAGAGAGTCTATTGTGTGTCTTACAGAAAAGAACGCTGTGAAGAATTGTGCAGGCGTTTCAGATAAATCGTGTTCCTTTGTGCTCCTCTGCAGTGACTGTAATAATCTTTGATCTCTGTCGTGTTTGGCAGCAAAGTGGAGCCTTTGTTTATGGCTCTATGAGCCTCACAGACAAGGTGGCTAACGGCGTGGGGGTCGTCCTCATCCAGAGCATCCGACCATGCAGGTGAGCCTCTGTGTGACACATTAGCTGCCCTTTACACTCCATTAAAAGGAAAGTTTGGTAAAAACTGAAAAGATGAACACAGACAGAGAAGTGAAAACAGAAAGGGTTTTGTGGTTGAGCTTTTTACTGCCTGGCAGCTGTTCCCAATCTTTTCTGCAATATCTACTTGTCTGTCTGTCTATCTATCTATCTATCTATCTATCTATCTATCTATCTATCTATCTATCTATCTATCTATCTATCTATCTATCTATCTATCTATCTATCTATCTGTATATACACACACACACACACACACACACACATATAAATATATATATATATATATGGTGGCTAAGTTGGAGTCAATCCCAGCTGACATTGAGCTAGAGGCGGGGTACACCCTGGACTGGTTATCAGCCAATCACAGAGCCGACACATAGCGACAGATAACCATTCACATTCACACTCACACACACAACTACGGCTGATTTAGAGTGACTAATTAACCAAACCTACATGTCTTTGGACTGTGGGAGAAAACTCAAGCGCGGGGGGGACATGCTCCACACTGAAAGGTTCAAGGTTCAAACCGAATACCTGCCGATAAGAACCAGTGAACTTGGGGCTGAGTGCGGTGGACAGGGTAGGGGGGGTCTGAAAGAAAGCGGCAGCAAAAAGCTTCACACTCAGTGAAAACCGTTACAAAAAGCTGCCCCGGGCTGCTAAAGTGCGTTATGTCTGATTGGGGCCTGATACTTTAACTCATGTCTGTGTGAGAGGATTTTACTTTACTGCACACACTTGACCTTTCACCTCCCAAAGATCACAAGTTTGCTGCTTTTCTGTCACAGCTGAACAAAAGCGATTCCCTTTTTCTTTTATGTGCTCTCCAACAGCTCAGAGGCCTGCTGTCCGGCCTGTGTTTGGTTTTATCGTGACGTCATGGCGACAGTAACCGGCGGCGTGGCCGTGGCTGCAGGACTTTGCCTGGTCACTGTGCTGATCTGGCCAATCAGGATACGGAAAAGTTAGGGGTCATAATCCACACTACACTCATTGGTAGTCACTGTACCAGTGGACACACGCAGAGCAACACAACATCATGTCAGAGACTCAGAAGCCTTCAGTGTTATGTTAGTGACAGGGATATTTTGAATGTAGCTTTTTTCTGCTTAAATCCACTATTAGACCCCACTGTGTCAGCTGGATACGGAGCACACTTTGTCATTTTGAGTTTTGGAGAGGACAGCCTTTGCTGTTGGACAAGAGAAATGATGCAGAGCAGAAAGCCATGCTACCATCTAGTGTATGAATCAGTAACTACACTGCTTTCCTGAGGGGGGGGAATTATATTAAAAGCTCCTCATCACAGGAAAAGTTTGTGACCAGAATAAATTGAAAGGCAGAACTTGTAAATGCAAAATATAATATTTCATATAGGTGATACTATAAGTGATAAGTAAGGTGCGACTGGACTTGATTTTGTTGCCCTGGACTCAGCACTTCTTAGACTGCGGCCTGAATGACTCACAGTCTTGACAGACGTCTCATGCAGATAAACACGAGACGCATGTTTGAAATATGATGTGATCCGACCTCTGCCTCAGCGTTCTGCTGTGAATGAAGCCGGATGTTTTCATTGACCTGGCAGCGATGGCGGTGCCGATCCAAAGAACTGAACTGGGTGAACTTGACTCCTCTTGAACATGTGGGTGTGTTTGTGTGTGTGGGAACTGTAATACAGTGCCTGACCATTATCATATGTACTGTTGGAGAAGAATAACCACTATTACACACTACAGGGAAAATAGAGAGACAGCAAAGATTTACATAAAGATTTCATTGTAATGATTCCTCCATGATCTTGCATCCTTCTGAAATTTAAAATAATTTAATAATGTTCAGATATTGTATGTTTTCATTTTTGCATGCAAACCCATAAATCAGTCAGCTACACATGTCTGTGATTTGAATTCATTAAAAATCAGTTTTATAAAATAAATTCCAATAGTTCCAACCATCATTTGTAAGTCCTGTTTTCTTTTGATGATTAGTTCTCTGCAGCCAGGACAAAAGTTTGTATATTACTCTCAAGCTTTGATTTGTCACCTTCTCTATTGTTGCCAATTTCTTGTTGTGTTTAAATGGTTCACTCTTTATTGTGCAGTCTCATTTTTTTCAAATCAAGAAAAGGAAATCCCAGCCCAGTGCATCTAGCAAGAAAATCATAATGTACATCAGCTATTTTCTCTTATAAAGAAGGACGTAAACCCTTTTGGGGTAATGCAACTAAATGTATACATTGAAACAGCCTTGTGAGACAGATGAAATACTAACTGTAACAAAAGGAGAGCGAGAAACAAAAAGTAGGGACCAGTGAGGACAAAAGAAAAGGCCATGGATTTATTGTAAATGAGAGATCAACACTGAGAAGCAACCAAGTTAAATATTTTATCTTAGGAAAAACATTTTCTAGTATTACCATCAAATCTGACTTTACATGTGTTTTTGTCGTCTGTTACAAGTGCACGGACCAAATCAGAAAAGAAAGCTTTCATCTGCTCCGTCTCCGTCTGTCAGGCTATAAACTAGTTGTCTATGTCTGTAGGTATTTTAGTCATTTCTACAGTTTAGTGCACATCTTTTAAGTTCTATATTTCCTTGTTCTGTGTTCCTTATTCTTGTTTTCCCTGTAATATCTGCACTGCTTTCTTGTCCAGGTCTCCCTTAGCAATCATTGATCTCAAAGGAACTAATGGTTAGAAAATGGGTTAAACTGAATAAAAATGTCTAAAGATGAACTTCATAACATCTATCTATCTATCTATCTATCTATCTATCTATCTATCTATCTATCTATCTATCTATCTATCTATCTATCTATCTATCTATCTATTAAACATACAGATATTTACAATACATAGCATAAGAAAAATAATGTAAAATGTGTTCAATAAATCTCTTTTCTTAATATTGACAGATCATTTTAACAGGAATAATAATAATGCTTGTTTTGTTTGTGTGTGTGTGTGTGTAAAACTGTAATCACTCCCCCCCCAGTTTTCCCCGTTAAAATGTTTGCAGCTACTTTGAAGCACTATATTGTCCGGCGGAAGCTGTGACCCGCAGAAAGCCCGACCCCTGGCGGCAGAAGCCCGGCGGTGTAGTGCGGCCGGCGGGCCTCATCACCGCGCACAGGCGGGACAAAGCACTTGTTCAGAGGCAGCGGAGTGAGAAGGAGCCGCGGTGTCCGTCTGTGCCTGGAACAGAAGCTTTTTAAAGTTATCCTCCAAGAAAAGACCTCCACCTCCACGCCGACACACAAACTTCTCATCTTCCTACGGATTCAGTAGTTTCTTTTTCATCCTCCACTGCTCCAAACTTCCAGAGGAAAGAAGAAAGACCGACGGTGGTCACTTTTCATTCCCCTTCATCGGTCCGCAGGTAAGACAACACGAAGGAAGGAGGTGATTTAAGGTGATTTTCAGAGCAGCATTTAGAGTTTTTACACCAGACTGAACTTTATTTTATGTGTTTCAACAAGTTGTTCAAAGTTAAGTTGGTGTTTAAGGTAAAAGGGCTTCAGTAATAACGGTATATTTGCACTAACGGTAACAACAGGTGGGACCCCTCATCGTGTTTCTCAATAACAGAACAGTCAGTTAGCTAAAAACATTACTGATTGATAACTACGGTTTGTTTTTGATTATAAAAAGAATCGGGTTCAAACGATTTACACCAGAAATCTGACAAAATCAGTAAAACCTACCTCCATAACGGAGACTTTAGCTTAATGCTCGTTGATTTAAGCTAATTGTGGCTGCAAGCATGAACATTAGCCAAACAGTGATCAATAACGTAAACAGAAAGTTAACCCCACTGACAAAATCACAGCAGGTTTTTTTTTTTTTTTTTTGATGATGATGATGTTAAAGGTTTGTTTACTTTACTACTGATCGAAACTAAAGTATTTAAAGCACATACAATGCCCCAAATATAACTCATATATGTACTTTAATCACTTTTTTGGGAAGGAAAATGACTAATTTTGTGAGGTTTTGTGTTGTAAAGTTCTTGGTAATGATTTATTAACTACTCTTAGCTGCCAGCTTGTTCAGTACACCCGGATAAAACTAATGTAGTCCAGCACAGATCTGTCGATCATTTCGATTAATCGCTTAGTTGTTGTTTTGTTTTTTTTACCATAAAATGTCAGAAAGTCGTGAAAAATTTTGATTTCTTTTTCCTAAAGTACAAGGTGACGTCCTCAAATGTTTTGTTTTGTCCACAACCTAAAGATACTAAAAGTTTGCTGTCACAGGGAGGTAAAGAAACCAGAAAATATTCACTTTTTTTTTTTTCCTGAAAATTGGCTCAAAACTATTAATCATCAAAATACTTGCAGCTCCATCCAATATGGATCCTTACAGCAAATATGGTAAGTGAGCACCACTGGAGTATAAAACACAGTTCACTCGTAACAAATTATGCATAAAATGCTTCAAATTAACAAAAAAACTTTAAAGTACAAACAAAACACTGTTGGGCATGTTTGTGTTCGGTTTTAGATATTTAGTCTACCCTCATTGGTACAGATTGAACTGGCATGGACACAGTATTACAATATTATAACATCAACAACACCACAGTCCCCTAAATGACAATTAGGTTGAATCACCATCTCTGTGAACAGTTTCTGTATTAATGTGCATTAGCATTAGATCAGTGCACCTAAAACTGAGTGCACATCAGCCTGTTTTACTGAGTTTTTTTTTTATGGTACAGGAGATTTTTCAGTGGGGTGATTTTGGGCAGGAAGTCTTGGCTGACTCCTGTGTGTGTGCCAGTGGGTCCCAGCCTACATGGGGCAGGGGCCTAATTGTTTTTGACAGATGTGAGACATGTGACTGTATGACTGGAATTCCTTTATCAGCAGCAGATGATAGAGTCTCTGTGTTGTAGTGGAGCTCAGGCTGCGGCTGGTGGGTGTCTGACCTGACCTGTGACTGTGGTCCAAAGGCTGCGCTTTCTGCTCAGCCTTATAATGAGATTTACGAGCCAGTTTTAGTCAAATACCACTGTATTACTACGACTACTACTACTATTACTACTTCTGCTACCGCTACGATTGCCGCCATGCTTCTGCTGCTACTGCAAATGCTTTGAGTAAAAGTTCTCTATACTGTGTTAAAGGAATTTGCCGCATAATAAGTGAAAGTCTTCCCCTTAATGAGTAAATGTCCCTAATAAGTCTTTGTGTTTTCAGTGGGCAAGACCTCAGCTAAGAGTTTTTTCCATTAATAATTATGCATAATTGAGCTTCTTGTGCAATGAACTGTCAAAAAATCGTGGAAAATGCTCATTGTAATAGCCCAAGTTTCTGCCAAAATGCCTTGTTTTGTCCTACTTATTCAGTCCAAAACCAAAAGATATTCTGTTTATGAAAATGTTGCCAAAAGAACAAGCAGCTCATTAAGTTTTTTCTTACATTTGAGAAGCTGGAAATGTTTGGCATTTTGTTCCTGACAAATGATTTCAATTATTGCAGCTCTAGTTTGTTTAATACTTAAGGAATAATACAAAGTTTTCAGCTCAAATTTTGCTCTTCTACAGGTTTAGAGGAGTTTAAGATTTAGATTTTGAAGATTTTAAAGCCTTTGATTCCTCTGTACACTGGCAAAACCCAGTTTGGGCACAAAATGTTCTACTTTTCCATTTGTTATGAAGCAGAAAAGGGACTATTTAACAGGTTTGTGAAGCCTTGGGAGGCAGAACTCACAGTTGTTTGGTCCCTCTCAGTGTAATTTCACTGCTCAGAAATGGCCTGAGCTGCAGATTATTTCCTGCCAGTTATCATAATATATTGAAACACAGCAGCGGAGTATAAAGTAAGACCCACTGGCTTACCGACAGCCTGCTGATCAACAACACAGGACACCTGACACTGCTGCACGCAGCATACCCATCCACCTGTCTCCCCCCCGCCTGTCTGTCTCTTTCTCCTGCATCGCTCACTCAGGAGCAGCACAGAGGAGCCCTTGTTTGATCCTCCCTGGACAGTGCCCCAATTTTCTTTTTTTCTTCTTCTTCTTTTTTTTTTTTTTTACCCCAACTCCATGGCAACACTGTTCCCGTGACGAGCAGCCTTGACTTTTGCCCCTCCTGCTCCTCAAACAAAGGCAAGAAGTTATGGAGGGAGGGAGACAAGAGAGAGTTGGGGGACAGGGGAATTGTGAGGGGGGATGAAGGATATGTAGGAATGAGGGAGGGAATAATGGGAAGGTGTCTGGGATGGAGGCTCTGAGGCGAGACCTCTTCTGCTGTGTGTGCCAGAGTCCCATAAAGAGGGGAGAGTTATTACCCGGGACTGTGAGCTGTGGGCAGTGCCAGTCTGTCTGTCTGTCTCTCTGTTTGTCTGTCTCTCTGTCTTTCTGTCTGTCTGTATGTCTGAGTCTCTGAATGGTCAGAGACACACAACATCTTGGCTGTTACCGCCCTCACAATCCCACCAAGGTGCCTGAGCAGGAGATATATGTACAGTCAGTGGTGTGGTGCCACTGCAAAACACAGAAATGTACTAATGAAACCTTTGATAATTAATTAGAGCTAAAAATATATGAATTGTCGTCTTATTAATCAGTTTGTCTATAAAATGTCAGTACACAGTATAAAAAAATGCTCATAACAATAACCCAGAGCTGGAGGTGACATATTCAAATTACTTGGTTTGCTTAACTTACAGTTAAAAACTAAAGGATATTCAGTTTATTAAAGAAAGCATCAAATCCCTCATGTTTGACAAGCTGGAACCAGAGAATATTTGTCATTTTTGATATTTAAAAAATGAATCAAATCAAAATAGTTGCTGATTAATTTTGTGACAGTTGCGTCATTAAATAACCAACTACTTTGCTCTCAGATGAATCGACAAGTCAATAGACAGAAAATGTACCTGCAACAAGCAAAATTCCCAAATGTTCTCCTGCCTCTCAAAAGTGAGAATTTGCAGTTTTGTATATTGAAAGCTTCATATCTTTGTGCGTTGATCTGACAAAACAAGTAAAGTAAAACAAACTCTGGGAACATGGGGGAAATTTTTCACTATTTTATTTTATTTTTACATTTTATGTTGTAATCAAAAGAGAATAGATTAATAGATTAAAAAAAAGTCATAATATCTTGCACCCCTCGGATTAATGAATTAATGAATATATTGTCATGCACTTTAGCAACACATGATATGTTACAATCTGTTACAAGCACACTGCTCTCAGCATTGTTTTCATTTCAGGCTGAGATTTGAGTTGACAAATAAGGAAAACGTAAATGCCTTTCACCGTAACATGTAGGCAGCCCACTCCCTGTAGATCTCTATGTAGAAGAATGGGCATTGTCAACTCATATACACAGTGGCCTTGGATATCTCTCTGTTAGATTTGTAGCAGAAAGAAAAGAAAACAAAAAACCAAAAGTAGCTGGAGGGCGGGATGTAAAATGTTCAAAGTCAGGCTGGACATTGTGGGGGCTGGAGAGACTCCTACAGCCTGTGAAGAGGCAAAAAGGAAAGTATTGTTTGGCTGCACTCCCTGTCCTGGTACCGACATCTCCACACTCATTCTGACTTTGCTGGTTCAGAGACCTCAAAGCTAAGGTCATTCCTCTAATATTTCTATTTTCTGTTAACGAAGAGAAAGCTGTTCTGATCTAGTGACATGATATGATATGAGACCTAACCTAATTTACTCAACCTATAGTCAGGAGAAAATTGCACAAACAAGCCGAGCCTGTGCCCTCATAAGTCACACTCCCTTGGAAATGGTAAAACATTTACACTGTTCTGTTACTAAGCCTCATTACCAAAGACAGTCACGCCTAACTTTCCCATATCTCCACCGAGCATTACTCATATCAGTACTGCTGAAAAACAGAGGCGGACTCTTTCCACCTTTCTGCAGTGCGCTTTGCTCTCTCAGCTTTCTATTTTTTTGTTTTTCTTCACAGTTTCGGACATCTTTTAGCAATGTTTGACAAGCAGCAGTACGAGAGTCCACCTGTCTACAGCCCGCCATCCAACAAGGGCTTCGGCCCTCCAGGCAGCTTCAACGCCCCTCAGAGCGATTACAACGCATACCCACCTCCGCCGGGATCTTACTACATCGAGGAGAAGCCGCAGCACTTCTACAAATGGCTGTCGCCTCCAGGGATCATCAAGGCCATGATGGCCACGGTGATCGTGTTGTGTGTGGCGATATTTGCCTGCGTAGCTTCCACTCTCATGTGGGACATGCAGTATGGAATGGGAATGGGAATGGGAATGGGAATGGGCTACGGCAGTGGATACGGCGGTGGCAGCTACGGTTCAGGATACGGTGGCTATGGAGGTTACGGAGGTTACGGAGGCTACGGCAGCAGCTACGGCTCTTACATCTCACCTTACTCAGCCAAAACTGCCATGATTGCCATGGCAGCCATTAACTTCATAGGGGCGCTTGCCTTCTTCATCAGCAGCTTCTCTAAATCCAACACCGTCCGCAGTAGGAAGTTCTTTCTGGCCATCCTAATAGGCAGCATCATCATGGCAGTCCTGGAGGTAAGACTCATTCACATTTTCATCTCATGGCTTCTTTGTGTTCATGCTCTCCCACATCTCTGTCATTTGTAGAGATTAATTCATTGGAAGCACAAAATTTCTCTGTAGAGGAACAAAAGAGCAGCATTTTATAGAAATCACAGTGGTACTTAAGTGTCTTTAAATTCAGCCTGAAGACTCACTAAATAAGTAAAATAATAAAAGTAATAATAGATCGGCTTACACATATATGGCTCCACATTGTAGGTGTTTTAAAATTATGTGTGAGAAATTTGGTTTGTACTTTACACCGGCAGCATTACATTAGCATTTTCCAGCTGAAACATCTCACACTTCCCACATCCTAACTAACACTGAAAACGCCTAGCTCTGTTATGTATGGCATTTATATGTGCATGTTTTTGAAAAACCCTGAATACCAGAAGTATAATCTGAAACAGGACTCAGTTGAACTCTGTTCAGATCCCAGTGCTGTATTCACTGAGCCACTAAAAACACATGTCCACACACGTTTGTCCAAGTGTGTTTAGTACACAGTGTAATGATATTGTAGATCCAAATATGAAAGGACACTAGTCTTTCTGGGATCAAGTGTGTTAATTTTATTCCAGCCTGCTGGAGCCTTAGAGTGTAAAGATATTCAGTATGGAAAGAGAAAGAGCTCAAGAAAATGACATTTATATACATTGGCTGGACTTTCTCTTATTAAATCTCAACCCTTTGGTTTTTATTTTTACATCAGGGCTTTCTATTCTCCTGCTCTTAAATAATTCCAGAAATGTCCATTTCTGATTGAAGTAGAGTATTTTTTTTTCAAATTCAGTGTAGATACAGGCTACATGACCGGCTACATGAACCGACAGTGTTATCTTAGTCAGAATTCGAATCGAATCGAATCGAAATCGAATAGTGAGTAGCACAACAATAATTAATATCAGTAAGACTGTGTGCTAATGCTGTGTGTTTTTTTTTCCAGGGCATCATCAGCATTGTGTATATAGTCGGGGTGAACCCCATGGCCCAGGGCTCCTCCAGCATGATGTACAACCCCATGCTTATGATGTGCCAGAACCTCTACCAGACCAGCTACTCACAGATGGGGGGAGTGGGAGGCTTCCCCATGTACAACCAGTATCTCTACCACTACTGCTTTGTGGACCCACAGGAGGTTTGTAGCTTTTCCTGTTGATATTTAGTAGATGTCAAGGGCAGACTCAGTGTTTGGTTAGGGTTAAGACCCTCTGTAGGATAATTTCAGGCAGATGTAGTAGTCTAGCAATGGCCTCATTTGAATATTTATAACATGATAAATTGATTGGGCTAGATGAGTAACTGTAATAGTTTCTGTGAAAGGTATTTTGAGCTGGATGAGAAATGAAGACCACAAAATATATTTTCAATTCAGACTGCAAGATTCGAAGGACCACAGATCAAAAAAATTAGGTATAATTAATGTAATTTAAACGCTTTGGTTTTACGTTAGTGTCATACATCAACAGTTGTGTATAAAGCTGTTATGTGGGAAAAGTGAGATAAATCTGGACTCGGAAAGCATATTGTAGCCTCTCATTATCAGTTTTGTTCTGTTTTGTAATGGCGCCTGTTATCATGAAGCATTTGTTGTATTCTTGGGTACATGGAGCCACAAATTGTGATATGCATTTCTCCTAATGATGTCAAGTGTGTAATTGTGTACTTTTTGTACCAGGATAAACCAGCTCTATCTTACTGCTTATCTCCTTGACAACTTTGCAATTTTTATTCTCTTGTCCTTGCTTTTCTAGGGAATTGCCATGGTGTGCGGATTCCTGGTTGTCATTGCGTTTAGTGTTGCGGCTTTCTTTGCACACAAAACAAGAGGGAAGATCTGGCGCTACGGGAAACCGAACATCTACTGGGAGGAGCCTCTTGTTGGCGGGAAGGCCTCAGAGGGCAGAGACGTAGAGGAATGGGTAAGAGACAACAGGATGGTAGTCACAGCTTAATAAGACTGGACTTACATGGGATTTACAAAGAAAAATCACATTTGACCCTAACTGACCCTGAGTTTGTGCAGACACAGCTTGCAGTCAAAAGAACGGGGTCACAGAGAGTTTAAATCCAGCCTACGGAAAATTGATGGAGCACAATGTTCACCAACGGATTTGGTGACATGGTGCAATGATCAACTACGGTGTTTTTTCTGCACTGAAGCAGGTAGTTTGGAAAGTATAGAATCTGATCATGGTCATTTCCAGGTCTCAATAATTAAGGAAAAATATTTGTATTTCCAGACTATTGCCTTTGTTCTGTTTTCTAAAGTATTAAAATCAGAATATCTAAAAATAAATTGATCATTCAAGCATTTTCATGGCACTTAGTGCAGCCAAAATGTTTACCTCTGTGTGAGAGAGGGCTTGCCTGAGCCAGCTGTCATCGAAACTAAGGCAAGAGGTTTTGCATGTGACTTAACACACACTCCTGCGCAGAGCCTCCTGTATGCCTGCACGTCACAGTCTGCAAAACAGCCCTATGCCCCATAAATGTACCGGATCCAGACGCTCAGAACCAAATTAGTTGGTAGTTAGTAGTAGTTCGTTAGTTAGATTCAAGATTCAAGATGTTTGTTGTCATATGCACAGAAAACCAGACAGTTACACTGTACAATGAAATTCTTACTCTGCAGGTACCCCTATCACCGAGCAAATACAATCTAGGTAACATTCTAAAATTTAAAATAAAAGGGTCTAAATGAATAAATAAATATAAGTAAGCAGAGTATGATAAACTATAACTATACAACACCTGAGCCAGCAGCAGCAGTGGTCGTAAAGTGCACTGTGCGTGATGTAAACTTTGGTGGAAGTGTTTACAGCCAGAACATAAAGTGCATTTTACATGTAAACAGAAAGATAACAGTATGGATTTTAAAGTGCATGTTCAGTTAGTTAGTCCGTTTCAGTGTGAGTGTATGTGGGATTCATTCACAAGCCTGATGGCTTGTGGAAAGAAACTCTTCGTAAGGCGAGTCGTCCTTTCACACTTCTGTAGAGCTTGCCTGATGGCAGCAGTGTGAAGAGGCTGTGTTGGGGGTGTGATCCGTCATTAATGAGGACCCTGGTCCGGTAAGTGTCCTGCAGCGTGGGGAAGGCAGCACCAGAGATGTGCTGTGCTGTCTTGATCACCCGCTGGAGAGCCTTCCTCTCCTGAGCTGTGCAGTTCCCGTACCACACAGTGATGGAGCTACTCAGGAAGTTAGACAGAATCTTGGCTGGCATGCCAAACTCAGACTCAACTCCTCAGTCTCCTCAGAAAACACAGTCGCTGCTGGGCCTTCTTGATGGTTAGTTAGTAGAAAATGCAGCAGTTACTTGTATGAATTGCATACATACAACACAAAACATCACAAATACACAAATAGTAGGCTTGTCTGAAAATCATTGAGCATTATGCAGTGATGATGAAGTGATGAAGAAAAGTAAACAAACTGTTATTTGTTTATAAGGAAGCCACTCCTGTATGCCTGCGGTCATCGTCGTTTCCATGGACACAGTGAATAAACAAGGCTTCACAGACGCTGTGAAAATTGATTGATTATCCAATTTTTTTCAGCTACTTTTCAGTTCATATTGCTAAAAGACACAGATGTTTGACAGTGGTCCAACGTTGGACTGGACTGGACTGAACGGCCACAATTGTGGGTAAATGCAAATTTTGGAAGGACTGGCTTGACAATCTAGTACAAAAAATATAACGTCTAGTAACATACATGTCAACAGCTGGATTTTAAAACCATTTAATTACATGATAAACATCTAGCTATTTGCGCTCAGATCCCAAATGTGGTCCGAAAAGTCTACAGAGAACTTTGGAAATGTATGTGAGTGAAAATGTTTAGGAAACCTGTACGTGTCAAATTAGTTTCCAAACAAGGTAAGCAGGCAGGTCATCAGTGAGGTAGTCATCCTGCTAAGGTAGTCATCAGTTATAAAGATAGGTTAGGTGGTTGCGGTGATGCAGATGCAGTAAATAGCCGAGCTGAGACTTGCACATTCTCGAGGCCGGTTTGTATGCTTATGCTATTTTTGACAGCTGCACAACAGAACCAGATGTACTTTGCAGTGTTGTTCAGCAGTTTAAGTCTCTTATATGTTTTCATTGGTTGTCTTAATGAGTTGAAAGTCCAAAAGGAGCGTCTTATATGGATCTTTATCAGTTTCTAAGATCCAGCAGGGAAACAATCACACTACCTTAACAGTGTTTCCTTTGACTGAGTCACTTTGTTCAGGGTCAGGGCTGATAGCAGTCAGTCAGTGTTTGCTCATGGTCTACTACCTGGTTTCACTCTGAGTAATCATTAACCACCTGAGAAGATAGTAAGCAGGCAGGTGGTTTCTAGAGAGCCTGCCTTCGGGTTTTTAAATGTCAACATCACAGCAGTCATGTGGGACCGTTACCTGAGATATCAGTTGATCATTGACCAGCAACTTTTCAAATGATGCCTGTTTCATATAATCTAACAGAAGACAAAAGTCTTTGTGGCTATAAACAGCACTAACAGAATAGTTCTGGTAAACAAGGTTTAAAACACCAGCATGTCTATGCACTCTTTTGTAAGCTTTTTTCCCAGCTTTTTTTTTTATCTTAAAACTAAATGAACCCTGGGTGTATAGAATATTTCTTTTCTCTACACAAAGTAATAAAGCATGCTCCACAATATCCAATGTTTTTTCAAACATTATGCAAGCGAGTGTCATCAAGAACACAAACCAATACACATACACACATGACATACACTACATATGTGCCATTTGCAAGTGAAAGAAATCAGAAAGCAGAAATCCTTGAAGTATGCAAGAAAGCAATTAGTAAGCCAAACTAAATACTGCTAGTTGATTTGTCCGTGTAACCCCCCGCTCATTCCTCTAATTCCTATGCTAAGTGCCATTGATAAGTCTTACAACACTCCCCTAGCCATGCCTAAGCATATGTATCTGTACTCTTTAGGGACTCAGACATCCTAGCTTAGCTCTGTGGTTTGATTGAATTAGTCAGACTGCAGCAAGTGCTCTGAGTAACAATTTATCTCTCGCGCTGACTGGACAGTACCAAAAGGAGCACTAAACAGACATGGTGTTAAACTGGATTATATAGAGCTGTTTGTTTTTGAGGGTTGTTGTCATTGCCTAGAACATGGCATCATGTACACGGAGGTGTACAAGCAGAGCCGAACAGACGAGACAAGCCCAGAGTGAATCTTATGACTAGCACCAGTGTCTGATAATGGAGCCATGCTCACTGACATCATCGGACTGATTGTAGGTACAGTAATGGAGTGTATACGTTTCACAATTCTAGATATACTTGATGTAGATATTGCTATAAAGAGTTAAAGATGTCTTGATGATTTAATGTCATTACAATCAGATCTTTCTGCATTCAGTCTTCAAGATTAAAACTTGTATGTAGGTTGTGGGACATATTTGACTCCTATTTACTGCTTGAGACATTATTCCTACAAAAGCAGGTCAGTGTGGCATTATAGTATGTATAGTCTTATTGGCCGACTGTACTATGGCTAACATACATAATTTATCTTTGTAACAGCCT